>NC_048228.1:84589122-84623986 GCF_002007445.2 Ailuropoda melanoleuca | reverse complement strand
TCAAATTTGGAAGTGCGTTGGTTGAACAGACAAGTTATTGCTTATCTACTCATTGCATAGCATTATGCCAGGCCAGAAAGATGTATTGGGATAAAGAGGACAACTAGCTGCAGAGCCCTCAAGAGAGGACCATTTATAAGTGCACAAGTGTTCACACAAGTCAGAGTGTGTTGATAAATTCTTCACACGATAGTGGAACAAGAGTGATTCTTGTATCTATCAATCATCCATTAACTCAACTATTCATTCACCATCCATCCATCTGCAAATAATTGAGAGTCTATTCTAATTATAGCCTCAGACACAATATATTGAGAGTATTTTAGAGGTCAAACAGATATAGCAAAAGGATAATTAATTTCAAATAAGAGCTCTTTATTGGATTTGAAACATTGGATCTCAGTCATTATTTAAATTCATAAATGCAANGATATAGCAAAAGGATAATTAATTTCAAATAAGAGCTCTTTATTGGATTTGAAACATTGGATCTCAGTCATTTAAATGCATAAATGCAAACTCTATTTGTCTAAGTATCTTCTGAGTACTTCAAAATGAGAGTAAAATGAAAGCAACTGTACTTTCTATTTCCTTCGAGCATCCTATTTTATATATGTGTATGTATTAATGTGTGTATATATTAATATGCATATGTATGAACCAAAAATATTTGTCTGTAGGTGTAATATATGTTGTATGTGTGTGGGTGTATGTATGAAATATAGGNCAAACTCTATTTGTCTAAGTATCTTCTGAGTACTTCAAAATGAGAGTAAAATGAAAGCAACTGTACTTTCTATTTCCTTCGAGCATCCTATTTTATATATGTGTATGTATTAATGTGTGTATATATTAATATGCATATGTATGAACCAAAAATATTTGTCTGTATGTGTAATATATGTTGTATGTGTGTGGATGTATGTATGAAATATAGATGAAAAATCATTATTCTTAGATTCACCAATAGAATTGGCCATGTACACATGCATATGTAGATGATTTTCAGCTGACAAAGTATTTGAGACTCAGCAGAACTGATCACAATTTTAACCTGTAAAGTAATATATATCTCTATACTCAGAATTGCTTTGCTATCTTCTATCACTTATTCAAAGAAGGTAAACAATATAACTAACAAAGATTTTAACAACTGGTAATATTGATCACATCTACCCTCTCTGCTTCTTCTTAATGACCCTAATGATCTTCATCTTTTAGGACCAGCTGTTCGCGTCCAATCTATTCCACTTAGGCCTTCCTAGAAAGACAGGTTCAAACACATCCTCTTACCCCTTTGAACTTGCAAAATATTTAATGTCAATGTATCCCTTTGTAAACTAACATTATGAAAAAGCAAAGTGGTTTAAAAGAAAATATTACATCAAAAAAAGAAAAAAAAAAGCAACCCACAGTTGATTCTATTTAGTAAATGTGTTTTCAGTTTACTGCCAGAGGTTTACAGGCAGAAGTTTATTTGAAGCATATATCAAACCATACTTAATAAAAGCCCAAACCACCATGTAATATTCATCTACATAATCTATAGATATAAACACTTCCAAATCTCTGGCTTTATTGAGCTATTATTATTTGAAGTATATTGAATTAGGTAGTGTAACTGCCAAGTTTATAACAACATGAGCTCAGCTATGGCAAGTCACAAGCTATACTTTTGTGGGCTGTCAGTACAACCACTAAATGGGAAACTCAGCATGTTCATATTCTTGATCTCAAAAGAACCAACTGAAAATAGAAAGGCTTAGCACAAACCCACATTAATATGTACAATCTGTGATGTGTGTGTGTATACACATGCATCATATTTTGCCGGGGACAGCATTGGTTTATGCCTACTGTTGTGGTATGATTATTAATAGTGCCTCCTTTCTTATACACNAAAAGAACCAACTGAAAATAGAAAGGCTTAGCACAAACCCACATTAATATGTACAATCTGTGATGTGTGTGTATACGCATGCATCATATTTTGCCAGGGACAGCATTGGTTTATGCCTACTGTTGTGGTATGATTATTAATAGTGCCTCCTTTCTTATACATGTAGCTGCGTATATATAAATATCTGTATGTAATATTGAACTGGACAAATGAAAGTTCGCATATTATATCTCTTTCTTCTTGGAGACTACTTTTAAGCATATCAGCATGTCTACTTACACTCATACAGGCACACACACAAGCATATATTTACATAAATATACGTACTCACGCATATTAATAGACAGTTCTTTACATCATAATAGGCCATGGGTATAGTTTTTGGCACATAGATTTCTCCCTCTAATTGTATATGCAACATTAGCCACTATGTTATTTTTTCTGTCTTTAACTGAAAATGCTGATTTAAAAAGAAAGACATGGTTCACTCCCCCCTCTGTTTACCCCCTTCATTCTTTCCTTCCTTCTCCTACCAATCTTCCTATTTCTTATATTCCATAAATGAGTGAAACCATATGATAATTGTCTTTCTCTGCTTGACTTATTTCGCTTAGCATAATCTCTAATGAATCACGGAACATTGCATCAAAAACTGGGGATGTACCGTATGGTGACTAATATAACAAAATAAAAATTATAAACATTTTTTAATAAAAAAAGAAAAGAAAAATAAAAAGAAAGACAGAAGGGGCACCTGGGTGGTTCAGTCGTTAAGCGTCTGCCTTTGGCTCAGGGCGTGATCCCAGAGTCCTGGATAGAGCCCAACATCGAGCCTGCTTCTTCCTCTCCAACTCCCCCTCTCTCGCTGGCTGTCTCTCTCTCTGTCAAATAAATAAATAAAATCTTAAAAAAAAAAAAAGAAAGAAAGAGACATGCACAAGATGGAGATGTCTAGAAGTGATAAATCTATTTTTGTTTGGTGAAGTCGTGGAGCTGATTAATAATAAGACCTACGAGTTGCAACCCTGCAATGAAAATACTTTTGAGGCTACTAGATGAAACTGGAAGTCCATCTCCCTAAAGGAAGTAGAGGTAAGTTGTTTATAAATGTATTCTGCGTATCTGACATAGGATTTAACTTAAGCAAGAGCCTTCAAGTGATGCATTAAACAAATGGGGTTGGAGAACAAACTATATCACTTTTAAGACAAAGTCATTTTTTTCAGACATTTAAATGTGTTAAGTGTCACTGGATGTTCCATCAGTAAACTAGGAGAATAAAAGGCAATAACAATTTGTGAAACATGTTAGGGACCATTTCCTTCCCATTTTGAATCAAAGGCAGTAATTTGAACAACAACAAAAAAAAGTAAAGGTCTAGGAAACTAGCTACTGTGGATGGAATAGCAGCAATAAGTTTCTAGTAAGCTTTTACTGATCGCTCAAAAATATTTGGTCTGGATAAATATCTCACATAGTTTTTTTTTCCTTCCTCTACAACTATTAAAAAACAAAACAACAAAACAAACAAGCAAACATCTTGTCTCCACTACCTCAAGTGAATCAATTCAAAGTTCCTATTGTTTCCCTTTGCTGCTACCAGTCTTACCATCATCCCTCCAAGTACCCTCATCTGCAGGTCTACTACCAGTTCCTTCTCAAGAAAAAAAGTCTAGAAAACAGAAAGTTGCTACTCCCATTGCCTGAAGGACAAGGTTGTGAGATAAAGGAACAAATCATCCAATTCCTTACCCATAATGTGATGTGAGGGAATGGGGGAGGATAGTGTGAAAAGGTTTGGATAACAGAATCCAAAAGGTATAAAATGGATTTAAAATGTGTTTGCTAGCAGGAACAGGTAACTGAACTTCGTAAAAAGTTGGATCGGAGGACTGTCAATTTAGGAAATTGCAAGGAGCACATCGATCCAGAAAAGCAACATTGGAGGGACAAGAGTTGGCAGCTAATAGACTTCCTAAGGAGACAAAAGGATTCTGTTGTGTCTGTATGGATGTGTGCATTGTTTCTTTCTTTTTCCTGAATGATATAACCAGTTTGGAGATCTCCCCACCATCCTTCCCTTACAACAGGCTCTCTCTCTCTCTGGACTATGATGTGAAGAGTGCCCCAAGAGGCAAGCAGTACATACCCAAATTTGAACTTGAAGTTCTTGTATCTTGCTTAGCTCTGATCCTGTAGCAAGATATGTTTTAAAGCTGCAACAATCTGTGGACATGTTCTTAACTTGGCCTTTGCCTAAACTGCAAAACCTAATTATAGTTACTGCTTCATAATGTAGTTCCAAAGCAACAACTTATGAATGATAAAATGATTGCTCATATACATAATTCTTTAATGTGATTTAGTTGACATAAACACAGTGTAACCACAAGAATGACAAAATAATTGACAAGTTATTTTCAAAATGAGAATTATTATGTTGAGTAGGATGTCCATTAAAAGTTGATTCTAAATTCAAAGACTTGGTATTGAAAATTACTTCAAGGATTTAAAAAGTCATTTCATTTCTGTATGTATTTGCAGATAGACGTATTTTATATAACTTTGTATATGTTAACGGAAATTTTTATATTTTATATTTTCTAAATGATCAACAGATTTTGCTGTGTGTTTCACTGAAAGATGAAAGAATTAAAGTTAGCAGTAAATTTATAATTTGTTAATATTTTAAAAAGCAAGTCCCAGGGCACCTGGGTGGCTTAGTCGGTTAAAAGTCTTTCTCGGCTTAGGTCATGATCCCAGGGTCCTGGGATCAAGCCCCGCATTGGGGGGTCCCTGCTCAGCAGGGGAGCCTGCTTCTCCCTCTTACTCTGCCTGCTGCTCCCCCCGCTTGTTCTCTCTCTCTCTCTGCTTGTTTTTCTCTCTCTCTCCCTGTCAAATAAATAAATAAAATCTTTAACATAAATAAATAACTAAAACAAGTACCTGGCAAATAGTAGCTCTCATAAATATTAGGTTATTGGAAGAATTAATTTTACATTTCCAAACCTATTTTTTGTTCACTTCCTCATACTATTTAATCATGATATCAATTAATTAAAACATTAATAAAATATGTTGGTGATCTAAAATAGTAAGCATAACAATACAATGATTACAATCCCAGTTTATGCTCTGTTTCTTTCAAAAAATTAAAATTTCATTCACCATCCTCCTCCCCCCATTAAGCAAACCAGTGTTTTTCATTTTATCAAATACAGGTCAGAATATGTTTTTTTAATTCCTTAAAACCAAACACCTCAAAGGATATACTCAATATCACAGTTATATCTATATATGTCAATAGATACATGATATTATAAATATATATATGTGAATTTTAAAAGCCTCATCATCACCGCATATGACCAAGAGACTATGCCAGAGTTCTGAAGACAGTCTCAAATGAAAGTTCCCGAGTGTCCTGAACATTATTGTATAATCAAAATTATCATTATCATTTCATCTTTGAAAGAGACTACTCTCATATTTGGATGTGTATGATTCACTCCCTGGGAGCTGAAGGAAGGGTTGACCTAACCAGACACTATCTGAGGGACTCATGGAGGCATGGAGGGCTGAAGAGTAGAGGTTTGGATTGAGAGCTCTGACCAAGACTATGAGGCATGCCAGTAACCAGGATCCTGAGCCAAGAAAATAGCCAGAAAACAGAATTCTAAAAAAAAAAAACAAAAACAAAAAAAAACGAACAAACAAAAAAAAAAACTATGAAAAGGATTAGTAACCAAAAAATCCTTAGAGAATAAGGCTGGTGATTTATTTTAGAATCATAAAACCTAGAATTTGAGGAGAGGTAGGGGTAGAATCATGGTTTAAACTGCTTAGGAATTAATACTCTTCAATTACTCGTGTCTATCTATACATTGCACAGAAAACTCAGTAAGGCCTTTCTGTCTCCCTCTTGTAAATCACAATCACCCCTCATCCATTCCCATCCTCTCATATTCCTTTTTCTCCTTTTGTGTTTAAATTTTTCTCTCCACAGGACTTATTAGCTTTCGTATATTCAATAATTTACAAATTTATAATTTTAGGGAAGCATACTACAAGAAATGTTCAGTCATAAAGGGAGAAAACTGGAGGGTCTTGTTAACTTTGGAAAGTAGGTGTAAAGGAGCAAACTATGCTGCATAACATGGAAAATTCAGAGATCCAGAGTTATCTGCAAGGAGAAAAAGAAGAGGAGGAAAGAGAGGAGACGTTCTGTTGGAGTGGCGGGAGTTTCCATACTGCAATATATAACCCATGTAATCCCCCAAACAAGCGCCACAACAATAAAAACAACAATTTTCATAGAGTTAAATAAATCCACTCATGGTTGGTAGAAATGACTTTCTTCTGTGACTCCTGAAGACCTGGTTTCGCATTGTTGGACAGGGATAAAACTCAAGGACTGAAAATAGAAACATAGATACAGCCCCGAGAATAGAAATCATGTAAAAATCCACACAGATGTAAATGGTGGCTTCTGAAAGCTTTGGATAAGAAAGACACGTTTCTCTTTAATATTTTCAGTGAAGTATCCCATATTTTAAATTCTAATCTACAATACATGTTTTCTTTTAACTTATGAGCAGGGAATAGGGCTTTAATTCCTGATTTGGTAACAAATTACTTCCTCTTCAAGATTCTTTAAAAAGGAAGAAATTATAAACTATTGTAAGAATATGATGTTTCTGAAAACTTTAAATTGGGTTTTTCAAACATTATTACTAGTTGTCTACTCAAATGAAGTACTTGGGAATGAATTTACTTTTTTAATTTATTTTTTATTTTTATTTTTTTGTTTTATTAAATAAACACTGAAATTAAATGCTGTGGGTAAGCAACCACAGTTGAATAAATACAATTTGAAATGAGGGATTATTCTGATCATTTTTAAATANATTAAATAAACACTGAAATTAAATGCTGTGGGTGAGCAACCACAGTTGAATAAATACAATTTGAAATAAGGGATTATTCTGATCGTTTTAAATTTTTTTTTGTATTTTCCCTAATGTATACTCACTGTAATTACCTACGAAGGAGTAAAAACAATTAAAAAATGACAATATCAAAATCTTTTTATTTTAAATTATGAAATATTCCTTAAAGAGAGGAAAGTACAAAGATTTTAATGTCAAGTACAAAGATTAAACTACCACCTAACTTGAGAAAACTTTTTTTTTGAGAAAACTTTTGCTATATTATATATATATCTTTCTGGAAAAAAAATGAGAGTTTAATTCCCATTTGTGTTCTTGCTTCTTTTTCAGAATCACTGTGGCTATTTTTGATGATTTACTCATATCTGTACATTTCAGGAATATTATGTCAATTTCTTATGAAATTATTTGGATTCCTATGGGATTGCCATCACCGTAATATTGATGACTTGGAAATATGCAGCTTTCCATGTATTTAGGTCCACTTCTATTTCTTTCAAGAAAACATCATACTTTTCTCCAAAAAGTTTTACATAGACTTAATTTTTTTAAAAGATTTTATTTATTTATTTGACAGAGAAAGCACAAGTAGGCAGAGCAGGGAGCAGATAGAAGGGAGAAGCAGCCTCCCTGCTGAGCAGAGAGCCAGATCCCAGGACCCTGGGATCATGACCTGAGCCAAAGGCAGATGCTTAACTGACTGAGCCATCCAGGCGTCCCTTACATACACTTTATTTGTTATTTCTAGTCATCTTTTTGGCTTTTTTGTTTGGTTTCAACTGGTTTGGGTTTGTTTTTTATTTATTTTGTTNTAAAAGATTTTATTTATTTATTTGACAGAGAAAGCACAAGTAGGCAGAGCAGGGAGCAGATAGAAGGGAGAAGCAGCCTCCCTGCTGAGCAGAGAGCCAGATCCCAGGACCCTGGGATCATGACCTGAGCCAAAGGCAGATGCTTAACTGACTGAGCCATCCAGGCGTCCCTTACATACACTTTATTTGTTATTTCTAGTCATCTTTTTGGCTTTTTTGTTTGGTTTCAACTGGTTTGGGTTTGTTTTTTATTTATTTTGTTATCTATTTCAGACATCCTATTTTAAAATTTTTATTTATTGTACGTATTCGATTTTTCACTCCTTTTCTTTCTTGAATTTTGTTGATCTACTCTATTATCCACTTTTTGAAAGATGTGTATTCCCATAGTACTCATTTAGCAACAACCTCTTAGTTTTTAACATGTGTACTTAATTTCACAAAGTCCTAATGTAATCAACGTCTCTTATCAACCTGTGAGAAAATAAAGGAATTTTAGAATGATTCAACAATTTCTTCTCTCCTCACTATGCTATTTGGAATTTGAGGTCCATTATGTTCTCATCTTNATCTACTCTATTATCCACTTTTTGAAAGATGTGTATTCCTATAGTACTCATTTAGCAACAACCTCTTAGTTTTTAACATGTGTACTTAATTTCACAAAGTCCTAATGTAATCAATGTCTCTTATCAACCTGTGAGAAAATAAAGGAATTTTAGAATGATTCAACAATTTCTTCTCTCCTCACTACGCTATTTGGAATTTGAGGTCCATTATGTTCTCATCTTTAAATAAGACTATTTTTAGTCAGTCAATGAATAATTATATTCACCAAAAATTTGCCTTTCCCCCCCCTAAACTTTCTATGTGCATTTCAATCTTTCCTACTGGATATATACTTTAGTAATTTAGTTCGTGAGACCCATGAGTGATACCCACTCTTTAATTTAAAATATCTGCATATCACCTTCACTTTTGAATGATAACTGGTCTGGGTAGAGAATTCTAGTTTAATGAATACTTTCTTCAATTTTTTGATGAAAATTCTTTCGTCAATCTAATTAGCATGTTTTGTACATGATCCATTTATTATCTCTAGTCACTGGTAATATTATCTCTTTGAGAATATGAATTTTATCTTTTTAATATCTCACTTTAGACTCAACATGCATTTCTGTATAAAGACTCATGTCTTTCTTCAAATCTAGACAAAACTGTATCACAACTTCCAGTAATGCCTTTTCTCTATGCTACCCTTCTGGCACTCAGTAAATGAATTCCTTATAGGCACTCAACTTTATGCAAGAAGTCAGTGGGGACTCTGCCTTGATTGTATATATGGCAACTTCTCTTGCCCACGCTATTACAAAAACTTCAAAGCTCTAATGTGCGGGTGTCATTTGAGCTTTTTCTGATGGTGCTCTATTTTAAAAATTAAAAATATTTTAGTCTCCACAGTGCTTCTATGTATTTTTAGTGCGAATAAGACCAATTCCAGTCAAGTTCTTTTGCCATATTTATTCATGTGCTTCTCTAAAATATAAATATCCAAAATATAGAAAATACTTAGATTTCTTTCAAATGAAAAAGACAGCGTGCCTGGGTGGCTCAGTCAGTTAAGCATCCAACTCTTGGTTTTGGTTCAAGTCGTGATCTCAGGGTCCATGCTCAGTGAAGAGCCTGCTGGAGGAATCTCTTCCTCTCCCTCTAACCATCCCCCTGCTCCCACTCTCTCTCCATATATATAATAAATAAATAAATCTTTAAAAAAAGACAAAAGAAAACATAAAATCTGTGCATTTATTGCTTCTTGCCATACAGTTTATTCTCAGCTCAGTTAAGTTTAAAGATTTGCCAGCTTTTTTCTTTTATCTCCCTAGCAGGTTGACTGTGTCTTTCTTTCTCTCTTTTTTTTTTCTTTTCTTTCTTTCTTTTTCTTCCTTTTTAATACCCTTTAACCCAACTGTTTAGGAAGGACAAGGCATCTTCTTAAAATTCTGCCTATGTTCTCAAGAAATGTCATTCATTTGGCTGAGCTCCCAATGTGTAGCACAGCTTGATTCTCCTTCATAGTCCTCAGAACAGCCAGGCCTGACCCTAGGAAGCTCTTTCAATGACAGGCATTCATTTATCTGAACTTATTCTGAACTTGGAGAATATGGCGTGTGTGTGTGTGTGTGTGTGTGTTTAATGTACTTTGAGAGGCACATTCAATGTCTCTGCGACCAGTGTTTCTTCTCTGAAAGTTGTTTTATGTAATAGATTGGTTTTAAGGGGATTCCTTTTTTTTCTATCTTGGTGAAAGCCCTGAAATGTCTGAATGAAAAGGATTTTAATACATGTTTGGCAGCGTCCTTGTTTTAAAGTTGGTGTTTGTCTTTGTTTAGCCAGAAGGTACACCTCGAAGTTAACTCTTATTTTATTTCAATTTAGAAAAAAAGAACAAAAGTAAAAATGACTTGGTGTAAGTTGTAATGATAGGATTTTACATAGAAACATTCTGGGACCTTCTAAATTTTTACATTAAGAGCTTTTCAAATCACACCCAAATTCCACAATCATAGATTATAAAAAGATGGGTTGCACTATGTTAATCAATATATTACAAGCTTTATTTGTCCATATATTTTTATTTATTACAAAATCTTACTTTGTATAGAAAAATATTATTTAAGAAACAGAAGTTCTAGATCAAATCCTGGATCTACTATTTACTACTTCTGAAAATACAAATAAATTTCTTAAGTTTTCTGGCCTTTTTTCTCCTCTATTTTATAATAAGGATAAAAATCATACTTAGCTCAGGGTAGTTTTGAAGAATGACTTCATCAGTCCATGTAGAATCCTTGATATTGTGATTGGTGCTCAGTGAGCTCTCACTAATTGTTAGCTTTTAGTGGGTACTAGGCTTCTAGGCTACTTTCATCCATGAAGTCCATCAGTTGCAAAGAATGTTGCTTTCTTTAATTAATCTCCCTTTGTAAAGTCAAATGTCTGTTATGGACAGGTTATTATATATGAAGTTTCATATTTCTTTTTAATTTTAATTATTTATTATTTGTATTTTCTGAATATAGTTGACATATTTCTTATTTATAAAAAACTGTGGTCTTATTTAATGATTACAAAGGATGTTTTCTATTTTACAATTCTACAGTTTTGTATAATCTCTATTATATCTGGGCTCAGTCATGTTACTGGGAAATTTTACTTCGATGAATAAGCTAAAAGTAATCGTTAGGAAGTCACCTCTGTGCCTCCTTTGCCCTTCTTGTAGTTAAAACAATGTTCATTTGACACATAATTTTCCATCACATAAATCTTTTCTTATTGAAAATATAATACCTTTTCAGTAATAATCTGAATTTCTATGTGAATGCTATATAAATTCTACAGTCATGATGTGGATATCCATTGCATTTGGCAATTTTACTGATTGGCTCAACTAAATCTCTTTGGCTACTGTTCAGTTATTTGGTCATAAATTATTTTATACAATGATAAAAAATTAAATCTGTAAAGTGATTGTAACATTAGACTTATAATCATCATCTGTATTCTTACAATGGAGAGATAGTAACAAAATTTGGTAGATTTTTAACTATACTAAAACATACATATACATACATATATTTTTAAATATCCCATATTATTGATTGCTTTTTCAAATAGAACCACGAAAGCAACGCATCCTCAAATCATTCAATATTTTAATATCATTATTTGCAACGGATTCATAGTATTCTATCTTATTTAAAACATTTATAATTACCTAAATAAAAATTGTCTCATACTGTTTCAAAATATTTACCTTATAGTGTCCTAAATAAGAAACTTAAGATTGTGTATAAGTAAATCTTTATATACATATCAGATTATTTTTCAGCCTTTTTTCAGATTCTTGAGTAAAAACCTTAATGTATTTATTTTTTTCTTATTAAAGAATGCAGGCATCTGATCCAATGAGCTCGCTCCAAGTGACAGTTTTTGGCACAACTGACAGATTTCTTTGTAATATCCCTTATTCTGCTATGTTTCCTTGATTAAAGGATTTCAGATTCATTGAAGAAAATTTTAACAATACAGAAGAATAGGGGCCACTGGGTAGCTCAGTCGGTTAAGCATCTGACTCTTGATTTTGGCTTAGGTCATGATCTCAGGGTTGGGGGATCAAGCCCTACACTGGGCTTCTCACTCAGTGGTGAGCCTGCTAATGATTCTCTTTCCCCATTTCTGCCCCTGCACCCCTACTTGTGTGCATGCACTCTCTCTCTCAAAGAAAAAATACAGAATTATAAATCAATTGCACACCATATGTATTAAATTTATATATTTCCATTGCTTTTTCAATATGTGGATGCTATTTGATTTTATTTTCTGGATTTTTTAAGATTCTAGGTTTTTTTCTAATTTAAATTTTTTTCTTAATTTTATTTTTTTCCCCACCAAGGAACAATTTAGTGTTTTCTTGTTTCTCTTCTTACAGTACTGAAGATATAAGTTCAGTTTAATTTTACTAATTGACATGTAGTTTGTTAATGTATTTTCTACCTTACAAAGTTTTAATTATGTATGTATGTATGTATCTTAATTTTCAATTTTTTTTATTTTATGAAAAGAAGGTAACAGTTTATTTTTTCTTTTTATAACAAGTTACCAAGTAATGTCAAAAGGAAATAATGATGTAACTGTTAGTTCTCTGTCTCATCTACACTGCCAACACTAATTCTCTCCATGATCATTCTCACATCTTTTATATCCACTGAGTAAAACTTAATTCTGTTACTACTGAATGCATTAAAATATTAAACATTTTTATTCAAGTTTTTATTTAAATTCCAGTTAGTTAACATACAGTGTAATATTAGTTTCAGATGTACAAATTCAGTGATTCAACACTTCCATACATCACGCAGTGCTCCTCACAAGTGTCCTCCTTAATCCCTGTCACCTATTTCACCCATTCCCTCTCTCCTCTCCCCTCTGGTAACCATCAGTTTGTTATCTAATAGTTAACAGTCTGTTTCTTGGTTTGCCTCTCTCTTTTTTCCCCACTACGATCATTTGCTTTGTTTCTTGGAGCTAGAGTATTACGCTAAGTGAAATAAGTCAGAGAAAGACAAATACCATATGATTTCACTCATATGTGGAAGTCATATATATTTATAGTTATCTGTGTGTGCATACATTGGTGTATATACATATATATTTTATATTTGTATTTGTGTGTATATATATCTTTGCATATATATGCATATCTTTGTAATCATATTATACACACACAAAAGAATTTGAATTTCATAGTAAATACAAATGATATACATGAATGTGGGTATTGAATATGTATTCATCTTTTTACATACTTTCCTATAGAAATCTTTCCTTATCAAAATTGTATGACCTTTACAGCTATTGGTGATTCCTGTCTTGTAATATTTTAAAAACTACGCACCAAATATTCTATTAGCTAAATCTGTGTTCATATCCTTTATAATCTCCTTAGAGTAAATTCCTAGATATGAAATTGCTTTGTAACACATTTTTAAGCCTTTGACTCATAATGACAAGATTCCCTTTGGAAACCTGCCAATTTATAAGCCTAACGTATGAATATGTATGCCTTAAAGATTAGAAATTTAATATTTTAAATCTTCATCAATTGTCAATAAATACTAGCTAAATTTTCACTTATATTTATTTGCATTTATCTGACTATTAATGACACCAACAATTTTGCATAAGTTTTTAGTTTAGTCATATTTTTTTCTTTTCTGAGTTGCCTGTTTTACATTGTTTATCCTATTTTATTTATTCGGCCACATTTTCACTGTTGTGAAATGCTGTTTCCAGGTTAATTACTTTATTAGTTTAAGTGATTTATAGTATTCAAATATTTTTCCAGGGTATGTTTACCTTTGCATTTCTTTTATGGAATTTTAGTTTTTTAATATAAGTATCTTAATTTTATGTAGGAAAATCTATTCATATCTTATGAAATTTTACTTTGGATATATTTTTCAGTTATATGTTACAGTATCAAATATATTACAAGATATAGTATATAGTCAGATATATATAATTTTAAGCTTTTTAATATTATGTATTTAGGGATTAATTTATTTAATTGTGTAAGATAGAAATATAATTTTACTTTCCCAAGAAATAAATAAGCCATTTACTTGTCTAACTTTGAATGAAACTAAGGGAAAAAAAAGAGATGATTTTGGGTGAAATTGTATTAAATACATATAAATTGAAAAATAATTGGCATATTACAATATTGACATGAATGCCTCAGGTATATTTTTAAATATTTTTGTTTCTTCCTGTTATCTTTTTTCCTAGTAAATTTATAGTAAGTAAGTACTTACTACATGTAATTTTAAAATGATGGTTCCATGGATTTCATCCCAAGTATTTGGAAATTTGTGCTACTTTTAATATCTCCTCTTTTATAATGAAGTAACATATACTATAAAGTGGTAGTATTGAGAATGAATGCAGGCTTTCCAATCCCTAAAGTGATGCATTTAAGCAGCATGTTACATTTTTTCTGTATAAAGGAGCTTTGTCTCCCCAGGTGAGTGTTTTTGTGTGGGTACCCTTTGTGCTCCTGNTGCATTTAAGCAGCATGTTACATTTTTTCTGTATAAAGGAGCTTTGTCTCCCCAGGTGAGTGTTTTTGTGTGAGTACCCTTTGTGCTCCATGTATTTATTTTTTACCAAGCCTAATCACTGAGTTCGCTCATCAGATCTATAGATTTTTCTTAATTGAGTCACCTTCATTTTACAGAAAATGTATTATTTGTAAATATTCCCTACATGAAATACCCCATATTTGAAATTCCTTTACTTTTCACTTTATTATCTCCTATTTATTTGTGTTTCTTATGCTATTCATTTACAAATTTCTTAATTTGGATGCTAGGTAGATCATATGTATTTATTCCTTGCTTAAGTAATTATTTAAACAATGAATTTTATTCTAATTACTGAATAATCTTTACTCCACCAGGATTTGTATACTATTTTCCAGTATCTTCCAATGAGGTTAAGTTTTCTTAGTAGGCAGGGAGCTTGGGGGTATATAAGATGTCCACTTTGGAAAGAGAACTGGGGTCTGAGTTTCAAATCTATAGATTCATAAGCCATGGATAACTGGTTGACTCCTAATCAGGCACTCAGAAAGAACAACAATAGAACATCAGTGACAAAGGAAATACACATGGATGGATCTCTTAGAAGGGGTCAAAGTGTGAAGATATTTATATCTCTCACAAATGCCCACTAGAAAGTATCACTCAAATGGGGGATATAATAAACTGTTGGATACAATCTTTCAGATGTCAGTACCATCCCTGTTCTTGCTTAAAAGACTCATTTACAAAGTGTTCATGGTGGCAGAGATAGGACTAAGCATGGATTCAAAAACATGGAATTTACTTCATCAAGGTTCCTACTGAGAAGACTACATGCTGATACCAAAGGCCAACTTTTTTTTTTTTTAAGATTTTATTTATTTATTCGACAGAGATAGAGACAGCCCGCGAGAGAGGGAACACAAGCAGGGCGAGAGGGACAGGAAGAAGCAGGCTCATAGCAGAGGAGCCTGACATGGGGCTCGATCCCATAAAGCCGGGATCACGCCCTGAGCCGAGGGCAGACGCTTAACCGCTGTGCCACCCAGGCGCTCCCAAAGGCCAACTTTCAGCCCTAAAATGGCATAATACCCTGGGAGATCTGCAAGCAAGTAGCAGATTTATTAAAGTCTATACTTTTCATTATAGGATGGGAACACAAAGAATAGATACACATAAGAATAGATACGTATACCAGGTATAGATTTGTTTTCCTTGTCCAGCACCATATAGAACTTGTAGAATGTCCATTGTATGGCATCTTACACAATAAGATATACACAATTCTGTACACAGTAATAATTCATACATTCTACACAGCCATAGTTTCACAAATATGAAAACTGAAACTACCTCTCATCATTTTGGTTTTTTTCTTTTCTTTTTTTTTTTTTNTTTTTTTTTTTTAAAGATTTTATTTATTTATTTGACAGAGAGAGAGACAGCCAGCGAGAGAGGGAACACAAGCAGGGGGAGTGGGAGAGGAAGATGTACATTTGTTTATTGTTACTCAATGGGATCAGGGAGGTCTATGTACAGACCCCAAAGAATTCACTGGGGCATCTCTCAGTACCCCTGCATAATCATCTTCAACAGTGGAAAGAGCTTTCCAAGGATTCAGAGCCTGAAGGAAGAAAACATTTGTTTACCTCACCAGGAAAACTGTCCAGCTGAGGCTTTGGCTGAGAGTAAGGGGAATATGCAATGAGTAGTATGTAGCCCAGGAATAAACCCCTGTATATATGGTCAAATAATTCATGACAAAGAGCCAAAAAATATACAATAAAAAAGGGTAATTTATTAAAGAAACAGTGTTGGGTAAAATAGAGAGCCAAAGGCAAAAGCACAAAACTGAACCACTATGTTACATCATAAACAAAAATGAACTCAAAATGGATTAAAGACTTGAATGTAAGGCCTGAAACCATAAAATTTCCAGAAGAAAACATAAAAGGTAAGCTCTTTGAAATAGGTCTTGGCAATTTTTTGGATTTGACGCCAAAACCAAGGCAACAAAAGCAAGAATTAGTAAGTGGGACTATATTATACTATAAAGTTTCTGCATAGCAAAGGAAACCATCAACAAAATGAAAAGGCAACTTATGGAATGGAAGAAAGTATTTGTAAATCATGTATCTGACACAAATATTCAAAATATATAATGAACTCAAACAACTCAAAAGCAAAAAACGAACAAAAGACAATTTGATTAAAAAATGTGCAAAGGAACTATTGAATAGACATTTTCCAAAGAAGACATACAAATGGCCAACATTACATGGAAAGATGCTCAACATCACTCATCATCAGGGAGATGGAAATCACAACAACAGTGATGTATCATCCTACACATGTTAGAAGTTCTATTACCAAAAAGACAAGAAATATTAAGTGTTTGCAAGGATGTGGAGTCCTTGTGCACTGCTAATGAGAATATAAACTGGTTTGGCCACTATGGAAAACAGTATTGAGAGTCCTCAAAAAATTTAAAAAATGAACTACTATATGATCCAGTAATCAATCTTCTCGGTATGTATCAAAAAGAAATTTAAACAAGACAATGAAGAGATTTGCACTCCCACATTTATTGCAGCCTTTTCCAAATAGCCAACATATGGCAGCAAACGAAGTGAAATATGCTAGATAGGGAATGATAAATACTGCATGGTACCATTTATATGTGGAATCTGAAAAAAAAATTAAATTTACAGAAGCAGAGTAGAGGAGTGGTTGCCAGGGGCTGCAGGGTAGGGATATATACATATATACACACACACACACACACACACGCCTGACAAAGGCATTCCCTGGTAAGTTTCATGGGAAAAGAATGCCCTCCCCACACCAGACTTGGAACACAGTCAGGACATTCCAGTCGTTGAGGGGAGCTGCAGCAAAGGACACAAACTTGTCGGTCACACTTTCCTAATATTTGCACTCTTGGTCCAGATACGTTCATTCCTAATTTCCTTTGTCTTAGGTCTTGGCTAGAGGTCTTTACAGGTGCCTCTGCTGAGACCTTTTTTGGGGAGAGAGAGGAAGAAAAACATTGAAGATATTGTTTGCCATTTTATTCACTACCTGGTACTTTTCCACTCCTAGCCTTTTTCCTCTGTCTTCTCTCCAAACCTAAGGCCCATAAAACTTCCAGAAGCTCTTTCTTCAACAGTGAGATGACACCCATGTCTGAGCTGATCTCCCTGGCCCTCCACTGGTGCACTGTTCCTTGGAGAAAAATGAACAGGGGAGTTGGTGATTTTTCCAGTTTTATCCTTACCATTGCAATAAGTGATTAAAGACTTAAAAGTTCATCATTTTTGCCTCGTTGCTTTAATCAACTACTCCAACACCTGGCAACTCAGCCCACACACATAGTCTTCCTCAGCTCAACTCAGTTCTATGATTGTATGTCTCCTAACGTTGTCAGTAACTACTTAATTTCTCTTTGACAGATGTTATAGGATTGAGAGCACTGTTTTGCCAAAACTCAATGTTTCAACACAAGCAGAATATCAGAAAACTTACTTGGAATATGCTGATGTAAGAACAATATGTAAGCCAATATATTGCCAGTCAAATAAAAAAAAATGTGCCCTGGTTTATTTAAAAAAATAAATAAGTAAAATAAATTGAATTCCTGCTATTTACTAGCATGCTATATCTTGCCAGAACCTGGCAGTGTTTGAGCTCTTCAATTGAGAGTAAGAGATACATAATCATATTTTCCAAAGAAACCCATTTCCTTGCCACAATATTGAGGATATTATTCTGTTTTTTGAACACAATGTTGCTAGAATAACCAGGTTGTTGTTCCCCCACTAAGGAGATCAATCAGATAATTTGAATTACAAGGATACCAATACTATAAGAATCAGTTTGCATTTTTTAAAAGATTTATTTATTTATTTGAGAGAGAGAGAGTAAGCAGAGTGGGGGGAGGGGCAGAGGGAGACAAGTAGACTCCCTGCTGAGTGGGGAGCCCCACGCGGGGCTCCGTTGCAGGTCTTGATCCCAGGACCCAGAGACCATGACCTGAGCCAAAATCAAGACTCAGATGCTCAACGGACTGAGCCACTCAGATGCCCCCCATTTGTATAATTAATTAATACATTCCCATTCACCTTTCAGTCATTACATAGAATTTTATAAACAGATACTAAGGAAAAATATGAGAGCAATTCCTCTAATTAAGGATTTAACACAAAATTTTAAAGCCTTGCTGTTTTATTGTTACGTCCGTTTCTGTGTGTGTGATCCAGTCAGGTGGAATCGGCATTGCAAGACCTCATCAAGTTTCTCATTAGCTGGAGCTTATATGTAGGAAGAATACAAAGCAATTCTTTACGGATATCAGGTAGCGGCTATAATTCAGAATGCACCTCTTCAACTATTCTTTTATAATTAAGTTACTGAATACTTCTGGAAAATCTCAGAATCTCTATAGCATAAAATATACGATTATTACTGGAAATCCCTTTCTATGCTGCTACGGCCCTCTTGGTATTACAAGAACAATATAAAAATGAGGATATTTTAACTGTACACATCACCATTATTTGATACTTGGAGTGGCTGAGAGGGCGTATAGTATATGTAGAGTGTAAAATAATCTTTCAAAATGCCTTTCCACCTCTTCCTTAGCTGTCTTACGTCCTTTCTCCAAACTCATATTCAAATTCATAACTATTAGAATTTATAATCTGAAGGGAAAAATCATAAGGAAAACAAAAATAAATATTTCTGACTGGTGGAATTCAGAGGCATGTTGAAAAATTAGGTAATGGGGAAAGCAATTCTGCATCTCAACTTGGAAAACAAATGGAGGCGAGTTACCACCTTTTCTTACAAAAACTGACTTTCTCTCAGCTCCAGCCTCCAGAGACGGTCTTATCTCAAGTTGTGTCTTTCCTCACTTCCTAAATGCTCTAAAAATGTCAGGTATCTGCCAGTAATAATTAAATCTATTTCCATTTCATAGGACAGAAACTATTCTCAAAATTGCTAAACAAAATAAAAATAAATGGATCGGTTTTAAATGGGAAGTTAATGGAGGCTTATAGAGCTTCAATCAAGATAGGATCTAAAGGTTAAATGATGGAAGTCACTATATATCAAGTAGGCTGCCCTGTGTCATGTCGTATATGGCTGCTAATGTTTCTAGAGAAACATAATGTTCTAAGCTAATTATCTTAAGGGAACCTGTGCTTCTTTCCCAATTTATGTAACAACATTTCTATGGATGGCCCTGCTTCATGTATTAGAGTTCTCCAAAGAAACAGCCAGTAGGAAAGATAGATACGGATAGATAAGAGATATAGTTATATAAAGAGATATTTAAAACAGGAATTGGCTTGCATTGTTATTGGAGGTCAAGAAATTCCACAGTCTACCATCTGCAACCTGAAGAACCAGGAAAGCCATTAGTATAAGTCAGTCTGAGCCCTAAGACATGAGGGCCAGGGGCCCTGGTATCAGTCCCAGACCCAAAGGCCTGAGAACTATAAATTCCAATGTCCAAGGGCAGGAGAAGTTGGATGTACCAGCTCAAAAAGAGAGAAAGAATTGACCCTTCTTTCAACTTTTTATTCTATTAGGGGGCCCCTACAGATCGGATAATATTTACCCATACTGGTAAGGATAGGTCTCTTTAGTCAATCTACTGAATCAAATGTTAATCTCATTCCCAACATCCTCACAGACCACTGGGCATCCATTACACTAGTCACTCTGACACATAAAATTAATAATCATGACTTATATTATTAAAACAATGTTTTTGTTTTCTACATGATTTAAGAGACTAAAACTTAAAAAAAATTATCAGTCTAAGAGCTAATATTATGTAACTTTGGTGTGTAACTGCACATTTTGTTTTCTACATAATTTAAGAAACAGATGCATTTAAAATTATTGTTTATATTTTGGGACAAACGATGTATGAAGATGTAATTTCTTGACATCAGCAACTGAAAGAGGTAGGGACAGAGATGAAAGGAACAAAGTTGTTGTATATTATTGGTATAAATGGTATAAATTTAAATTAGAGTATTATAACTTTATAATGCTAAATGTAATCCCCATGTTAATCACAAAGAAAATAGCTATGGAATACACAGAGAAGGAAATGAGAAAGGAATTTAAATATTTTAGTTCAAAAACTTAACTACACACAAAATAGGACCATAATGCAGAAAATGAGGGACAAAAAGTCTATAAGGCGTGTGGAAAACAAAGAGCAAAATGACAGAAGCCCCTCCTTATCAGCAATTACCCTAAATATAAATGGATCGGGCACCTGAGTGGCTCAGTCAGTTAAGCATCTGACTTTGGCTCAGGTCATGATCTTAGGGTCCTGGGATCTAACCCGATTTGTGCTTTGCACTCAGCAGGGAGTCTACTCGTCCTTCTCCCTCTCCCCCTGCCCCTCTCCTCACTCATGCTCTTTCTTGCTCCTTCAAATAAATAAATGAAATCTTAAAAAAAATGCAAATGGAACGAACTCTCTAATCAAAAAACAGATTGACAGGGGAGCCTGGTGACTCAGTTCGTTAAGCATCTGCCTTTAGATCCGGTCATGATCCCCAGGTCCTGGGATTGAGCCCCATGTTGGGCTCCCCGCTCAGCGGGGAGCCTGCTTCTCCTTCTCCCTACCCCTGCTTGTGCTCTTTCTCTCTCATTCACTCTCTCTCTCAAATAAGTAAATAAAATCTTTAAAAAAAACAGATTAGCAGAGTGGATATAAAAATGATCCAACTATATGCTGTCTACAAGAGACTCACTTTAGATCCAAAGACACAAATAGATTGAAAATGAAAGGATGGACTGTTTTTTTCTGTTGGATATTCTTTCCTGTTTTTTTGAAGATTAGTTGGCCATATAGTTGTGGGTACATTTCTGAGTTCTCTATTCTCTTCCATTGATCTGTCTGTTTTTGTGCCAGTACCATACTGTCTTGATGAATTGAATTTAAATAAAAATTTTTTAAGAATGTTGCATCTCTATAGAATTTCTATATACTAACAATGAGCAATCTGAAAAGGAAATTATAAGAATAATTCCATTTGCTATGGCATCAAAAATAATAAAATACTTAGCAATTAATTAAGGAAGTGAAAGATTTGATGAAAACTATAAAACATTACAGAAAGAAATTAAATGAGACATAAATAAATAGAAACACATCTCATGTTTATGGGTTTGAAGACTTAATATTGTTCTTATGTCAATGCTACCCAAAATAATCTATAAATTCAATGCAATCACTACCAAATCCCAATGACATTTTTTTACAAAAAATAGAAATCTTGTCCTAAAAGGCATATGGAATTTCAGAAAAACCTGAATAACCAGAACAATATTGATAAAGAAAAAAGCTAGATGATTCAACTTTCTGATTTCAAAACCTGCCACAAAATTACAGTAATCAAAACAGTGTGGTACTGGCATAGAGACAGGCATTTAAGCCAATGGAATACGATAGAGAAGCCCAAAAATAAACCCTCTCATTCAACTTTAAATGATCTTTGCAAGGATGCCAAGACTACTCAATGGAGAAAGGACAGTTTTTTCAACATATAGTGCTGGAGAAAATGAGTATCTATATGCAAAACAATGAATTTGGACCCTTACCTAACACTGTATACAAAAATTAATTCGGGGTGCCTGGGTGGGCAGTTGTTAAGCGTCTGCCTTCGGCTCAGGGTGTGATCCCAGCATTCTGGAATCAAGCCCCATATCAGGCTCTTCTGCTGGGAGCCTGCTCCTTCCTCTCCCACTCCCCCTGCTTGTGTTCCCTCTCTCACTGGCTGTCTCTGTCAAATAAATAAATAAAATCTTTAAAAAAAATTAATTCAAAGTGGATCATAGATCTAAATGGAAGACTTACAACTATAAAAACTCTTAGAAGAAAATGTAGGACAAAATCTTTTCAATATTGAATTTAACAATGATTTCTGGATATGATATGAAGGTATAGGCAAGAGAAGAAAAATATAGATGAATTGGACTTCATGAAAATTAAAAACAAATTTGTGTATCAAAAGACAACATCGACAGAGTAAACTGGCAGCCCACAACATGGGGGTAAATATTTGCAAACCATAGATCTGATAAAAGATTCATATCCAGAACACATAAAGAACTCCTGCAATTCAAAAACAAACAAAACAACAACAGCAAAAAAAACCCCTAACCAACCTGATTCAAAATTGAGTGAAGGACTTGAATAAACATTTCTCCAAAGAAAATATACAAATGACCAATACACACATAAAAGATGCTCAACATCACTAATCCTTAGGGAAATGCAAATTAAAACTGTAAATGACATACCACCTCATGCCCGTTATAGTGGTTACTCTCCAAAAAATTATAAAATAACATCTATGGGCAAGGATGTAGAGAAACTGTAACCTTTGTGCACTGATGGTGGGATTATAAAATGGTACAGCCACTGTAAAAAACTGTATGGCACTTCCTAAAAAAAATTAATAATATAATTACTGTATAACCCAGCAATTCCACTTCTGAGCATATACTCAAAAGAACTGAAAGCAGAATCTCAAAGAGATATTTGTATAATATATTCATAGCAGTGTCATCACAGTAACTAAAATGTAGAAGCAACTTACGTGTCCATTGATGGAAGAATGAATAAGCAAAATCTGGTATATACATGCAATGGAATATTATTTGGCCTAAAAATAATATACACACACATTGCCACATGGATGATACTTGAGGACACGATGCTGTGTGAAACAAGGCAGTCACAAAAAGACACACACTGTACAACTCTACTTATATGAGGCACTTAAGGTAGTCAAAATCAGAGACAGAAAATAGAATGTTGGTTGCCAGGAACTGCTGAAAAGGAGGAATAAAGTGTTGTTATTTAATGAGCATACAGTTTCATTTTATAAGATGAAAAGAGTTACGGAGATGGATGGTAGTAACGGAAGCACAATATCATGTATTAATACCATTAACATGTATACTTATAATGGTTAAGATAACACATTTTAAATGTATTTTACCACAATAAAAATTTTTTAAAAAAATTAATGGGAGGTGTAGTTAGGAAAAAAAAATACTAATGGGCTGTCCCAAACAAATGTCCAAACATACCTCAGCCCTGTGCACACAACTATGGGCAAAAATAGCTGCAAAATAGTATGGCCGCTGTAACATTTATACCTGCCATGAAGTAGGGTAGTTTACAAAAGTTATTATTGAAAGATCAAAATATATGTCTCATTTATCACACTTGCACCATTAAATTCTGGATATAAGATATGTAATAACCTGAATGCCTCCTATTCACATTAATCTTATAGAAGAGAGAATTTGGATGCTGGAGAGGTAGCCTATAGCTTCTACCTAAAGATACAATGTATAACTTCAAAATACCAATATGGCAGGGAGGTAGAGACCAGTAATTTCTAGGAAAGCAGAAAGTACTCAGGTATATTCGAGGCCACTTTCTCAAATAAGGAAGTAAGTGCTTCCTTGTTTCCTCTACCCAGCCCTTTTCTGGTGGATGAAAAGATAACCCATCCTCACTTGTTCTCCCTTGAGTCCTCATAACTTCAGAAGTCTTCATCTTGGACCTAGATAATTCTTATTAAACTATGCAAATCCATTTTTATAAAGAAAAAAAGCATTGGCTCAATAAAATAATCATAAAAACGAAAAAAGAGTAGTTAGATAATTTGAAGCAATTATAAGGACTATGTGTGTGCAAAGAGCACCCATAATCCACAATTTAAATTTTATATACTTAACATTTTGCTATCAACCTTTTTATGTAATAGATTAGTTTTATGAAGGGATACTAAAAAAATTGAGAGCAATTGTCTTCACAAGAAGTGCATGCCCAGTATCATTCCAATCAAGGCAATGATTCAAGGGAATTTGGCAGCAGACTAACTGGCTTCACACTTAGCATTTACTTTCCTGGCTGTGTGACACAGTCAGATTACGTCACCTACTTGAGCCTCAGTTTCCTCCTCCGCAAAATTTGGGTTACAAAAGCAATCTACTTCATAGGCTATTGAGAATATTAGATGCGTTGACACATGTGCAGTACTTCTAATAGTGAGCACCATATAAACCTAAATTTAGCGTTCAATTCAAAACAAATTGGGAAGTTTTATTTATTATGTCATCTCGGCATGTAACTTGGTGAATTAATGCCAAAGAATAACCCAAGAGGCTCTTTCAGATTTCTGTTAGCTTCTCTTCTATCCTAAGCAGAAAACAGAGTGGCCCTTTTGTGTATTTTGGAATGTCCATAAATTCCCCCAAAATTTCACCAAGTATTTTGTGTATAATGACCCATATGTATTTTTATGGGAAAAAATCCATATCCCAAACAATCCATAACCAATGATCTGCTTTTTTATTTCATTTAATCATGCAATTGGCTAACCTTAAGCAATCATGTTAGAAGTAGAATACTGTAGTGGTTATAAGCAAGGGAAGTGGGTTTTTAGTAGCATTGGTTCTCTGAAAATTCCTTTAAGTCCTTAAACATTTATAAAATAGAAGTAATTATACTTATTTTTCATATTTCTGAAAATTACTAATTTCACATTGCAAAAGATAGTTAACCTGAGATACCAAAAACTTAATCCTTTCCTGAAGGTAAATTAGACATTCCTGGAGCATATGCTAGCATATTCAAACCAATATATTTCTATGCAGCAGTAATTCATTGCCCACAGCTTGAGTGAGTTAATAGATTTTCAAAAGTTGCCAAACCTCTGCTCTTTAGGGAATATTTGGCTCAATATACATTTTTGACTAATGTGGCTTGCCTTTTAAAATTTTATTTTCTGACCTTAATATGTTGATTTTAGGATGTGGTAGGCAAGAAGGAAGGGCAAGTTGTCACAATTAATAGAAGGCTATGCTTTTGAAATTCCAGTTCTACTATGTGGATTTTATATTTTATCTTTTATTTCTTTAGTGAGTAAGTTGATAAAATAAAATAAAAACAAATATACTGATACACATATAGCATACATTAATTGGTTTCACTATTTTAATATTGGTTGACCTGAACAAAAGTCTATTTAATCGAGCATCAAAACTCAGCCACAGGATAATACCAAGGTTGAACTTTCGTGTTAGGAGTATATTTTCTCTTTAAAATGTCAGGCTCTACAGTTGTGTGTTTTAGTTTGACTATCTGTTTGTTTCTGTTTTTATACTATGATCTGACATTTCCTGGGACTCATTGTTCATAAAACTTCTGGAATACACTATGTGTGGCATTAAAAAATAAGAGGAGACTAATCCACTTTAAAGTGATGATAATTTAAATCTGTTGTTATGTATATTCAAGACATTGCCATATGTCTTTCAATATACCAAATTGGGGCAGTTTTAATGGGAGGAAATGAGGACTGAGAGTGGGTGGAGGGGCAGGGAGGGGAGTGAGAAAGATGTTGGGGAAAAGAGCCAGTCACTTTTTTAGTATCCTGTCAATAATATGAAGAGAAATGCAACAAAGAGAGACGGAAGCAATTGCCAAAAGTGACAGCAATTCAAACGCTCAAAAATAAGGGGGGAGGCATGCAGGAAAAAGTAGGAAATGAGAAAGTCTTCTAGTAGCAAAACTTGGAAAGACCAAACACCATATTCCCTACTTCTAGTAACAATTTCTGGACGAGTTTGCCTGCTGGGAATACTATTTTCTTCTTACAATGTCCTTTAAGCAAGTGTTGTTTTCTTTGTCACTTGACTTGCACTTCCTCGGTGTTATTTCTCTTAAAATTCAGAGATCTTTTACCAATCCAAATATGTCTATGCCATATCTGTAAATCAGATAGCATCATCCCCCTGCTCATAACCTGCCAGTGACTTCTTCAGACATTTTCCATAACACCCAGACTTCTCAGCATCCCCTTTAGCTGTCTAGTCTAAACAACGTCTCCTCACATACTCTTTTCAAATGATAATGAATGTTTTGCTTTTCTTAGAACAGTCTAAACTCTTCATCAATTTTCCTGTTCAGGATTTTTACACCTGCATCTTCTTTTGCTGAGAGCACATTCCCTCACATGTCCAAATGGTTTATGTATGTCTTCACTCAAATGGCATCTTCTGAGGAAGGCTTTCCCTAATACTAACGCTCAACTACCCCTACTCCAGACCAATCACAAACTGACAATGAACCACATTTTATTTTCCTTCACATATCTCCACATAAAATATTATAAAATTAAAAACATTGTAAGATATATATTTGTATGCTTTTTAACTGCCTGTTTCCATCCCCCCCCCCACACACCAAATGCATGTTCTATGAGGAAGGGAACATTATTTACTGATCAAATGCAAATAATCTGTCATCAAATCCTATCAGTTTGGTACTTTGAAATAATTACCTGTAATAATTGTCTCTGCTGTTCCAGTGAAGTGTCTCCAAGATTCTGGCCAGTAGCAGTGGGCCATAACTACAGAGAGCTCCAAATTCTCCTCAGAACTGACCTTATTTGAAATAGAGTGTGGGAAAGTTCAAAAGGATGGGCACTCTTCAAAACAGCAGGGATTCTGGTGGTAAGCAATTAAGATGAGGCTGGCAGTACCATAAGAACAACAAACTAAACCATAAGCCAGCTAATTTATGAGAGACAACCAGGAAAACAGGTAAGAGAAGCCCACATGGGGTGAGGAAAAAATCTCAAAGGCTGACCTCAAAAAGTTACTGCAAAGGGGCCTGAATTTACCTAAATCAGATAGAACATTCTGAACCTCATGGAACTGTCAAAAACAATAGAGCAATCATGCAGCCATTAAGGAAGCATTTCAGGTGGGGGTGATACCAACAGGGGTGAATAGTTAAGCAGAAAGATCAGAAAAAGTACACGGGTCAAGTAGAGCCAAGCAAAAATCAATGTCATTCCAGGGTGATTGTGCAAACTTCCAAGGACCTGATATCTGAGAAGCGATGTCAGAGCTTTAATACTACAGGCAAGTAGACTTCAATGAAATAGCCAATTTCAGCCAAGCCATTCAGGAAATAAACAAGCAAACAACAACAAGGCCAGGGGAAATCTTTCAAAGTTGCTACTATATATTATCTAAAATGTAGTTTTAAGAAAAAAAATATATAAGGCATGGAAGGAAGCAGGAAAGCATAACCCACATATGGGGGAAAAAAGCAAGAAAGAGAAATTGCCTGAGAGTCTGCCAGAGTGTCAGATTAAACAAAGTCTTCAAGGGGAGCCGTTTTAAAAATGTTCAGAGGAGTGACGTTAGTGAGATGGTACAGCGAGAGATCTCAGTCTCCCCTCCACCGCCCCCTCCCACTCAAAATTAGACAGCTATCCATGAACAAAAATAGCCCCTGGGAGGGCTCAAGAGTCCAGTTAAGAACTTACGGCAACACAGTGGAGGTAAAACAAAAAAAGGGAGAATAACCACTCAGAAAGTCACGGGAAAGAGAGGTTTAGCAGGGATGTCTAGAGACAGAAGGATCAGCAGTAGTCACATAGCAGGTGTCATCAGGGTCCCCAGGGGCCTGCGCTATGGAGGGCTCTGGAAGGCTTTGCTGCTGAGGACCCGCACAGTCCCCACGAGAGCTGCAGTCTCACCGCAGCTACCACAGTGGAGGACTCCACAGTGTCTCTCCACACACACCCCGGGAATCTGCTCCGCAAAGGAAACCGGCAGCTTCTCGCCGCTGCGGTAACCAACAGCCGCCACCACTGCACAGCCTTTGGAGAGGGGGACGCCGCCGTACCTGGGCGGTCCCAGGAGCAGCTACTGCTGAACCGCCCTAGGACCAGAGCTGATAGCCCCCTCCAGCACCATGCACACCCCTAACCTGGAGCCCTCTCTGACTTGAAAGCACCTGCACTTAAATCCTGGCTTTGAGGCCACCGCCCACACTCCAGGCTCTAGCCCCACCTGCTGCAGGCGCTCCCGAATCTCAGACGGTGGAGCCTTGCCTGTGGAGTAGCCGGCGCCCTGGACACTAGGGTTGCTGTCGCTCCATGTGTGCTGTGCTCCAGATCCTCGCTCTATGACTTGCTATGTCAGTCCTTGCCCGAGGCACAGGAATCATCACTGATGACAGTGTCCCAGACCAGAGTTGCTCTCACTGCACAGGGGCCCACATTCCAGAGGCTGGTCCCATGGCTGCTCTAAAGGTAATCGCATGGCAGACATCTGTTCTGCGACCACGGTGGAGTGCCCACAAGCTGGATATGGTGGCAACAGGGATCCCTTTGGCCATGTTATCCCCCACGGGAGAAAAAGAGATCAAGTGGTCTCCAGCAGCCTTTGCCACCAAGACCCCAAGAGCACTCATCAGAGACCTGCGGCCTTTGCCCCTGAAGATCCCTGCAGTCTTCACCAACACTGACCTCTGCTAACAACTCCATGGAAACACAGCTGCGCCTTCCAGGAGCTGAAACTGCCACGCCCCAGCCACCTGGTACCCTCCTGCTCACCTGCAGGAAAAGTCTGTCTCCATCAGTATCAGTCCCTAAAGTCTGGACAAGGTGACTGCTCCGTCAAATGCATACATCAACAGTAGGATACCCAAGAAAAAAGATAAAATATTGAAATTGCCAAAATCAGGAATAAAAGGTGTGTTGTTAACAATCTTAAGGGAGAAAAAAATATTTTAAGGGACTACTATGAATGACTCTATATTAAAACTTATATAACTTAAACAAAATGGACATGTCCCTAGAAAGATACAAGCTACCAAAAATCACTCAAGAAGGAACAGAATATCTGAGAAGACCCAGAACACTAAAAAAAACTAAATGATTAATTAAAAAGCTCCCACAAAGGAAATCTCAGGCCCAGGAGACTTTGCTTGTGAACTCTACCAAACATTTAAAGAAGAATTAATACCATTTTTTCCCCACAAACTCTTTAAAAAAAATAAAGGAAAAAAAAAAACAACATTCCCTTACTCATTCTGTGAGGTCATCCTGATACCAACACTACACAGAGATCTCACAAAAAAATAAAACTAAAGAACAATACTCGTTATTAATATAGATACAAAATCCTCCACAAAATACTAGTAAGCCAAATCCAGCAATATATTAAAAGTGTTATACATCAAGACCAAAAAGGATTTATTCCAGTAATGCAACATTGACTTGAACTCTGAATATCAGTTAAAATAATAAGCCACATCAATGAAATAAAAGATAAAATCTAAATATGGTCACCTAAATGGACACAGAAAAAAACATTTAACACATCTAACACCCTTTTGTGATAAAAGTACTCAAGAATCTGGGAATAGAAGGAAATTTCCCCAGCTGATAAAGGGAGTCTAAGAAAAGTCTACAGCTAACATACTGAATGGTCAAAGATTGAATGCTCTTCCCCTTATGAGCAGAAACAAGATGAGAATGTACATTCCAGCTCCTTCCATTCAACATTTTACTGGAGATTCTAGATAGAGAAATTAGACAAGAAAAATAAATTAAAGGCACCCAGACTGGAAAGGAAAAGGTAAAACTATCTCTATTGGCAGATGATATGGGTTTATGTGTGGAAAATCTGAATGAGGCCACTTAGAACTATCAGAATAAATGAACTAGTTCTATAAGATGGCAGAGCACAAAATAAATAGACAGTACTGAATTTTATTTTTATCCTAGCAATGAAAATCTAAAAATTAAATAAACAAAACAATTCCATTAACTGTAGCATCAAAAAGAATAAAACACTTAGGAACATATTTAAGAAAAGAAATGAAAAACTTATACTCTGAAATTTATAAAATGTCGTTGAAAGAAATGAAAGATCCAAAGAAATGGAGAGACATCCCATGTTGAAAGATCAGAAGACTTGTAATATTAAGAAGACATATTCAAATTGATCTGCAGACTTAACTCAATCCATATAAAAGCATCACTTGGTTTCTTTTCAAACACTAGAAGCTAATCCTAAAAATAATATGGAAATTAATGTGCCACTGATTAGCTAAAGCAATTTTGTAAAAAAGAACAAAGTTAGGATACTTTCACTTCCAAACTTCAAAATCCAGTCCAAGCTACAACAAATAAAGTGTGATACCAGTTTAAGTATCGTCATATGGATTAGTAGAATAAAATTTATTATCCAGAAGTAAACTTCTTTATTTATGGTTAACTATTGACAAGGGCGGCAAGACAATTGCATGAGGTGGGGTATATGGGGTGGGGGCTGTAGGGAATTAGTAACTCTTTCAACAGATGATGCCAGAACAACTGGATATCCACATTAAATAAATACCATACACAAAATCTGAACAAAAATGAGTCATAGCCCTAAATGTAAGCACTTAAGCTATAAAACTTTTACAAGAAAATATAGGTACATTTTTGTGACCTTGGATTAAGCAATGGTTTCTTAACTATAATTCCAAAAGCACGGGATACAAAAGAAAAGTAACTGCAATTCAAAAGGTACTATCAAAAAAGTTAAAAGCCAACTCACAGAATGGGATAACATATTTACAACTCATATATCTGATAAGGAGATTATATTTAAAATACAGGAAAAACACTTAAAATTCAATAATAAAAAGACAAATAACCCAAATAAAAAATTAGCAAATTATCTGAATAAACATTTCTTCAAAAATAATATATAAGTGACCAATAAACATATTAGAAGATGGTCAACATTGTCAGTCAATATGGGAATATAAATCGTGCACACAATGAGCTCCTGCTTCACACCCACTGGGATGGGTATAATAAAAACAAAACAAAACAAAAACAAACAAAAAAAACCCCAGGTATTTACAAATGTTTGTGAGGATGTGGAGAAATCGGAACTTTTATATATTGCTGCAGGTAGAGTAGAGGTTCTCCCTTGGAAAATAGTGTGGCATTTTCTCCAAAGTTTAAAACTATAGTTACCATAGGTCCCAGCAATTCTATTCTAGGTATAAATCCAAGAGTAATGAAGACATAAATCCACACAATAACTGCTACTTTAATGTTTATAACATTATTCATAATAGTTTCAAAGTAGAAAACACTTAGATATCTATTAACTGATGAATTGATTAACATGTGGTATATTTGATGCAGTTGAATATTATGCAGCAACATAAAGGAATGAAGTACTGATACATGCTACAACATTAATAAACTTTAGAAACATTATTCTAAGTGAAAGAAGCCAGCCACAAAACACCACATATTATTTAATTCATTATATGAAATATCCAGAATAGGAAAATTTATAGATATAGAAAGTAGATTAGTGATTACCTATGCCTTGGGGACGGGCAGTAAATGAGAAGTGACTGCTAATGGATACATGTTTTCTTTATGGAGTAATGAACATGATCTAAAATTGTAATGTACAATTCTGGAAAACCATTCAATGGTAAAACTTTAAATGGGTGAATTGTATGGTATATGAATTATGTCTTGATACAGCTGTTATAAAATTTTATAAAGTACACTTACTAAAGGAAATAAAAAGTGTAAGAATTATTTAAAATAGAAATGAAATTTGTATTATTATTATCGTTGTTGTTGTTGTTAGTAGTAGTATTAGTATTATTAGTATTTTGCTATGAGACCCTTACTGGTGGTCCCCAACAGGACAGCTAAAAGAGTATAGAATGTTAGGACAATTCTTATTCTTATGACCATGCATGTTTGAATACTTGAAGTTTCAAGTTATGTTTTATTATTGCCTGAAATGTCCATACAACAATTTCTAAGCATATTTCTTACAAATGCAGCATCTTCCTTTAAAATAATTTAGATTAACAAATGCTCACAATTAGATAAGTTCAATATGCTTTAAACATCTGTTCATTTTTTGCAGCTTTGATTTTTCGTTTGGATTTTATAAATTTTTCAGGCTATTTCAAGTTCTCTAACTTATTATTTGAATGTTTTAAGGTATTTGTAAGCAAACCTCTAATATTTTAATAAGTATGTGATTCTGCAGCAGCTAATTAAACATCTGTGGACATTGTTTATACTGTATAAATTATACTAGAAAACAGTGTAAATTCTCTTAGAATTAGCCCCATGGTAGAAACAATGGTTAGAACAAAATAAATGAGCATGAGCAAAAATAAACAAAGCAAAAATTTGAAATGTAACCATTGCATTATTTGAAGTTTGAAAATATATCTATATATCTAAGTATGTGATGTCATAATCAATTAAAATATTTATATATAATAAAGCTTACAGAAGTAGAAACAAGAAGTTTGGTGCTAAGGATAATCTTCAGGGTTAACCTACAAGTAATTGTTTTGCATAGTAGTGTGGGACTGTAAAAATGACTGAAAGCTAAAATTATGGAAAATTATGTTAATCATTGTGAAAATTATGACTGTTTCATAATCCATAATCCATAATTCACAATATATCAAAATATCTTTTTAATATCAGCTATAAATGTAAAGGGAAATGAAAAAAATAGAACTCATATTGCCCTGCATCAGGCTCCCCATTCAGAGGGGAGTTTGCTTCTCCCTCTCCCTCTGCCCCTACCCCTGCTCATACTCTTTCTGTCTCTCTCTCAAATAAATAAATAAAATCTTAAAAAAAAAATAGAGCTCATATTTATTTGATGCACTGTTACTTAAAACATTAAAGTATTTTTATTTCTTTAAAAAAATCTTATCAAGAATAGTTTGAGCAATGTTGGCCTTCTGTTTATCATATAACTTTTAACATGGAGTGTCCTCTTTTGGATGACTTAGCAGATTGTCTTACTCCTTTCCAAGTTTGGAACCCACATTTAATCCTTTGCCCTTTAAATGTTGTGAAATATCTCTGACAGTTACTTTAAAGTGAAATGTTTTGCTGGTGTCACTTTCTCTAGAACCAATTCATCTTTTTTTGTTAAATCATTTTCCTAATTTATGTTAGTAAGTTCACTTTCACGATGTTCCTCTAAGAGTCTCTAGAAAAGCAGTGCTATCAACCTTTCCAAAGACAGGCATTCTCTTTAAAATTCCATTTACGTTTTAATTCTAATTTCTCTTCTAGTGTTATCACTTTTCATTTCTTTGCTGTACTTTCACTTTGCCAATTACCAACTGAATTATCCTTTTTTTTTTAAAGACTTATTTATTTATTTGAGAGAGAGAGTGAGCGCAAGCAGGGGGAGCAGCAAAGGGAGAGAAAGAAAAATCCTCAAGCAGACTCCATGTTGAGCACTGAGCCTCAGGCAGGGTTGGATCCCAGCACCATGAGATCATGACCTGAGCTGGAAATCACCAGTGCCCTGCTTAACTGACTGAGCCACCCAGTAGCCCCTGAATTATCCATTTTGTAATATGGATTTACATTATGAGACAAGAAATCAGGGAAAACTCACATTTTATTTGTGCATGAACTGAATAATAGCTTATACACGAGCAAACTTTGACAGGATTTGAAAGAAGTGATTTGTTCCTGATCATGATGCATATCTATTACTTATGTAGTTAGTGATTCACTCATAGATGGAAACAGGAAATTTTGTACCTTGTGTAATTACTGACAACACACCACGGTAAATGGGATTTGAACTATGTTATTGGGGACCAGCATTATTTAACTAAATTATGGTAACTGAAATCCGTGCATATCACAGTGTTGCAATTGAGGCTGGGCTGTATTCTATGTAAACCACTTGGAAGCTTTGGGAAGGTTTGAGGAAATTCATTTATATAATTATTATAAACATAGTTTTCTATTTCTTTTGTTGAGTGTTTGATGGAGATTTTATTGTCAGACAAAATAGAAATTGATAATCAATTCCTAAAACTCTCAGGAAAATTCCAACATGTAGGCCTGAAAAGTAAGCTTGTTCAACATAACTGAATTATCTCTTATTTTCTTATAAAATAAACATAAAATATAAAAAGATGAAGAAAAATATTATTTTATAAAGTATAGAATAATTTTAAAACTAAAGGTAAACTTAGTATTACAACTGCTTAATATAATTAATGTGATTTGTCAAGCTGTAATACCAGTGACAGAAATTATGCTAAATGCTTTATAGAAAATTATCATATCTAATCTGCATAACTCTTCAAAAAGGTAGGTGTTATCTTTCCCCTCATATAGTTGAGGCAATATAGTTTAATGTTAGAAAATTTTCACAACTAAAAATTTGGGATTAATATATGAATCTATTTTGTTCTAATTCAAAACCCCATACTCGTTCTGCACCAAATTTGATACAAATAATGATCTAATATTTAATTGAAGCTACATATTTGTAACCATATTTGTATCTTTGCTTGATTTCTTGTATTTGCAAATTTCTTAATCTCTCCCTCTGTGTCTTTCTTTGTCTCTGTCTCTCTCACACACTCTTTTTAAATGAGATCTAGAGTCTTGCTACTCCAAGTGTAAACTAAAAACTGAAAGCATGGACTTCGCTTGGGAATTCATTGGAAATTCAGAATAGCAGAACCCATCCAGAACCTATTAAAATCAAGCCAATTTTAACAAGCTGACTGGGTCATATATTTCCTGAATAAACTTTGTGGAGCAGTGACCTAGATTACCAACGATTCACTAACTGAGTTTTGTTTAAAATATGTGGGTTTTTTTTTTTTTTTTT
>NC_048228.1:84579661-84581184 GCF_002007445.2 Ailuropoda melanoleuca | reverse complement strand
TTTTTTTTTAAAGACTTATTTATTTATTTGAGAGAGAGAGTGAGCGCAAGCAGGGGGAGCAGCAAAGGGAGAGAAAGAAAAATCCTCAAGCAGACTCCATGTTGAGCACTGAGCCTCAGGCAGGGTTGGATCCCAGCACCATGAGATCATGACCTGAGCTGGAAATCACCAGTCCCCTGCTTAACTGACTGAGCCACCCAGTAGCCCCTGAATTATCCATTTTGTAATATGGATTTACATTATGAGACAAGAAATCAGGGAAAACTCACATTTTATTTGTGCATGAACTGAATAATAGCTTATACACGAGCAAACTTTGACAGGATATGAAAGAAGTGAAGTGATTTGTTCCTGATCATGATGCATATCTATTACTTATGTAGTTAGTGATTCACTCATAGATGGAAACAGGAAATTTTGTACCTTGTGTAATTACTGACAACACACCACGGTAAATGGGATTTGAACTATGTTATTGGGGACCAGCATTATTTAACTAAATTATGGTAACTGAAATCCGTGCATATCACAGTGTTGCAATTGAGGCTGGGCTGTATTCTATGTAAACCACTTGGAAGCTTTGGGAAGGTTTGAGGAAATTCATTTATATAATTATTATAAACATAGTTTTCTATTTCTTTTGTTGAGTGTTTGATGGAGATTTTATTGTCAGACAAAATAGAAATTGATAATCAATTCCTAAAACTCTCAGGAAAATTCCAACATGTAGGCCTGAAAAGTAAGCTTGTTCAACATAACTGAATTATCTCTTATTTTCTTATAAAATAAACATAAAATATAAAAAGATGAAGAAAAATATTATTTTATAAAGTATAGAATAATTTTAAAACTAAAGGTAAACTTAGTATTACAACTGCTTAATATAATTAATGTGATTTGTCAAGCTGTAATACCAGTGACAGAAATTATGCTAAATGCTTTATAGAAAATTATCATATCTAATCTGCATAACTCTTCAAAAAGGTAGGTGTTATCTTTCCCCTCATATAGTTGAGGCAATATAGTTTAATGTTAGAAAATTTTCACAACTAAAAATTTGGGATTAATATATGAATCTATTTTGTTCTAATTCAAAACCCCATACTCGTTCTGCACCAAATTTGATACAAATAATGATCTAATATTTAATTGAAGCTACATATTTGTAACCATATTTGTATCTTTGCTTGATTTCTTGTATTTGCAAATTTCTTAATCTCTCCCTCTGTGTCTTTCTTTGTCTCTGTCTCTCTCACAAACTCTTTTTAAATGAGATCTAGAGTCTTGCTACTCCAAGTGTAAACTAAAAACTGAAAGCATGGACTTCGCTTGGGAATTCATTGGAAATTCAGAATAGCAGAACCCATCCAGAACCTATTAAAATCAAGCCAATTTTAACAAGCTGACTGGGTCATATATTTCCTGAATAAACTTTGTGGAGCAGTGACCTAGATTACCAACGATTCACTAACTGAGTTTTGTTTAAAATATGTGGGTTTTTTTTTTTTTTTTTTTTTTTGAAA
>NC_048228.1:84570809-84579642 GCF_002007445.2 Ailuropoda melanoleuca | reverse complement strand
GAAATCACCTATGAAAGGGCTTAAGATAAAAGAAGGTATTTATAAACTGAAGAGCTCTTATAATTCCATGCTTCTTTCTCACATCAAAAGCAACCAATATCATGAAATTTTTATTTAAGTTTTCCATGTTTTTCTTAATAATTTTAACAAATATATATCCTTAAGGAATTCTTCAGTTTTTTATGTTTTCAAACTTTATATGAATGAAATCATACTGCTGATATTTTCATCTGCTTGCTTTTTCATTCACCATTATGTTCCTGAAATTCATGCATATTAATTGTATTGTTTTACCTCATTTATTTTCACTGTGGGATAAAATTTGGTGACATGAATATACCAAAATTTACTTATTTATTCTCTGGATATCGCTTACTTCAACTGGTTTCAGTTTGAAGTTAGAACAGTTATTGCTGCTAAGAAACTTCTTGTATACGTCCCTGGAGTGTATGCCTATAAATTGGAATTACTGTGTCATAAGTTATATACATTAAATGGCTATAAAATTTTCAAAATATTTACTTTCAGTTTATGTATTGACCTTATCATGGACCAGTAACAATAGTTCCACAGAGTAGTAGAAGTTTCCACTCATAATATAAAAAGTACTGAATTATAGTGAATTGATTATATTGAATTTACTGGGGAAAAAAAGAGATACAAAATAGAATCAATCATAGATTTATTTCTCATTCTCACATTTTGGTGTGATTATTTCATACACAATATATACATTTTCCAGTCCAAACAGATGGGATAATGCATTCACAGTTTAAGTTATTACCATTTGTTAGCTTAATAATTTACAATTTTAAAATTTTTTATTTGAATGATTATTTTGTATTATACATTGATAAATGCTGGATATATACAAATGGCATATTAACGAGACACATGTATCAATAGAGCTTTTTTGTGTAGTAAAGCATTAAAATGAAGAATGATATTCATATTTTAGAAATGGAAAAGGATACTCTCATACATTGCTTACAAGCAGGTATCTTTCTAGAGAATATTAAATAATATGTATTAATAATAATGTTAATAATGCATACCAAAATACATAACAAATTCCTCTATAAAAATTTGCTTTGAAGTAAGAAATAAATCAAAGGTATATATATCATTTTTAGCTGGATATTTAATAGAAATTTTAAAATCTTCTATTTCAATTTAATATACTTAAACTTCAAATACATTAGCAATCACTTTGTTAAAAAAATGCATATATAGGTAAAGTGTGCTCTAGAAAACAAGAAACTGTGAAAAGTAAGGAAATGTTATCCCCGTACTAGGGTAACTGAGGGAAATTATTCAGTGGGACTGAATCTGGGTAATATAATCTGATGACTAACTCAAAATCGGATGACTGAGTCTAATGAAAAGACATTCAAAACCCAACACGAGCAGTAAATGTATAGAACTACGAATTTGGGTAAGTACACAGTAATAAATTAGATGTAAATAATTCTCAATTAAAAAAATATAAATTTACTTTAAGAAGACTCTATAATTTTAGATAATTTGCAAATGAATCACTGTATTGTTTGTTTAAAATGAATTTTCTTTTAATCATATAAAAACGTACCTACTCCCACTTTTTTTGCTAAAATGATTTTTTTTTTCAAATAAGGAAACCACCACATTAATTCTTCACTGTTAAAAGGAGAAATTTCTTCTCTCAGACTTTTCCATTTCTTGTTACTCCTACCTGTATTTTCTTTCACAGTAGCTCCTTAAATATAAGCTTAATTTTAAATATTTTTGTTAAACACTGTCCTAATATACAAATAGTACATATGTGAACTTTATTCATAATTATTAGCAATGTTTATCAAACACTTACATAGTTTATGTTCATTCTCATCAGTGTCTAAGGACCTTGAAATACAAAGACATAATAAGACTTACTTCATGAGAATCTTTCATGATCTGTTTGTCATTTATTAACTCCCTTAAGTAATTTTGATAATGAAAATGCTCCCTGAGGACTCCTACTCAGTGATTTGGCTCAGAAAACATTTAGAAGTTGCTGACAACTACTCATGCTAATATTTCTTCTTTAAATTTGGTAAAATTAAGCTCATCTCACTAAGCATGGAGGGCTTTTATTATGGAAAGTTCTGTAGCTTTGACTTTATTTGAAGACACTAAATGAACATTTACTGAGGTAAGTATTCACTGGAAAAAATTTCAAGTTATTTTAAATGTTATTCATTTCATAGATTCACTTACTGAACAAAGATTTACTGGTATCTTCTTTGCTTTCAGTATGGTTCTAGGTGCTATGGTTTTAGCAGTGAATGAGTAAGAAATTATCCTAGTGGCATGCAGCAAACATTGTTAGAGTAAAAGACAAAATAAATAAACTGACTTTCACATGTCAGGTAATAATCACTAGGAAAGACTACACTGAGAAGGGAGCACTTGAGAATACAGTCCAAAATTTTAAAAGGCATATATGAAAAATATGATTCATAGTATAAAGAAGATATCAGTCAATGTGAACAGAACCAAAAATAGTACATCTATTGTAATGCATAGACAAGTTCTTTAAAATTACCATAACACATATTTAATGAATCTAGTGAAAAAAGTTGACAATAGTGTTTGAAGAGATGAAGGATTTTAGAAGGAATGGCAAACTATGAAAAAGAACTAAATGAAAATCCTAGAATTAAATAATTCAATATCTGACATTTTTCAAAAAAGCACTGGATACAATTGGCAGAACACAACTGAAAAAGAATAAGTATACTTAAAGTATAATTATCAAAACTGAAGCATTGAGAGAAAGCAAAATTGAAAAAGTAAAAAAGACTTGGTGAATTGTGAGATACTATCAAGTGGTCCAACTGAGGAATAATTGGAGTATAATTGGATTTCCCAAAGACTAGAAAACACAAAATGAAACAGAATATACATTATTAACATATAACTATATATATAGAGAGAGAGAGACAGAGAAAGAGAGAGAGACAGAGAGGAAGGAGAGAAAAAGAGAGAGAGAGAGATTAAGAGAGAGAAATGTTGGGCAAAATCAACATCAAAATAAAAACCCAAACAAGTATGATCACATGTGACTGAGGCCCACAAACACCCCTGCTCAGCAAGTACAAAGAAAATCATATGCAGACGGATCACTTATCTCTATGAAAACCATAAATAATGCTCAAAAATTAAAAGCAAATGGGGCTGGGAGTAGGGAGTATGTCTTACATACAACAGAATCATGATAAGAATGAGCACAGAATGATCATCAAGAAATTGAAGAAAAAGCTAAAATATGTAAAAGAAAAAATATTTAAATACTGGGATAATGGTGCGTGTGGGGGGACCTAACAACATAGAATTCTATATCCTATAAAAGTAGGTTTAAAAATGTAGCAAGAGCAAAGTGGTGCCATCCCCCAAACAAATATCAATGACATGCAGAGTCAGTTACACAAATATGAGCTTACAAGTTGCTACTCTGTCTTAACAGCAAGTAAAAGCCAAATAGACTGAAACACCAACAGCTCTTCTTGGATCCATAAGAGAGGCACAAACACAGAGCAAACCATTATCGCAAAATTACGGAGACAGACAGGTGATTGCTGGGACTCTCAGTTTACCCGAGCAGAGACTCTTGGGCAGAAACCACCTCAGGAACCAGACTGGGGTAGGAAAACCTGAACTGTAATTGAAAAATTGCTGGAGGCTCAGTGTTGGACAACTCTAAGGGTTAAAAACTCCGGGGTGCTCCAGTCATAAGGGAGTCTCCATAATAGCGTGAGACTTACCTCCAGGAGCCTCACCAGTTTCCCACAGTAAATACCGGAGGAAGGAAAAAAAAACCAAAAACCAAAACCAAACAAAACAAAAAACCAAAAAAAAAAAAAAAAAACAAACCCTTTTCAGCAGAGGAGGGGAAAGAAACCACTGGGGCTATGTTAGAGCATGCAAGGTCTTCCTTCAAGGGAAACTAGTTAATCAGAGATTAAACTGCTAGAGTATTATCAGAGCCTAACTGAAAAGCAGTTTCTAGCCATCATGCTTCACAAAAGGAGAGAGGAAAACATTTTGAGAAACACTTGCTCAGTTTACAGTGCAAGGCACAGGCTCACGAAAAGACTGAGACCTGATCATAGAACTATAGAACAATTCTCCTTGCCCCACACTTCACCGTATTTCTAAAGGTGTATTTGGAGTACATTTCTTTACCTAGTACATCATGTCTGGCAATTAAGGAAAAATTGCTAGGCATAACAAAAGAAAAAAAACCCAACAATTTGGAGAACACATGGAACATTTTCCAAGCTAGATCACCTTAGGCCCCAAAACAAGTTTCAGTAAATTTGAGAAGTTTTAAATTATAGAAAGTGTCTTTTCTGAAGACAGTAAATGTAACGAAGTTACTAGTCAGTAACAAAAGGAAACTGGAAAATTCACAAACATGTGGAAATAGTATACTCTTGAACAACCAAAAGATCAAAAAAGAAATCACCATGGAAATTAGAAAATACTTATAGAGAAATAAAAATGTAACACAACATACCAACAGTAAGTGGACAGAAATTTATACCTGTAATACCTACATTAAAAAAGAGGAAAGATTTCAATCAACAACCTAATTTTACACCTTGAATAACCAGAAATAGAACATCAAACTAAACTCAAAATTAGTAGAACGTAGGAAATACTAGTGTCAACAAATAAAATAGAGAATAGGAAAGGACTAGGGAGGATCACAAAACAAGATCAATGAAATTGAAAAAATTTACCTAGAATGACAAAGGAAAAAAGAGGGAAGACACAAATAACTAAAATCAAAGTGAAAGTGGGGCCATTACAACTAACCTTATGAAAAGAAAAAAGGACATAAGAAAATATATAAACAATTGTACTCCAACATATTAGATCATCTAGATAAAATGGACAATTACTAGTAACAAACAAGTTACTTAATCTGACTTAAGAGTAAATAGAAATAATAGAATAAATAAAAATTTCAATGTACCTATAAAAAGTAATAACATTAAATCAGTAATCAAAAATTTCCCCCAAAAGAAAAATCCACATAGTGTCATTGGTGAAGATTACTAAACATTAAAATAGATCAACACCAATCTTTCTCAAATTTATGAAAAAAATAGAAGAGAACAAAACACTTAACTTACTCTATTGAAGAGGAAAATTACCCAAAGCAGGCCTAGGCCAGCAGGCCCCAGAAGATGGAAAGTTACTAGCAATACCAAGAGATAACCAGAAGCCCCTCTTGAGCAAGAGATAACCAGCTGTTTCTGCTTCTATAAACAAGCTTCCCGCCACTGCCCTGACCGCTGATCCTGCCTACAGCAACCCCTCCCCCCTCCCAATTTAAACCTACCTACCAGCAGTCAGCACAGCCCTTGGAACCTGACCCCCTGCATTGTCCTATAAAAGCTCTGTAACCCCACTACTCAGGGCTGAGAATTTTGAGTGCAAGCTTGTCTGGGGTTTGCCAGCATAAAAGAAAACCCAAGTTCTACTTCTCTGAGTTTCGCTTGGTTTCTCACCGGTCTGGGTCTGATTATCTTCCGCAACACTGTGAGTTCAGCATTACTCTGATACCAGATGAAGAATCACAAGAAAATATTCCAGATCAGCATCCCTTGTAAGCGTTGATGCAAAAATCCTTTACAAAATACTAGCAAGCTGAATCCAATGCCATATGACCAAGTGGGATTTATCACAGCAATGAAAAGTTGATTTAGCCTAAGAAAATCAATCAGTAAAATACGACACATTCATGTGGGGGAAGGGAAGAAAAACAGGGAAAAAAGGGAAAAAATCATCTCAATCATTGCAGAAAAGTTATTTAATAAATTCCAATACCTTTTCATGATTAGACACATACACACATACTCACTCACTCACTCACTCAGAAACCTAGGAATAGGGCCCTGAATAGCCAAAACAACTTCGCTAAACAGTATATTTAGAAGACCCTCAATCCAATTTCCAAAGTTACTACAATGCTAGAGGAATAACAACGTCTGCCCTAACAGCATAGAAATAATACGTGGATCCTTGGAATGGAATTGAGAGTCCAGAAATAAACTATACATCTCTAGCCAATTGATTTTTCACAAGAGTGTGAAGTCCATTTAGTGGGGAAAAACAGCCTTCACATAATGGTGCTGATACAATGATTTTTCACATACATTGATTTTTCATACCCTACCTCACGCCATGTACAAAAACTAACTCAAAAAGATTCAAACACCTAAAATGAGTGTTAAAACCATAAAACTCTTAGAAGAAAACATAAGGGTAAATCTTCATGACTTTAGATTTGTAATGGATTTTTAAATATGACTCCTAAAATACAAGAAACAACAGAAAACACAGGTAAATTAGAAATCATCATTTTAAAAAAGTGCATCAGAGGACATTTCCAGAAAGTAAAAAGACAACCTACAGCAGGAAAAAAATATCTGCAAATTGTATATCTGAGAAGAGCTTAGTATCCAGAATATATATATTTTTAAAGCTCCTAAAACTCAACATCAAAAAGGCAACATAATTAAAAATTGGGCAAAGGATATGAATAGAAATTTTACCTAAGAAGATATACAAATTGTCAATAAACCCAAAAAAAGCTGTTCCACATCATTAGTGATTGGGTAAACACAAAATCAAAACCATAATGATATCCTACTTCACATCTCGTAGGATGGCAGTAGTCCAATATATGGAAAACAAGCATTTGAGAGGATGTGGAGAAACTGCGGTGCTGACCATAGTCAGATGGTGTAGTTACGATGGAAAACAAGCTGGCAATCGCCCCAAAAGTTAAACATTATTTTACCACAGGACGTGGCAATACTACCCCTAGGTATATACTCAAAAGAACTGAAAAACGAGACTCAAGAAGACGCGTGTATACCAATGTTAATTACAACATTATCCATGATAGTCAAAAGGTAACAACTTAAGTGCCCGTTAATAGATGAATGAATAAACAAAATGTGGTTAATACATAATATGGAATATTTTTCCAAAATAAAAAGGAATGAAGTTCTGATAAGCCTTGAAAATTTTATGCTGACATAAAGCAGACTCAAAGGACACCTTGTCTGGTTCCATTTACCCGTAATATCTGGAATAGAGGCAGAAGGTAGATTACAGGTCACCAGAGGTCAATAGAGGGAGGACTGTGGAATTATCACTTAATTTTTATAGGGGTTCTATTTGAGGTGATNAGGTTCTATTTGAGATGATAAAAAAATTGAAATAGGTAGTGGTGATGGTTGTACAACTTTGCAAAAGTAATTAACGCCACCGAATTATACACTTAAAATGATTAAAATGATAAATGTTATGATATACGTATTTTGCTACATTATTTGTTTAAAAAAGAAGGCAACATTAAAACATTTTCAGATAAAAATAGTCTCTTATGAGATCGCAAATTAGATAGTCTCTGGAAAACTCACTGTACATCCTTGACAGAGTAAGAGTTAAAAAAAAATGGGTAAGATTCAGTATAGTGGTTCTCTATCAGACATGATTTGACAATGTATGGAGACATTTTTGGTTGTCACAACTCAGACAGGAGGCTGGGGTGAGTTCTGGAATCCAGTGAGTAGAGGTCAGGGATGCTGGTAAACACCTTACAAAGTGCAAGAGACTCCCTATGAAAAACAACGCCTAAAAAGTCAAAACTGCCTGGTAAGCACCCTGAAAAGTGCTTGGGATTCTCCAGGGATCTCTCAACCTTAAAGTTACAGTTCAGTATGGCTTAGGAGACGTTTAATGATTTATAATCCCAAAAGATCTAAAGTATCTTTCTTCAACTGCAAATGTAAATCAGCAAAAAACCAGTACCATTTTTGTTAAAGAAAAGACATGTTTACCATTTATCAATATATTTATTTTACCACCTGCTAGATATAATTAATCGCAGTCTGCAATGCTGCCCTCTGGTTTTGTATCATAATATTAGATACAAAGGGGTCCTTTGGTATTTGGATAACTCATTCCTTTGACTACATAGCAAAACAGGCACTTCAAACACAGAATACCTAAAAAAGTAAAAATAGTTGCATAGGAAGCAGCTCCTTCTTAGCTAAGCACTATGCTAAGTATTTTCCAAGTAATATTCATAAAATCCTCACAACTTCTCCATGTAGTAGCATTAGTATTACCTTTTAATAAAAAAGGAAACCAATGCTTAGAGTATGGGAAGAATAAGATCACAAACTTATTAGTGATAAAGCCTGGGTTAGAATCAAATTTCTTAAACTCCAAAATTCATTCCCTGTAATCAAAAAGTGGTCGTGCCTCTTTATATCAATATGATTAACTTTATCTTTAAGGAAATGTCTACTTTATTGAATGTTATGTAAAAATTTGTTCAGAACTACCTATATTGAACAGATGGCCATAGACAACCTCAATGAATATACTGATAATAACGTACAATGCAGAAAAAAAATCGTACGACTGGAAAGATAATTCAGGCAACTGAACAATGATTGAATATAAGCTATTTGTAATGAAATATTCTAGGAGTTTGCAAATCAACAGGAGTAAGTGCAGTGAGTTTTTATTTAGCTATATGCAATCCATAATATCTTCTCTGCAAATGGAAAATGAAAAATGAAAAATCATAATTTCTGTGGAACACTAAAACCAAAAGGAAGGTTCAGATAATTATCTCCCATACTTCTATCTCCATATTTGCAATTTTTAACCCATATAATAGGTGCATGATTATATAAACACAGAGTTAATCCGCATTTATTCTGATGTAGTAACTTATGATACAAGTATTTTGCATTCATTAGTAGACTATAGCGGATTTTTT
>NC_048228.1:84430187-84564342 GCF_002007445.2 Ailuropoda melanoleuca | reverse complement strand
ATTAAAAATTGGGCAAAGGATATGAATAGATATTTTACCTAAGAAGATATACAAATTGTCAATAAACCCAAAAAAAGCTGTTCCACATCATTAGTGATTGGGTAAACACAAAATCAAAACCATAATGATATCCTACTTCACATCTCATAGGATGGCAGTAGTCCAATATATGGAAAACAAGCATTTGAGAGGATGTGGAGAAACTGCGGTGCTGACCATAGTCAGATGGTGTAGTTACGATGGAAAACAAGCTGGCAATCGCCCCAAAAGTTAAACATTATTTTACCACAGGACGTGGCAATACTACCCCTAGGTATATACTCAAAAGAACTGAAAAACGAGACTCAAGAAGACGCGTGTATACCAATGTTAATTACAACATTATCCATGATAGTCAAAAGGTAACAACTTAAGTGCCCGTTAATAGATGAATGAATAAACAAAATGTGGTTAATACATAATATGGAATATTTTTCCAAAATAAAAAGGAATGAAGTTCTGATAAGCCTTGAAAATTTTATGCTGACATAAAGCAGACTCAAAGGACACCTCGTCTGGTTCCATTTACCCGTAATATCTGGAATAGAGGCAGAAGGTAGATTACAGGTCACCAGAGGTCAATAGAGGGAGGACTGTGGAATTATCACTTAATTTTTATAGGGGTTCTATTTGAGGTGATAAAAAAATTGAAATAGGTAGTGGTGATGGTTGTACAACTTTGCAAAAGTAATTAATGCCACCGAATTATACACTTAAAATGATTAAAATGATAAATGTTATGATATATGTATTTTGCTACATTATTTGTTTAAAAAAGAAGGCAACATTAAAACATTTTCAGATAAAAATAGTCTCTTATGAGATCGCAAATTAGGTAGTCTCTGGAAAACTCACTGTACATCCTTGACAGAGTAAGAGTTAAAAAAAAATGGGTAATTCAGTATAGTGGTTCTCTATCAGACATGATTTGACAATGTATGGAGACATTTTTGGTTGTCACAACTCAGACAGGAGGCTGGGGTGAGTTCTGGAATCCAGTGAGTAGAGGTCAGGGATGCTGGTAAACACCTTACAAAGTGCAAGAGACTCCCTATGAAAAACAACGCCTAAAAAGTCAAAACTGCCTGGTAAGCACCCTGAAAAGTGCTTGGGATTCTCCAGGGATCTCTCAACCTTAAAGTTACAGTTCAGTATGGCTTAGGAGACGTTTAATGATTTATAATCCCAAAAGATCTAAAGTATCTTTCTTCAACTGCAAATGTAAATCAGCAAAAAACCAGTACCATTTTTGTTAAAGAAAAGACATGTTTACCATTTATCAATATATTTATTTTACCACCTGCTAGATATAATTAATCACAGGCATCTGACTCTCATTGCTTAACAAAAGCATAAGCAAGACAAGGCATGGTCCACTTCAATTCATCTTCAATCCTGTAAAGCAAAGGGCCTATTCTGGCTGGAGTGCTAGCCATGGGATGCATAGATAGTGCCTGTCTTTATTTCCCTTGCAGTAACAACTCAGAGTAGCAAGGTTTAGTAGCTTTGTTTAAGACCACGCTGTTTACTTAAGTATACAAAAGGTATCCTGCCTACTTCCTGCTTCTCACCAAGCAAGGCTCAACAGGACTCACACAGGGTTTCACTTTTGTGCTGCAAAAGCCAATTCAAAGATGCCTTCTAAAAGGCAAATAAGCCCTGAGCCAGGAAATGTGGAAAGAGGCTCAGAGAGAATGGCAGCTTCTCAGGAGGGAGGATGCATCACTGATTATATGTGAGCTGTCCAGATGTGGAGTCGATGTTGCCAATCTGAAAGAGACTAGACAACTTGGAATACACGGGAAAAAGTCGCCGGCCGACTTTGGGAAGGTCTTTTGGATTCACAGGGAAAGCAGGATTCAGCTCTGCTGTCACTTCTTCAATCCCTCACGCCTACTCACGTGGTAGCCATCATCCCACTGTAACCTCTCAAACCCAAGGCACAGTGACCACATCGCATATGTAATGACACCGCCCCAAGTGCCTAAACTCTCTTTTTACTTTAATGCAATGCTGCCCTCTGGTTTTGTATCATAATATTAGATACAAAGGGGTCCTTTGGTATTTGGATAACATCATTCCTTTGACTACATAGCAAAACAGGCACTTCAAACACAGAATACCTAAAAAAGTAAAAATAGTTGCATAGGAAGCAGCTCCTTCTTAGCTAAGCACCATGCTAAGTATTTTCCAAGTAATATTCATAAAATCCTCACAACTTCTCCATGAAGTAGCATTAGTATTACCTTTTAATAAAAAAGGAAACCAATGCTTAGAGTATGGGGAGAATAAGATTACAAACTTATTAGTGATAAAGCCTGGGTTAGAATCAAATTTCTTAAACTCCAAAATTCATTCCCTGTAATCAAAAAGTGGTCGTGCCTCTTTATATCAATATGATTAACTTTATCTTTAAGGAAATGTCTACTTTATTGAATGTTATGTAAAAATTTGTTCAGAACTACCTATATTGAACAGATGGCCATAGACAACCTCAATGAATATACTGATAATAACGTACAATGCAGAAAAAAAATCGTACGACTGGAAAGATAATTCAGGCAACTGAACAATGATTGAATATAAGCTATTTGTAATGAAATATTCTAGGAGTTTGCAAATCAACAGGAGTAAGTGCAGTGAGTTTTTATTTAGCTATATGCAATCCATAATATCTTCTCTGCAAATGGAAAATGAAAAATGAAAAATCATAATTTCTGTGGAACACTAAAACCAAAAGGAAGGTTCAGATAATTATCTCCCATACTTCTATCTCCATATTTGCAATTTTTAACCCATATAATAGGTGCATGATTATATAAACACAGAGTTAATCCGCATTTATTCTGATGTAGTAACTTATGATACAAGTATTTTGCATTCATTAGTAGACTATAGCGGATTTTTTTTAAAAATTTGTTTTTGTTTCAAGCTCTATTTTCTAAGAAATTCTAGATGTTTTTTCATCCTATTTCTCCCCTTATTGTTAGCAAGAAAGGAACAAGTAAAATATACATTAAAAACCAAGCTGAAGTCATAAGCAAACTGGGATTTATCCACGAAGACCATTCTTCCATCAAGTTGCAAACAAAAATTTCTTTTTGTTTCTAGCTCCATTTTCTAAGACATTTTAGATGTTCTTTCTTCCTATTTCTCTCCTTATTGTTGGCAAGAAAGGGACAAGTAAAATATACATTAAAAACCAAGGTGAAGTCATAAGCAAACTGGGATTTATCGACAAAGACCATTCTTCCATCAAGTTGCAAACCTTTTCTGCTGTTTCCCCTAAAACTATTTCTGCCCCTTCCACCTCCATCTCTTCTTTCTTCTCTGTCAATCCTCTCAACGTTCTCAAAATTCATGTTTGTCCTCTAAATGCCATTCCAAATGTCAGCCTCTTCTACTAAATAAAAACAAGAACAACAAAAATCCCTTTCATTATGTATTATTTACCATCCTATATTTTTCTATTGTGGCATTTACACACACACACACACACACACACGCGCGTTTTGATTCTGCCACCACCTTTAGTAAATTGCAAATGGTGGATAGATTTTCTAGGTATCTTATATCATCAGAAGCACTGAATAGATGAAAAGTATGGATGTGTACCCAACAAGAAAGAAATTTATAATTTAATAAGAAATTAAGGGTAATTAAAAATAAAAAGCATTAACTTTTGGCTATGATATAATAGAAATAGAAAAATAAATTATTTCCCAAATTTTAATTTCTTCAAAACCCTTTTTGAGTTTTCTTGATAAGCCAGTAAATTTTCATATATTAAAATAAAAATTGAAAACCATCAAATCAGATAATGTATTATTCTTAATTTGTTTGCTATATAGGGTGAAAGTAACTCATTATTAATAGCAGCAACCACTGTTAAAATGTAACTTTCTGTCTAAAGTATGCTATCTACTTAGTATCATGGAAGTTTAAGGTTGTTAGGCTGTAAATGCAGATTATTTTTAAAAGGAACTATGAATATTATCAATTTTTTATACATTCCAAGATGGCAAATCTCATGACATTCTGTCACCTTGTAGAAAATAATAGGAAGCCACCGTAACACACGGAAGATGCAGGAAGGAAAAAAAGTGTCTTCAGATGAATCACAACCAAGAGTGAGCTTGCTATCACATGGATGTAAAGTTCAAATTTATACAACTTTGTAAAAGTGTGAATTGCAAACTAAGAAATTAATTTAATGTAGTATGAGATTGATAGCTCTACCTCAGGCTTGATAGAAACTAAAGTTTCTTTAGTGAAAAGCATTACCCACTATTTGTGACACCATGGAGACCTCAAGGGCATTATGTTATGTAAAATAAGTCAGACAGAGAAAGTCTAATAATGTATAATATCACTTATATGTGGAATATAAAAAGCAAACAAAGAAACCCAAACTGAGAAAAAAGAGGTCAGATTTGTGGCCAGAGGAGGGAGGTGGTGGGTGGGGGCACGGGGAATTGGATGAAGGTGCTCAAAGGTACAAACTTTTACTTCTAAGATAAGTAAGTACTTAGGGATGTAATGTACAACATGATGGCTACAGTTTACACTACTGTACGGTTTATTTAAAAGTTGCTGAGAGTAGATCCTATAAGTTCTTGTCATGAGGAAAAAACCATTTTTTTTTCTTTTTCCTTTTTGTACCTACATGAGATAATTGGATGTTAAATAAACTTAATTTGGTAATGATTTCACAATACATGTAGATAAAATCATTCTGCTGTTCACCTTAAAACTTATACAGTACTATACATTCCTTATATCTCAGTAAAACTAAAATGAAAAAAAAAGTCATTACCCACTTATTATCTTTAGGATTCCATGGATGAAATTCAAAGAAAAATTTATCTTTAAAAAAGTTAGCAACAAATGAGGAAAGAGTGTATTTTGAGTAAAAGCGAGAAAAGAAACAAACAAAAAGAGTCCTCAATAAAAATAATTCTTGGATTTGTCATATACAGATAAAAAATATCTCCATATATTATTTTTTATGCTTTTAAATTTTTTTTTAAAGATTTTATTTATTTATTCAACAGAGATAGAGACAGCCAGTGAGAGAGGGAACACAAGCAGGGGGAGTGGGAGAGGAAGAAGCAGGCTCATAGCGGAGGAGCCTGATGTGGGGCTTGATCCCATAACGCCGGGATCACGCCCTGAGCCGAAGGCAGACGCCTAACCGCTGTGCCACCCAGGAGCCCCAACTATATATTATTTTTTAAATAAAAGGATAAAAATAAGCAGGGAATAAAACATCATCAAAAGGAAGAAATCAGATTTTAAAAGTGCCAGCAAGTGCTTTTAGAAATGAAAAATAAATATATTAACTGAAATTAATAGATATTAACTGACAAAACTGATAATAACAACTTAATAGATATGTTTCATGCATATGAGGCAAAACTGAAGAATTACTAAACTGAAAAACATAACTAAAGAAATTCTTCAGGATTCATCTTACAGATAAAAGATGGAAAATAAGTAATAGGGATTATGAGAACTAGAGCATAGAAGTGCGAGAACTGGAGAAGAAGATAGAGTTACTCTGATTTCCAGAAACTCAAAAGAGAGCTATTGAGCTAGAGAAAATACTGGAGGAGAAGCTGATTTACATAAAAATGTTATCTCTGAAAACAATATTCAGATCCCTTCAGTACTTCAAATAATCAGTATCAAATGTTATTCATGGTACTTCTGCGTTTATCCCTCTCTTTGTATGTGTCTTTCCATATCTGCAAAAAAGATGGACATTTATTGTTTAATACGACAAAATGTTCATCTGTATACAACACTAATGCCTAAACACTACTGAACCAAGTGACTCAAAGAGAAGAAAAAAGAAAAGCACTGTGGAAAATGGCACTTCCTTGTAGGAGAACCTATGCTATTCATGCTGTTTGATGATTAATTAAACTGTGTTTCCCTTACCTAAGTGTTTCCATCATTCAAATTCTCCTTATCCTGGGAAGTAAAGTCTCTGTTCTAGTTGAGTGGTAGCACGTGGCATTCAAAGCAGGTGTCTGTCCCCCGCCCCAGGCAAGGACTTAAGAGATGTGGAAATTATCTTCCTGAGACTTAAACGGAGCTAGTCACAAGAGTGGATGTTTAGAGTTAATGCCCAGATAGTGCTATCACTGGGGACTAGGTACTGAGAGAAAAAGATACGCACTCTTAAAGGATGTATTGTTTTTATAATTGTGAAAATGCAGCACTAGCTGTAGGGCAAGGGCCTTTCCTGATTGGTCTAAAGTGGTACAAAGTGCAAATGGGAAGAACAAGAAAGTGCAAAAATTAAGATCAAGTTTATTTCTAGTTGGAAAGGAGTGTACCCTTCATCTGTATTGCTGTCTTCACACAAGAACCTCTCATGACAGAGGGGGCAAGCGAGCTCTCTAAAATCTCTTTTATAACAACGGCACTCTTCCCATTCAAGAGGGTTCCCTCCTTCTGATCTAATCAAGTCCCAAATACGCCACCTCTAAATACCATCACAATGGGGATTAAATTTCAGCATATACACTTTGGAGGAATAAACATTCAATCTATAGCAACTGATAACGTTCTATTCTATAAACTGTGTAGTTTATTCACAGGTGTTTATGATCATGTGTCATTGCCGGGAATGGCCAGCAATCCCTGTACCACAGGTGAAAGATTACTCCAAACTTTGCTGTGAAAGAGAGAAGGCAAGGCGTCAACGCTCAGTGGCGAGGACCCTTTGCTCTGCTTTGCTCCTGCTTTTATTGGTCTTTCAAGATAATCACAAATCCTTCACTGTTTCTCAAACACATGATGTGTGACAAGGGGTCTTACTGAAACCAGGAGGATCTGTCTAGGGAAAGATAACACATGCTAATTCTCATGTTCTAGGAGTTCTGCTAAAAATAGCCTAAGGGACAATGCACACATCTCTTAGATCACAGGGCTGCTGTTTGGACTAGGGAAGTTTCAGGAAGGCAACTCCCTGTGGCATTCCAACGGCAGAGTGGTCACGCAGGCCTTGGCATTCCAAAGGCCTAGGCCCTTCTCTGAAACCTTCCCTGCCCTCAGCAGCCTCCGGGTTACATTGTAGCGAACCAGGTATTATGGCTGATTTCATGCTCTACATTAACCCCAACATGTCATAACTTTCAAAGATAATTATTTGTATAAACATATCCTTCTCCAATCCCTAAATCCTCCCATGGTCTTTGTAATTGCTGTTTAACATAATATATTTTATTGATATACAACATTATAATAAATACAATAAATATCAATACTGAAATTCTATAGCAAACTTCCACGCAATCATACAATCACATTAGCACAATGTATGAATTCCTTCTCCATCATCACTGAACACACTGTCACTCAATCTCTTAACATTTGATACCTGTAAGTGGGGTGCCATTATCACAATGAGCCATTTATTTAAAGTTTGATAGCATAAGTTGTTACAAAGTCATGTGGCATGTGTACCAAAACATCCTTGCCCGTCAGATTATTCGTTTTATCTTTAAAAAAGTTTTTATTTAGCTCTTTGAAGTCACACAGAAAAATACATTTCCAAAACAACTGAATTACTATAAATATTTAATTTTATCATCTTGTATGAACATTAAGAAACATAATGTTAGCAATTGGATTTCTCATTCATCATTGAATGTTTTATGGTTAGTGCTTATTCCTAAAATTTACTACCCTAGACTCAACCTAATATCTTAAAGGTGAAATAAATTATTCCAGAAAAATTCTGTTTCATGTAACATTCAAGAAGTTAGCAACTTTTGGGGCACCTGGATGGCTCAGTCGGTTACGCGTCTGACTCTTGATTTTGGCTCAGGTCATGACCTCAGGGTCATGAGATCAAGTACTGCAACAGGCTCTGCACTCAGCTGGGAGTCTGCTTGAGTTTCCTTCTCTCCCTCTCCCTCTGCCCCACCCCCCATTTGCATTCTCTCTAAATAAATAAATAAAATTTTTAAAAAAATAAAATTAAAATAAAAAAGAAGTTAGTAATTTTTTAAAAAGATCTTATTTATTTGTGAGAGAGAGGGCGTGAGAAGGATCACAAGTGGGGGGGAGAGGCAGAGGAAGAGAGAAGCAGGCCCAGTATCGTGACCTGAGCTGAAGGCAGACACTTAATTGACTGAGCCACCCGGGTGCCCCGAAGTTCTCAAATTTTGATAGCAGGACATTTCCATTCATTTTCAACTAAATGGCAGATAGAACTGTAAAAAAGTGAACTATTAACTATACTATACTAGGAATTGAGTAAAATCGTGATTATAGAATTTAATTGTTTTTTTTTTTTTAAAGATTTTATTTATTTATTCATTCGACAGAGATAGAGACAGCCAACGAGAGAGAGAACACAAGCAGGGGGAGTGGGAGAGGAAGAAGCAGGCTCACAACGAAAGAGCCTGATGGGGGGCTAGATCCTGTAACGCCGGGATCACGCCCTGAGCCAAAGGCAGACGCCCAACCGCTGTGCCACCCAGGTGCCCCGTGATTATAGAATTTTAAACATGTTAAAATCCATTTCGATGGTTCAATGTTTTTTAAACTATTAAAATGATCTTGAATATTAAAATTGTAATTTAATATTACTTCTCTCTTGCCTAATTCTTGTATGCACTTAGAAAATATGCATTTTGTTCATTTCTTTCTTTAATTAAAAATAATTTGAATAATTCATAAAAAAGTAAAGAATCACATTGCATTCAACCACAGTCTACTAGGAAAGCTGATACTTTCCATGTGAATGAGCAAGAGTAGCAAAGCTACATGACAACTATAACTAGTATTCAGTATACATTTTTTATTACTTCACCCAACCACTGACAAAAATCAGCCAGAGGGACAAATTTTGGCAGGTTGATATTTGGGGTAAAAAATGACCAAATGAAGTTGAGGATATGAAGATATTAATTCTTACCTGTACATTTAAATTTACGTTCAGAATGTGACTTCTCTTTTTATTACTACAGCTCTTCTAAGGCTTGACTTCACATTTTATAGTAAGCTTGATTGGCTTAACAAGTTAAAATTGCATTGTAAGCCCATGAGTCTCATGTTTTTTCTTTCCTTCTGCTATAAACATATTCCTATTTGTTTTTATGCAATGTGATTAAAATTGAACGGTAAGTTAATACAGAAATATGGAATTGAATATGTTATATACAACTTTATATGAAATGTATGTCATGAATTGTATGTTGTATGGAAGCAAGTGTCTCCCTGGAATTGCTTTACCTAAATATCTAAATAGATTCTTCCGGATTACTATAGAGGGTTTCCTTTTTCTGTCATAAGAAGAAATTTCCCCCATTCTAGTCTAAGGGAATGACTATCATACATTGACAGATGACTAAATATAAATTTTTAGTGATAAAATATCTTCCTAATAATAATTATTCTTTCAAAAAATTAAACTAATCATGTAGATTAAATCTATCGGCTTAGGTTTGGGTAGGTTTCAAGATAATTTTTCTTAAAATTCATCTTTGTGGAGTATACTGGCATTCAAGATAATGGCCTTCCAATATTGGTCTATCAATAATCAGTAGGGTGACCCCTTGTAGAAACCCAAACTGCTCTATTCCTCAGTAAATCATCTGTAGAATATGTGGTTAATTAAGTACTTTTTATGGTAAATTGACTCTAAATCTCTTTGATTTTAAGTAACTCGGTCATCTGTATATATAGAATGAAAAATCAGTTAATTTTACTATTTTCATAAATGTAAATTTGGATTAAAAAGGCTGTCAACAGGAGTTTACTAGGCTCTTAATACTGCAAAGAACCTGAACTCTGTTCTTTCCATAAGTACACAAAATAAGCAAAAATTTAAAAAGTAATTATTGTATGCAAAATTAATGATAATGCAAATTTATAAAATGTTTGCAGTGTTATTTTGAATTAAACTACATTTTGGATTTATAGAAAGATTATTGTAGGAAAGTGTTCATTTATATAGAGTAAAATCCGTAGTAGTTAAATGCATCCACTGAAAACTTTCGAAAGGTTTTTTTATGTGATAATTATAGTATTGTCTAATCTCTACAAAATATTTTTATAAATGATTCATAACTGTTTCCATGTTCACAAATACTTTAAAAATGCATTTTAGGAGTTTTTGCTTTGTATGAACACTTTTTATGATGACTTCATTAAGACTAGGCATATACAAAATAGTTATTGTTGCTTCTATCATGAACAACCCACATTGTTATAGTTGTTTTCATGTGTGAACGCTTTGTCCAAGATACCATCTCCTTGCATTGTTATCGAATCCACTAGATTTGGCAAATTCATTTCACAGGAAACAGGAAGATAGCTCAGTGATTACTGTTCAACAGTACTGTTACTTCACAGCTGAGTAACCCCAGCGTCTGTTTCGTGTTTCAGGTAGGTATGAAGAAAGCTTAACTTGATCACATCTTTGAGTTAAGATTTTTATGTTTTTCTAGGGCAAAGGTTTTCTTAGCAGGACTGTTGGCTGTCATGGAGTAACTACATTCTTATCATGCTGTCCTCTGAAGCATGACATCATGACTAAAGATGAGAAGCATATACTGTATTGCAAACTCCTGAGCTGAATTTTGATAGACTTTCTGTAGTATGTTGTAATCTCTAGGGGCAGAAAACCATGCCCCCTGATTTACTAAAGGACCAGCTGATGCTTTAAAGGGAAAGAATAATTTCCTAGAAGACAAATGCTAAAAATGTCATGAGTTATTAAGTGATTTCAGTGATAACAAAAATTGCCTAATTGCAATATTAGGCACATTACTTAGTACAGTATTAAAAGTGTATTTTATAAAAATAAAGAATAAATAAATAAATACATAAATACATAAATAAAGTGTATTTTATAAATTCCAAATACTCCTTTAGGTTAGAAAATCAGCTTATATGTAATTATTTTGTAGCTATGCATAAATATTTGTATTGTGTTTTGCAGTTTAAAAATGTCATTTATCACATGAGCTTTTTTATTTCTTTTTTTCCATAAATCATGTGTTTTGTAAAACTATACAGATAGGAATTCTGAAGCTCTCCAAAGTCAAATGGTTGAGTGATTTTCTAGACAAACAACAATAATTTGTATCCTGTTTCCCAGTAGTTATATTTTTATTTCTGTGTAGCTATAATATTTCACATAATATGCAAATAAGTTTAATGGCTTGCTATTATATGTTTTGTTGGCATCTTTTTTAGAAAGTTTCTTTTTGTAATTTTAAGAATGTAGCTTTCTATTTAGAGTGTTTTACGATAACAGAAATCAATGTTGAGCTACATTATATGTATTTTAAGTGTAACAGATTACCATAAGAATTTATTGCTGACATATTAACCTAATATAATAATAAGCTCTCTAATTGTAAAATATCCTGAAATTCCTGATATGAATCTTACCCTGCTATATATCCTGTAAAATCTCAGAATAAATAACTTGATTTGAATTTTTTTTGCCTTTGTCTTCCTAGATCTTTTCTTAGAATGTGGAAAGAAAGAAAATGAACTAAAAACAAGGCTGATATCATTCATTCAAACGTTACTCATTTAAAAATGGGTTTTTTTGTTTGTTTGCTTTGAGTGCCTACCAATTACCAGACACTGTGCTCTATGTTGGGGAAAAAACACCTACCGGAGGCGGGGCGGGGAGGGGAGAAAGAAATAACTCTTACTTGTGATTTAGTGTAAGAGGCAGACATTAAACAATCAATTGCCTAAATGAATCATTTCAACTTTGACAAATGCTACAGGGTGCATGCTGATATGAATACTTACAATATGGAATGTGATCTAGTTTAGGGGTTTGGAAAGAATTTTCTCAGGAGGTAGACAACCTCCTGAGTTCTGAAGGGTAAGTAGTAATTTGGTAAGAGATGAGGCACCGGAAAGAAGGGAAGGAGTATCACTTTGATTCAGCAGGTATAAAGTTCGAATGAACCATGGCATATTTAAGCCTCTCCAAAAACCATACTCAAACTAGGAATGGAAAGGATGTATTTTTGGAAAGTAGTGCCATACTGTATACTTATTGCATTAAAACTGATTATTCCTTATTGATATCCCCATTTTACAGACAAGTCAACTAAAATCCTAAAGTATTTATGTAAATTCACCAAAGGGGGGGAATAATAATACAGCAAAGAAAGGCCTTGAAACTCCATTATATTGGAGTTTATTTATATTGGAGTTTATATTATATAAACTCCAGTTTCTCTTCTTTCCACTATTATACCCAGCCTCTCATATGAAAAAGAGAAAGACGCTATAGGTAGGGAACTGAGGTAGAATTAAGTCAATTTCTTAACTATGGGAAGATATACGACATTGGCTGGCAGGATCAGAAACAGTGCCTAGCTGAGACAAAAAGAAAAATCATGATCTTGCCTTTATTTATAATTTGGTGTTTTGCTCATGTTGGATTTTTTATACTAAATTTTAGGCTTAAGATATTGCATTAAAATACTGTTTATTGTGATAATGAGTTTTTTGGTGTGTCTTTACGTTTGTGTCCAAGACAAGTGCCATAAAATCCTTCTCTTGTCCCATACAGATGGGAGAGGAAAGAGGACAGGGATTTGAGGGTATACACAAAGAAGATAATAGGATGAACCATGTAATCAAAGTTGGTTAAGAAGGAAAATAGGCACATAAAAGGAATGACAGTCAACACTGGAGATCCTGATGAGGTGAAATACATGTTTGGAGAAGAGCAAGTGAAAGGGGAACTGGAAGATTGGGAACTGTTGACTACAGTTTGGATTCCCTGAAGTCAAGGTTTTGGAGGAGGTCCAAGTTGGTATTGGCAATGATAAAGTGACTTTAAAAAAACCGCTCCATAATGCCAATTAAAATAGAAAATCTCTCTTAAAATCATTTCTACCAATTGTATGTGAAGCTAATAAATAAATAAACCAATAAATTTTATTGATGTCTATTTAAGCAAAAAAATGTTTACTTGTATGATATAAAGTGAGTTTAAGTGCTATATAATGTATGATTGTATTGTTAATCAACTGGTTAAAATATTTTTGATGGATTTGATGCTGAAGTTAATAAAATGCATGGAATAAGAACCAGAAAATAGAACATATACTCAGGTTCCATATTTATTTTGAACAGGAACTCATCTTCACAAAATGAAATTCTGTAAACCATGTTTTTTCAAACCTTAAAATATAATTACAAGTGATAATTTATAATTATTGTGCCTGGCTTTTCCCAGAGTCTCTAACTGCTTCCAAGATAAATGATTGTTATCTGCAATATGGCATGTTAACAATGGAGTTAGAACATCCTGACCATACGTCTATCACTGCAAGCAAAGTCCAGGAGGATGGTGAGGAGATAAAAATACAAGATAAGTTCTCCTTATAATTACATGGAAGTAGAAACTGATGGTTGACAGATAATAAATGAGATGTAAAATTATTGCTTCATATGTTTGGAGATTAATAAATGGGGACATTTATGAAAATATATGCAATGCCCAGGAGTTAAGGCAAAGAGTTTCCACTTGGAGAAATATATGTACTTAACCAAAATTCTTCTTAATGAGATCAGATGTAAAATTCATTAATTCAAACACAAGAGCTTCAAACCATAAATCTGGGTGAGGTTACACCTTCTTAAAGCTGCAAGAAGTTAACGGATCAAAATCAATTAGGTCTGCTAATCTGTTCACAAAGGTGTAAATTCTTAATCAGAATTTATTACAAGGCTGACAATGTAATTTAACAGCAGTACTTAAATCTTGATCAGACAATTCAACTTTCCAACTCAGGTTCATTTTTTTTTTCATGAAAGAAATAAAAAGACCCTAAATGTTAGCATCATAAGGCAATTAAAATATTAAGTCTATATAATACATATAAGATGTTATACATGAATATTAGATAAAATTTATGTGTTAGTAATTATACTACTCAAAGCCAATTAGGATTTTGGGCATATTTTATGAGTTGGCATTTGACATTTGTATTATTGGCACATTCTTTTATCTTAGAATAAATCAGGTGGTAATTTCCCCTAAAATTTCTATTTTTGAAATCGTTTCAAGGATGTTCTCGATTTTCTATAATAAGGACTACTTCAAAGCAGTGTAGTACCTTTCGAAATGAAGTCAGCTGTACTCTCACGCTGCCACTGGTGACAAGAGATGCCATTAGCTTCAAATAGTTCAGCAGAAATTAGTCCCTCTTATATGTTTTCCAAAGTATGCAATGCCAAGTGTCTTCAGAAAATGACATATGGAAGATCTGTAATAGTTGACTTTGGAGATTCACATTTTATTTTTTGCTTTAAAGGAATGGATTTTTATTGGGAGTCTAATATCCGGAAAAACACATTATTTGGAGTGGATATGGATGAATATTATAGAGAATTCAAGCTCACATTTTTTTTTGGCAACTAAGTTCTGTCTTGGCTTATATATGAGGATGTATTCCTATATTATGAGAATAAGCTAATGGAACGTTAATTGTATTACACTTCTAAAATTCTAGGGGTGGCCGGTTGACATAAGTGGTTGAGCGTCTGACTCTTGATTTCAGCTTAGGTCATGATTTCAGGATGGTGAGACTGAGCCCTGCTTTGGGTTCTGCTTTCAGTGGGGAGTCTGCTCAAGATTCTCTCTCTCCCTCTTCCTCTGCCCCTTCCTCTGCACTTTCTAAAAATAAATAAATAAATAAATAAATAAATAAATAAATAAATAAAAAATATTTTTAAAAATTTTTAAAATGAAAATAAATAAATTTCAAAAATTTTAATTTTTAAAAGTATCTTACAATAGAATTTGGTTGCATGTGCTTTGTGTTCTATTTGGAATATATTGCTGTGTCTCTTGATGTTGAAAATTTCTATTCAAAATTACATCAAACTAATAAAAGAAAATTGTGTATTAATACAATCACTAATTCATCATTTGAGTATTAATATTTATTAGAAATCTATTTGTGATGAGTCATTTCTAAATATTGGTTGATGTGGGCATGGAAGAGACAAACATAATGCCTGCTTCAGAAAAGTCCACTTTGTTGGTTATACGAATAGTCACATATATCAGAAATACATTTTATAGTATTTCAGAGATAGCACAATCCAAATCACATATTATTTGATGAAAAAGTGCAGTCCAGAGAGACTGAATGGCTTTTCCAAGTGAATAAGTTAGTTACTATCAGAATGATCTAAGACTCAAGTCTTCTAATTGAATGTGCCATAACTTTAACTGTATTTTAAATTTCCAATTTTGATTCACTTCTCCTGCAATTGCTGAAGATAGAAGACTGACATTAAATTTTTTCTTTGAGGGTTTTTTGTTGTTGTTAAGAATATTACATATAGATATAGATAGATATGAGAGGGCTACACACACACACACACACACTGGCCTAAAAAAGTTGAAGTAATAATTTCCAAAGAAAAAGTCGCACCTATGTTAACCTAATGCTAATTAGAAATGAGAATTTTTAGGAAAAATAAAAAACCTTGGGAAAAATCTGCTTTTATGTATTAATTTTTAGGACTCATTTTGTAGAGTTGGGATAGAGGTTCACAATGTCAAAGAAGCATTATACAGACATCAGTTTTGTAATAGATGTCTGAGCAGAAAATGTTTTAGTTAATCAGATTGATTCTCAAGCTATTTTGAAATCATCAGTGGACCTGAGAAAGCCTTCTAAAGAGGATTTATTTTCAACAACCCCTCAGGTTAAAATGGTTAACAGCTAGATTAAGTGCTGTATCTTCGGTGACCTGGAAAGGGAAAGTGAAAGTGAAATAGCACAAATGAATAATTTGTAGAAGTGTAATAGTGTATTACCATTAAACACAGACTCTGGGAAACAAACTGAGGGCTTCAGAGGGGAAGGAGGGCGGGGGATTGGGATAGGCTGGTGATGGGTATTAAGGAGGGCACATATTGCATGGTGCACTGGGTGTTATACGCAAATAATGAATCATGAAACATTGCATCAAAAACTGGGGATGTACTGTATGGTGACTAATATAACAAAATAAAAATTATTAAAAAAAAAACACAGACAGAAAAAATAAAAAAAAAACTTGGTTACTGAACAGTAGGATTTTAGAACTGGAAATGCTCTTTGATCAAATTGGGACACTTTCCATTCGTCAAGCATTTTGCTACTCCACGTTCATTATTTAATTGAAATTCTTACTATGCATGATGAATAGTAATATCTTCATTTGACTGATGTTGAAATGAGTATCCTCATCTCACTTTCTTTTTCAAATAATGTAGCTGAAATTCAGAGAGAATCAGACTNCATTGCATCAAAAACTGGGGATGTACTGTATGGTGACTAATATAACAAAATAAAAATTATTAAAAAAAAACACAGACAGAAAAAATAAAAAAAAACTTGGTTACTGAGTAGGATTTTAGAACTGGAAATGCTCTTTGATCAAATTGGGACACTTTCCATTCGTCAAGCATTTTGCTACTCCACGTTCATTATTTAATTGAAATTCTTACTATGCATGATGAATAGTAATATCTTCATTTGACTGATGTTGAAATGAGTATCCTCATCTCACTTTCTTTTTCAAATAATGTAGCTGAAATTCAGAGAGAATCAGACTTCCTTACTGGAGTTAAGTGGTTTGCTGCATGAGAACCTTGGATTCTCCTAATCTCTCACTCCTAGTTCAGCATTTATTTATATCCATAAATATTAGATGTGTGCGTGTGTATGACAGATGGTACATAGATAGATTGATATAAATAGATGATAGATATAGATTAGATATGAAAATATGTATTTGGAAAATGCAAGTAGGAAATTTGTAGGATCTTAATTATAAAACTAAGCATAATAGATTACATAAACATACTTGGAAGATATTCTGCAATAAAAATATTGCCATTTTTTCATTTTGATGAAATCATAATTTCACTTAAAAAACAAAAATCCATGTATTTTCTTATTGCTTTTTTTAAGCACAAATATAGCCATATCCCATGACATAATAAAACTCAAAAATTAAAAAGACTTAATGATCCTGTCAGACTTAATTTTTTTCATACACATTTTAATTTTACTTCAGTGACACATTATAAAAAAATGAATATTGTTTTAAAAAAACAGAAAAGTATCTTTTTAATGTTATTCTCTATAGTGAAGGAATTTCTGCAGGTACAAAAGGAAAAATATTTTGAAAAATATTTATATCTATTTGTAAATTTTGCCTTAAAATTCTCTTCACATAAAGATGAAAGTAAAGCAAGATAATGTAACTTTTAATTTCTGGCCATAGTAATTTATGTTCAGTTTGAAAAAATGTAAAAAATATATATATATATATAAAGACAAAAATCATCTATACTTATTAATAGTTTCCGAAATTTTTATTTTGTTGATAATGGTATGCATGACTATGTGTACGTGTGTGTGAGTATGTGTATATGTAAATATGTACTGTATTTACATCTAGGACACCAGTTTCATGTATCAGTATGCGATAAAAGTCTTTTGTGTGAATATTTTTTGTATAAAAGGCGTAATTAATAATGACTTCATTTTATGTAATAAAAATTCAACTGGGCTTAGCTAAGACAGAAAAAATATTATTTATTAGTAACATTTTAACTATAAAAGGACAAATGAAAAATATTAATCTTTGCCATTATCTGTTTTTATTTTTTTAAGAGAGGGAGAGGTGGGGGAGGGGCATAGGCAGAGGGAGAGAGAATCCTAAGCGGACTCCCCACTGAGTGGGGAGAGTGATGCAGGCTCAATCTCATAACCCTGAGATCATGATCTGAGCCAAAACCAAGAGTCAGATACTTAACCAACTGAGCTACCCAGGAACCCCCATTTTTATTAACCCCCATATTTTATGTAACAAAATATTTTCCTGGTTTCTTTTGTTTTGGTGCTTGTGATATGGAAAATAAGCAGATCATAATATTGAACAAAATACCAGCATAAAATGTGAAATATGTCTGGGAAAATGCATGATTTTTATTTCCTGCCACAACTAGACCTAGGAAGAGACAAGGCAGAATTCTACCCAGAGTCTTTGAGGGAGCAAAGACTGATACCTTGATTTTGGACTTCTAGCCTCCAAAACTGTGAGAGAAAGAATTTCTATTGTTTTAAATTTCTATAGTGCTTTGTTACCAGAACCACAGGAAACATACATATTCACAAATTTGTAGCATTAAGACATGGACATTTTTGCCGAGCCATCAGCCTACTCACCACAGGTAAAAGTGATTTTGTAGGTAATTTAAATGTGGTGTGTTCTGAATAATATTTTAAGGAAAATATATTGCCCTCAACTCATCTCTGTTGGATACCTAAAGGACCAGTACTTCATATTAAAGAGATAAACTTAAATACCTCCTATAAATTAAACAGGAATTGTCTTGACTAAGCTGTTAAAATCTTACCTAAAAATGTTGCCCACAACCTTGATTCATACAAGATTAAAAATTATAGTCAATGATTTAAGAAATCTAAATCTCTGGAATATTGGTGAATCTTTCCACTCCTGATTATTCTTTCCATGAAGAGGGATCTCTAATGGCACAACTTCTTCCCCCCTCACTCTGTCCCTTCATTATGTGTCAGAAAGATGAACTTGGGAGAGTGAATATCTGTAGGTGTTCATGCAGTTAACTTAGCAGTGAAGTCACCACACAGGAAGTATGCAGGCCCCAGTATTGCCAGGGACTGTGTTTTGGGCTGAATGTTTTTGGTTGCCTAAAATTTACATGTTGAAAATCTAGCCCCCAGTGTGATGGTATTTAGAAGAGGAAACTTTGGGAGGTAATAAAGTTTAGATTAGGTAATGAGGGTGGGACCATCAGGATGGAATTAGCACTCTTATAAAAAGAGTTCTCTCTCTGTCCCACCCCCTCTCCAATCCTGTTTTAAAAAGAGAAAATGAGTCACCTTTTATAAGACAGACACAGGTGTTTGTAGAACCATTAAGTAATATTGCTCACATTCTTTGATTGCTCTATTTTCTTTTGCTTGTCTTAGCCTTAGATATATTTCTCCTGCACTGAAAAGAGATGCACTTAACTGTCACTCACCCAGAGCACACAGATCTTTGTCCCTTATTGGTGGAGTTTTTCCAGAAAAATCTCAATAGTGGAGCAATCTTCCAGTTCTCAGTCTTTGTTTCTATTTCTTGACTATACAGTATTGCTGGCAAAAAACTCCCGACTTTACTAGGGACTGCCATATTTCAAAAAAACACATTTATGAACCTAAGGTCATTTAACATCATTTTTACCTTTCCTTAAACAACCTTGTTTCATATGTCATCAAGCAATGGTAGAAAAATTCTAATAGCTCCTCAAATTCTAATCTTCATCACCTTCGGCAGAACGCTTAATCTGATCATTGAAGAGATTAGGCACCTACTTCCCACCTCCAGCCCTATCCCACACCTACAAACTTAACTAAAAACTTCCTTGTGCCCTTTTTGTTCAGTCTCAGAGCATGAATCTTCCATCTTCTGTTTTTGATTTGACATGTAGTATATTTTCCTACATATTCCTTTTTTAATTTCTTTAAAATTCAGTTAATTAACATATAATGTATTACTTGTTTCAAAGGTACAGGTCTGTGATTCATCAGTCTTATGTAATACCCAGTGCACATTAAAACACATACCTCCCCAATGTTCATCACCCAGTTACTCCATCCTTCTACCCCCCTCTGCTCCAGCAACTCTCAGTTTGTTTCCTATGATTAAGAGTCTCTTGCAGTTTGTCACCCTCTCTGCTTTCATTTTGTTTCATTTTTTTCCTCTCTTTCCCTATGATCTTTGCCTTGTTTCTTATATTCCACATATCGGTGAGATCATATAGTTGTCTTTCTCTGATTGACTTATTTCTCCTACATATTCCTTTTTAAATTAAGTTCTCTAGCTCCATTCTTTTGGCATACATTCGTAGGAATTTTTCTAATGTTAGCTTACAAAGATGCTTATATCCCTCCTCTAGTGGCCCCAGTAAACAAACAATATACAATTTTTAAATGTGTCTTTACTCTTATATTAGTGATGATTATGTTTGATGGTAGTCATTGAAATATCAACTCTTAGTAGCTTAAACGCAGAGGAGTAGAATTTCTCACATAATCAGGAGGCTGGAGGTAGTCACTCCAAGATTGGTAATACGGTTTATTAATCTATCATGATATGTTAAAAATGTCACCATCCCTATTATATTGGACTTTATCGTCATGTTTGTTGCCTTATGGTTATAGCATTGGTTCCCGTACAACCCATCTCTACTCGTGCGTGCCAATGACGAAAAGGTAGGAGGAAAGTGATGAAGCCTATGTTAATTAAGCAAAAACTTTTCGAGATCTTTGAGGGAGACATCTACTTACATATCAAAAATGATCAGAATATTTTCCCATGACCACCTCTAAATAAAAGATTCCAAAAAGGATAGAAATTTTAGCTGGCAACATTACTAATAAACTAGTTTCTAATACTGAATAACAGATTACTATGAATTTAGCAGCTTGAAACAATGCTTATTTATTAGCTTAGAGTTCTATAGGTCAGAATTCTGGGTTCTCTGTTTAGGAGGTCACAAGGCCACCCCGGTGTATTGGCCAGGCTGAGCTTGTATCTGGAGGTTCTGTGGAAGATTCACTTTCTAGCACGTTCAGATTGTTGGCAATATCCAGGTCCTTGCAACTGTAAGTCTGGGTCCCCATTTCTTTTCTGGCTATCCCCTGGTAATGTCACTCAGTTCCATAACATAAACCACACTCCTTCTCACAAGACTCACTCCATCTTAAAACCAGCAATGGACCATCAAGTCCTCCCCACACCTGGAAGCTCCTTTACTTTACTGCTACCAGCTGGAGATTATTCTTTGCTATTATAGGGCTCATATGATTGCTTTAGGTCCATCTGGATAATCTGTTTTTGAAGGCTGACTACTCCACGTAACATAATTACAATCAAAGGGGAGATATCTCATTATATTCACAGGTTTCATCCACATTGAAAGGGAAGGAAATTATACAATTTGAGGGTGTGAAGTCATTCTTAAAATTTTGTGTACCACAGTTGTCTTGAACAAAATCAAGGCTTTGTTATAAGAAAGAAGGTGAGAATGGGTACTAGATAAGGAACACACAATATTCACCATAATCTCTAGCTCTATGCTTAAATAAATCATTCATTCTTATTCAAACATTTGAAAACACCATCAAAACTTACTTACTTCATAGCCTCAGTAATCTTTATAATTATCTTCTTGACCCACTCCGGTCCAACTTCTCTCCTCACACTAATTAATGTAATGTGGAAGCAGTCACTATGATACCTCCAGATTGAAATCCAGAGAGTGACTTCTGGACTTTATTTTTTGATGATTTCTCCAAAATGTTGACAGTAGTAACCCTTCTTCCTTTGTGAAATTCTAATCCCTTAATTTATATGTCTTTGACTTCTAGTTTTAGTCCTACTTTCAGCCATTTCTATGTTTCTGGGCCTATTACATAGCATATAATCACATGGTGACTTGAGAATTATTATAGAAGGAGAAGCTTAGAGTAGTTGATTTATGCATACCCTTCTTCATGCTCCTGGAGACAGGCAGCAGGAATGGGATGGAACGGGAGGTAGCTTCCCACTGGGACAGAAGCTGTGGAACCTTGAGTTAGAGGGCCAAAACTGGCTGAGCTGTTGGCAATGCTTATACACAGACTGAAGTATTCCACTCAGTTATATGCCATAACTCTCCCCCATTTACACAGCAAGCAGCTAACAGTTACATGCATCCAGCACAACCTCAGACTAGCTGTGCAGGTCCAATAGAAAAATTAACTGGGGAAACTCAATTACATAATACGCATAAAACCAAGAATTACCAGATATTGGAAGAAAGCCAGCATCATAATAGAGTAAAAATAGAAAAGTTTCAGGAAATAGAGTTAATAGATAAGCGAACAGGATGTTACAGCAAGCATAACTAATATCAACAGAGTGATTCAAAAGTATACTGCAGGCATTAAAATACCATAAAAGTACAAAATGATCATGGGGAAATAACTCAATAGATAGGATGAATATATAATGGACACAGTTAAGGAACACATTGTGAGTTGAAGAGAAAGCTGAGGAATATTCTGAGAGCATATCACAAAGGCATATGGAAATGGAATTTATTAAAAACAAGTTATAAATCAGAAGAGAACTCCCAGGAGATACAACATTTGCCTAATAGAAAAATATACAACAGAGAGGGAAGAGTGTGAAATCAGTACTCAATACAATGAGATGACAATGGTCCAGAAGACGAGGGAAAACCTAGACTCCTAGCTTTTACTGATCATTTTTAAAATTTAGAAAAAGAGGAAATCTTATATCTTCACAGAGGGAGGATTACACTTTGTCTATGGAGAGACAATGATAAAAGTGATATATATATGTTAATATCTATCTATGTTATGTATACTATTACAACACTGGATGCAGTTTTAGAAGACAGTGCAACAATAATCATGAGGAAACTAATTTAAAATATACATTCCAGTAGACATCCAAAATATAATTACTGTGTAAGAATTAAATAAAGATGTGTTCATATATAAGAATACCATTTGAAATAATTTTGCAGGATTTACTCCAGACAGTAAAGTTATGCCGGAAGATGCACTTTTTTTTTCTCTGAATTTTTTTTTTTAAATTCAAAGATGAAAATGATATTCCTGTGTTGAACACAAACATCAATAGTAAAACATTTTTATTTACCTTTTTACACATCCTTTTGAATAATGCAGACATTTCTTATCATTTTCCTATCTGAGTATATATAGTCAGAATAGAATGTGTAATATGGGCAAACAATGTTAAAAATCCAAACAAACCAACCAAGAAAACAGAAACAGAATTGTAAATACAGACAACAAACTGGTGGTTGCCAGAGGAGGTGGGGAATGGGTGAAATAGGTGAAGGGGATTGATTATGAAGTACAAACTTCCAGTTATAAAATAAATAAATCATTGGGATGAAAAGTATAGATAGCATAGGGAATATAGTCAATAATGTTGTCATAATGTTATATGGTGAAAGATGGTAACTATGCTTGTGTGGTGAACACTGTGTAATATATAGAATTCTTGATTCACTAGGCTGTACACCTGAAACTAACATAACTAATATGACTAGTATGTCAACTCTACTTCAGTTAAAAAATACAAATGCTAATATGTTCAGAAATTTCAATATCTTTCAACTTTTACAACATATGTTATTAAATAAAGTGTTTCCAACTAATTTTCAGTGTTAATTACCACTTAGTTCTAGGCATAAAGTAATGTGTTTTTTGGTTACTTTTAAAGGTAATATAATTTCACCATAAAATTAAAGACCTGTAGGACTTTAAGAGACTCCAAAGAAAATGCAAAATGTATGACTATCATATTTGCTGAACAGGCCCCATGAGCTTTGAAAACAGAAATTATTCAAAGTAAAATCAATACTCAATTATCTGTGTGTGATTTTATATGATTACCAGGATCCATCACTATCTGCTCTGTGCACAACTGAATTCTAAGTTATATATAAACAGTTTTTTTTTTTTAAGTTATATCTGTTTCTTGTTTTCTCTCTATTGCCCCTAGTGTATCAGCGGATAATAAAGGATTAATTTTATGGAATTTTTCAAGTTCAAATAATCAAACCAAACCAAAAAGGAGTATGTTGTCTCAGCAATGGAGAATACCAAAAGAAGAGATTTTAGGCTCATCTCGTGAAACATTACTAAGAAACGCTCAATATGATTTTCCTGAAGCAGTTTCTTCTAACTGATGCACCAGGCTTATATACTGACAGTTTAACATAGCGAACAAAATTAATGCATACCAGTTATCCAGAATATAGAGTTAATCTCTGAAAGGAAATCTTAATGCATTGTCTATAAGAGAGACAAATGGAGGGGCATACTTGTTTCTGTATTTCAATAGGAGATTTATCAAGAAGTAAAATATTGTTTATGAACTACTCTCAAAGTTATATATTAAATCTAAAGCGTTTGTAATAGTCTTCTTTCATTTATCTAGAAATTAGTCATCAGTACTACAAAGAGCAATAACATTAAATATTTTGGTTACCATTAGATCATTGATGCTATTTGGCTTTGCTTTGAACATTCATTCTGGCACTTAATTAACCACGTCTAGGTTTCTCAAATGTTTTGTCCGTAAGAGATATACCTTGGTAAAAACAATGGGTTGTATTTGTTTCATATTTCATGAAGCAAATTCTGCTTTCAAAATATTTCAGCTTTCTTATTATTAGCAGTAGTTTCCTAATTCAAAATAGTTCTTCCCTACCCCCACTCTATTTACCTTCAGGCAAATTTTGAGACACTTGTTTGTTCTATCTGGTTATTTTCTATCCCAAATGCCAAAGTTTATCCAGATGTGTGAGAGGGCATGGGGTAGTAACTGAACAAATCAAAATCTCAAAATCTAGTAGGCAGGCATTATCACGTATGTTGTATCAAAGCTAGCTTAAGATGATTTTATATTTCCCTAAATACAGCCACTGCCATATATCCTCCTTTTATGTTTGTCTTGAGCATATGCCAAGAGATAGGAATAAATAATAATCAATGAGAAATCAGTGAAAATTACCAGTAGTCACTTCAAGCCTATTTGCTCCAATTTTCTTGACAATTCCTGATTTGCTTTCACTTTAATATCTTTTGCCACATCTGAGTACTCTAAGTCATTGAGTTTGTCTTGTAACTCAGGCCCCTGCTGTACTCCTGGCTTTGAGCAATTGATTTGTTTTTTCCCTTTAATCTATAGTGGTAACATTCAGTGTTCTCTGAGGATAATGCTAGGATTCCATCATTTGGCTTTCACTTCTTTTGGCTGATATGAGTGAATACCTCACCTAAGTGATGGGCCCAGTAGCCCCTCTCATGGTGTTGGTAACATGCTTATTAGCTCCAACCAAGACTGGGCAGCCGATATGATAGATGTCACAGTACTTGACAGTATATTAAGGAACAACTGATTTTGAATCTAGCAATTTAAAAATGTGTAAAGAGGTTACAATCATCTTCAATATAATTCTTTAAGGATTGATTGCATTTTAACCAATTGCCTAAAAAAACAAAAAACAAACTTTGCAAAAGGATGACTTGAGAGCAAGATTTCACAATATTATAATTCACCATTTTTGTTAAAAGTCAAACTTGAAAGCTTTATCAGGTTGAGTAAATATTTGTTTTAAGTTTGCTCTTGATGAACATGGTCAGATAAACTGAAAGAGAGATCCTGCCATCGGTAAACATTGAGGTGTTACTTTCACCACTTAACTCAATTTTACCTTGACGTGGATACTGTGGTGTGTCACCCGGGGCCCCAACAGGTACAAACCTTTCATTCTCCTTGCTGCTGAGAGATCCGGGGATGGCTCACCGCTGAGTCCTCCTCCTAAGCAATGTGCTCCGCTGAAGACAGCTACCTCTCCAAGCATTATTCTCCCTCCGGAAAGCAGCCTACATTCAGGGATTGGTCAACAAGTGAATATAAAGACTCAACTTTCTTCTTTTCATCTGAAACACCTTAGAAAAGTCATTCTAGTCTCAGGTCTCCTTACAGGTTTGGAAGATTTTGTTGCAGTTGCAATGCAGTTTAACTTCTCCTTCTGCCAAATCCTGCTTCCCTCACTCACGGAAGAGTGTTTTTCCTGAATAATTCACTTGGAGGCAAATCTTGATCTTCCAACCAATTTCCTAGGCATATAGCCAACAACACATTGCTTTTGAGTATATATTACAAGGTGAAAGAAACGGGATCCATTTAATTCACTTAAATTTATTTTAATTTCAATCTCAGATGACATCAAATGATACCACACATTATGCAATATAAATTTTTGTTGCCTGTTTCACAGAAAATATATAACTTAGAGCATTTTTTATTTGCAAAAAAGAATGAAGCATAGGTATTCCATACATTTTCAAGATAGAAATGATTATACATTGATATGAAAAATAAAAATCTCTAACCTCGTAGATTTTCTTTACTCTTCTGGCTTTCCAGCAAATATACACCTTTCATTAAAAAATTAGATTTGTTTTGCTATAATTGTGCTGTTTTAGAGCCATTACAAAAGTGCCTAATGAAATTACCTCATATACTATCAAACACCTCAGACAGCCATCTCTCTTCCTCTTTCGAGGCTGACAACCTTCTTGTGACTCATGAGTTTATGTTTCTTTGTGGCTCTATTAATGTCAACTGATCATAAATAATATCTCAAATCAGTGGAAGACTTTTAGTGGGAAGGTAACAATTAGTAATTTTCTAAGTTTTACTTAATTTTTTCTGATTATTTTCAATTTCCTAGTTATGTATCTTTAATTATTTGAGATGTGTATAATTATGTATTATATTTATCATCATGTTAAAATCATATATTATAAAATGTGTGCTTTCTCAGTGTAGAGAACTGAAGAGAATTTTTAAAATCATAAATACAAATGTACATATAAGTCCATCGCTGAGCTAAGATTTAGCATTGCACTTACAACTTTGTCTTTACTCATTTCATGTTGTGTATTCTTTTGCAGAATGTAAAAGTCCAGAAGCACAGATGTTATCCCTCACCACTGTTTCACTATGGTTCAACATAGTTTTAATCAATGAATAAATATTGTTATAAATATTTGTTAAGGTATTGACCTAACAGCAAAGGATGAATAAGAAATATATTGCTTCCCAGTGAATATATTGATAACTGAGATTGAAGGATGAGAACATTGAAAGAAGGGGGGGAAGAGAAAGACAGAAAGAAATAAAGAATGAATCCCAGGATTCTGACTTGAATTGGATAAATTTCTCATGGTTTGTTGAGAATGGAGAAATACAAAGCTTTAATTTAATACTGGGTGTTATGGACATAAAATGGGAGAACTCCATGGGAATGGTTTGGGCCATATTGAATATGAGATGTTGTGATCTTTATCTAGTCCTCAGCATCTTGCTCATTGTCTTGCAAATACATACATAATAAGTTGCATTAAATAACTTGTTCTTAATGAACCATTTAGGAATCCCAGAAATAATTAACTCTATATGCTTTCAAACTAAGTAATGGTGTTAAATATGGTTAAATACTAACATTAATATTAACAGTGGTAAATAATGATGTTAGAAATTGCCAGATATTATCAACCACTGGAGTGGCTGGTTTTTTAAACAATGTCTTCCTCCAGATCAAAATAAATAAGTATATGAAATTATTTGTCATTTATTTGTCTTTGGAGATCTCTGCTGCTATCTGTGAGTTTCAACCAAGCACTTTAGTTGTCTAAATAAATTCTAGGTTAGTAAGAAAGCAGAGGAGAAATTACTGCCTGTGTAATCTTCTAGGAGTTTTATGGTTTCATGTCTCATATTTAGGTCTTTATTTCTATTTTGTGTTTATTTTGTGTGTGCTGTTAAAAAATGGTCTAGTTTCATTCTTTTACATGTAGCTGTCCAGTTTTCCCAGTACCATTTCTTAAAGAGGCCGTCTTTTCCCTATTATATATTCTTGCCTCCTTTGTCATAGATCAATTTACAATACAGTGTGGGTTTATTTCTGGGCTCTATTCTGTTCTATTGATCTGTTTTTATGGCAGTACCATGCTGTTTTGATTACTACAACTTTGTAGTATATTTTTAAAATGTGGAATTGTTATACTTCCAGCTTTGTTTTTCTTTCTCAAGATTACTTTGGATATTAGGGGTCTTTTGTGGTCACATACAAAGTCTAGTATTATTTGTTCTTGTTTTGTGATCCAATAATTCCACTATTGGGTATTTACCCAAAGAACACAAAAACACTACTTTGAAAAGATATATGCACTTCTATGTTTATTACAGCATTATTCACAATAGCCAAGATATGGAAGCAACCAAAGTGTCTATCTATAGACAAATTGATAAGAAAGATATGGCATGCATAGTTACACACACACACACACACACACACACACACGGGAATATTGTACAGCCATAAAGAAGGATGATATCTTGATTTTTAAGACAACATGGATGGACTTGGAAGGTATTAGGCTAAGTGAAATAAATCATAATGAGAAAGACAAATGCCATATGATTTCACTCATATGTGGAATCTAAAAAAAAAAGTGAATGAACAAATAAAAAGCATAATCAGACCTACAAACTGAGGGGAGGGAAAGGGCATGGGGACTTGGGAAACATGCGTGAAGGGGAGTGGAAGATATAGGCTTCTGGTTATGGAATGAATAAGTCAGGGAATAAAAGGAACAGCATAGAAAATATAATTGATGATATTGTAATTGTGTTGCGTGGGGACAGATGGTAGCTCCACTTGTGGTAAATATAACAAAATGTATAAACTTGTTGAATGACTATGTTATATACCTGAAACTAATGTAACACTGTATAACAACTATACTCAAATTAAAAAAAAAATGAAAAAAAAGGGAAAAAAAGCAGAAGATAGAGGATAAAGGTAGGTAACCATTTGTATCTTCCCAAGAGAAACAAGAAATGCTCTATTCAGGCATAAATAAAAGTATTTTTAGATAACCTAAGTTGAAACTGATATTGCTGTTATATTTTTATTATGAATACCTTATCTTAAAATGTCTTCTCTTTTACCCCTCTACAAAAAAGATGGAAGAAAGAAAGTATGCTGATTTGCTCTTTCTCTGTTGCTCTTAACAGTACACAATCTCACTCAGTGGCCCTGCCCATATTTTGTTTTTTCTGCCACTAATATTTTATATCATACCTCAGCTCTTTTTAAATATTAAAGTCCCTGACATTCTGATGCAGTTGTATCTCACATACTGCAATGTCCTCTTTCATATTCACTCTCTAGATCCAGCTCAAATTTCTTCTTGAAGATTTTCCAGCAACCCCCAAGTAGAGGCAGCCACTCACTCACTTATGTATTCTTCCATCTTTGTGACAAATTTTTGAGTACCTATTTTGGACCAGTCATTCAGTTAAATGGTAAAAATATAACACAGAGCCAGAGGCAATATCCTCATGGAGTTTATATTCCAGTGGAAGAAACACACATTTAAGGAAAATTATAAATTTTAGTAAGTTATATGCATGAAATAAAGATTTTGAAGTAATAGAAATTAATAAAGCTGATAAATTTAGACAAGATGTTTATGGAAATTTTTGTTTCCCTTTCCATTGTGCATTTTGGCATTTTGGGTGTGTGCCTTTTCCTCATTTCCTCTATTAGTTTAACAGTCTCCTTCTAAATTCCCTCCCCCTCTGCCTCAATATGAGTGCCAAGAATCATTATAAATATACAGTGTAATTATATTAGTAACAGACGGCCTGTGAATAGATAAGGAAAACAATTTTTGATCAGTGCTGGAAATTATTTATTTCAAATTAAGACTATTTCTGAGATGCTTAGAGCTCAAGCATATGTTTACTGTCATATTCACAGATTTGTGGACTGTGAAAATAATCCACAGCTACCACATGTTAAAAGGAATATTTTAGCTGATATATGAAATCTACTAATATTTCTGATACTTCTGTCTTTTTTCTTAAACAATGTCCTAATAACTCTTTACTGTTCAACAAGCTTTTTATTGACATTTAACATCACGGGACATGATTATAATTATTTTAAAAATATTTGTATGTGTCTATTATGTCACTAGCCTCTGAAATACTTCAGATATGGAATGAATTGAAATGTTTAATAAAAGGAATCATTTGTTTTTATTGTAAAATAACTCAAACAAAGAAGCATTTAGAGATGGTTTAACATCCTTAATTTAAATTTTCTTCTAGATTAAAAATCCAGGTGTTAGATTAAAATCTTTGATTATAAACATAAAAGTGATCAACTGTTGTATTCTGTTATGATAAAAATCTGATGGCAAGAATAACATACTATTTGTAGTAAACAAACACAGAAACACAGAAAAACAGAAACAGAAAAACAAAAAAAGCAGAATGGAAACTTTGGTCATAAAACTCCTTCACTCAGAGATAAGCCGTCTTAATATTGTGACATATATACTTACATGCCTTGTTAAAAGCTCTTTCACATGGCCATCCTTAAACAAACTTAATTGTGGTTTTCTGTTTTCTTCACAAAAGACACAAACTGATGTGCATGGAGAGAGAAATTGTTATGAATAATAGACCATTTTTTCGGTATCCAGCATTCTTCTACTGCCATTAATTGAACAGTATGCATACCAAAATCAGTTTAGTTCGTCTCAATTATTAGTGCTAACGTATCATCAAATTTATTTTGTTGAAGTATTTTATAAAGTGATTAAATATCAATACTACTTATTGTTTGGGGTTTTTTTTTTTAACTTGGAAATACAGTTAAAAGCCTTGGAGTTACTAGATAAAAATGGTTCACTTTGAAAACTGAGTCAATGGTTCATCAGACATTGCAAAAGATTTTTGAAGTTTTGAAAAATCCTGGAGTTTTCAGTCAGACTTTTTCATAGGTTTTTAAGTTCTTCCACAAAAACAAACAAGCTGGATCTCTAAATTACAGATAAAGGATCATTATTTTCATTTTTAATAGGGAAGAATCTTAGATATTCAATACACACATCAAACTCTAAACCATTGCTCTAAAGTAAAGAAAGGTTACAAAAATAGTGTACATTCACCCTTCCACACTTCTCTTCTTAGAAATCTCCCATCCAGGGAAATGATAAAGTATTATTTGTCAGATCTGAGACAAAACCAGCAATAGGTAGTTCTTCAAAATAATAGGAATACTATACACCTCAAAAATCTGAAACAACAGAAATAGGGTACATGGGCTGAGGACAATGGTTTGCCTGGATATAGTTTGGCACCAAAGGAAGCAGTGGTTATAAAGTATATGAAAAGTATATCAGTTAGAAAATGAAGGGTGCATTGTTGAAACAAATGCCCCCAAATCTCATTAGCTTTCAACAGCAAAACCAAAAAGTATAATTTCAATTTCTCTCTCACTATACTATATACAGCCAACCTCAGGGTAGTAATCACTGTCAATTTCATAGCTAAGAAAAAAAAGGAACATGGGCTGGTTGCATGCTGGCTATTACAACTTCTGCTTAGAAGTAAAATGCCCTTTCCACTCATATTCCATTTGCTACAATGTTCAAGGATTATCCTAATGTCAATGAGGAGGAGAAATGTAATCTTTCCACAGAAACGACAGGCGTTAGATTATAAGTAATGAATGTATAGTATATTCTCTTCTACTTACACATGACCTTTCACTACTTTTTTTTTTTTTTCATTTTGAAATATGCTCAATTACACCCTTCAATGAGACGAACCAAAGGCCTGTCCAGTCAAGACAACATGCTCTGCTTCTAGGATCTCATGGTCATTCCTATGTCAGGTTTAAAGATGTGTCCTCTTATTCTAGATAACCATGAACTAAGAAGAGAGGAACTGCTCCCTGCTCTCCAACAGTGTGTTAATGGAACCGAGATGAAATAATGACAATAAATACCCCAACATGGATGAGGAAGAATGGGAGTTCCACAGCTGACATTAGACTAAGAAAATTCTGAAATTTTGCTAGAAAGACATTGAGAACGTTCTCTACCTTACGGTGAAAAATTACCATCAAATCTCCTTGATTCATCTTCCTCCATGGTCCTTTAGTTTGTTCTCATGGAATATTTCTTTTTCTAGTACATTTTTCTGATGACATGTAAAGAGGTCTTAGAGAAGTGAGAGATAAAGAGGACAGGATCGTGACATATGAGAAAAGTAACATGGACATAAACAAGAGAATAAGAGATCTAATGGTGGCATGGAAGATAGGCATAGGGAAGCCAACATATTTATTTTCGAAATTTCCAGTGAAGGAAAGATATATATCAAACTCCAATTCTAAACTAAAAAGTTTTGACTCTCCCTATTGAAATTTCATGTCTTATACTTGGAAATGTAAAAACAAAATGTGCAGTACTAGGATGTGCCCCAGTAAGTTTGCTTTATTTCAAAGAAACACATTGCATTCACTGATCTGACTGGCAAAAATGCCACATCAAGAAAGATGGTAGCTGCTTTTTGTTCTGTTATCTCAGTTTGGCCTTTTTGAATTTTCAGTTCTTTGAAATCTATTAAAACAATCCTCCATAATAAATAATCTTTGCTAATGTAGGTGGTATATTTTTTTGTTTTCCTGACTGATATACTAGGCTGAATTCTAATGGATATTAAATAGGTTTGGTTTTTTTCCAGAAAATAATATATGGTACCCATATTTTCTCCAACTACATAACTTTTTCAGGGTTTGATATGTTGATAATTTATTGCATAAGGTGCAAAATATAGTGCAAAAAGTAAATATTTACCATCGCTTACCATTTTTTACTTCTCCACAAGGGGAAGTATTTATGTCAGCTTGCTAATTACTTTATTTCAGCCTCTAGTACAATGGATGATATATAGTGCATGCTCCATAGTGTATTGACTGAATAAATTTTTCAGGGTCCATTTTAAAAATTTTAAGTACAAATGAAAATGAGTAATAGGAAAATACCTGTGGTTTTTAAATGGACAAATTTATTGTCTCATAATATTTGCTCTTTGCAGATGCAGAAACAGATATTTATATAGCAGTATTCCTTCAACTGAACATATGAGTATGGTCATATAATTTTTCTGAGGATAGGTTCATCAAATTTTCAAATGGATCCATCATCCTTACAGTTTAAAAGTTAAGAAGTTAAGTGCCTTTCTGCCAATGGCAAGACTGTCAATGGCAGAACCAAGAACAGCTCCCAGAACCTCTGACTCGAACCTTAAATTTCTACCTTTTACCCAACATACCTTCTTCATGTGAAACTGAATACTACACACAGGGCTAATCCCTTCTCTCATTTGCTTCAGCAGCATGCTGCTGGCCCATTTTACAGAACTTATTACTTTGTATTGTAATTTTTGTAAGTGGTTCCCACACAAGTATATGTATTCCTAGCATTTTAATACAGTATTTGGTACCATTCCCAGATATATTAGGAGATCAAAAATGGTCTGCTAAGCAAATGTGTAAATATGAAAATAAAGCAAAAGCTGCACTTAAGTGAAATGAGACCACACTTTAAAAGATGACTAAGCACTAATAAAGATTCTAAAATGAAAAAAAAGCAAGTTACGTGACTTCTGATATCTGGTCCTGCATACAAGAAACCTGGGAGTCACCATTATGTCCTAACAAGGAAAAAGCTACCCAAATTTAAAAAATGAACAACTCTTCAAACGTCCACAAGAGAAGTAAGATTACAGGACAAATTGTTTTCTCCCAAATTGGAGAGAACTACACGCAAATACGGAGAACAAGAACTTACTGGAGCACAAACCCAAGAGATGACACCTGCCCAGGAAGCAGTGCCAGCTAAGGAACTTTAATTGTAATTGACTAATTACTAATGGCTCAGTGTGGGTACGTCTGAGATATAAATACTCCAGGGCACACAGTTATCAGGGGCACTGATGCTTTTATGACGTTATCTTCTTGGAGCTCTACCATGTTCTCTCAGTGAATATTGGAGCAAAATTCCCTCATACTTCTGGCAGGGGGTGGGGGGGAAAACATTTTGAAATGTATCAGATTATTCTGTTCTTCATAACAATGTATGTCTTCAGGAGCATAATCTAACCCGCTGTTTTTTTGTTTGTTTGTTTTTTTGTTTTTCCAGAGCCCAACAAACCTGGGGAAAAGGAAATGCCTAACTGCAGGCAAATCTAGTCATATGGAAGTTGGAAATATCCAACTCTGGCCCACTCTTGCTCTACTGTCTCATCTAAGAGGAGGAAAACAACAACAACAGTAAAAACTGACTAACGTGTAAAGCTCCTAGTCCAGAAGCAAAGACTCAGTAAAAGACTGAGACCTAGTTATAGGACTATAGAATGCTTCTTTTCCCCCTACACTTTATGAACACATTACCAAAGGCCTATTTCCAGGCAGTTCCTTTTACCTAATATACCATACATGGTTATCAAGAAAAAATATTACATTACAAACTAAAAGTCAAAAACACAGTTTGAAGAGACAGAGAAAGCATCAGAACCAAATTCAGATGTGGCAAGGATATTGGAATTATCAGACTGGAAGTTTAAAACAACTATGATTTATATGCTAAGTGTTCTAATGGATAAAGTAGACCACATGCAAGAACAGATAGGCAATGTAAGCAGACAGATGGAACCTAAGAAAGAATGTAAAATGAATACTAGAATTTGTAAAACACTGTAACATAAATGAAGAATGCCTTTGATGGACATATAAGTAGACTTAACATGGCTGAAAAAAGAATTTCTGAATTTCATGACATCTCAATAGAAATCTCCAAAACTGAAAAGCAAAGAGAACAGAAAAAGAAATACAAAAACAGAAGACATTATTTAAGAACAATAAGAAACTTGTACATAATTTGAAGCACCAGGCCCAGATGGGATCATGGATGAATTTAGCCAAACATTGAAGGAAGAAATTATACCGATTTCCAACAATCTCTTTTAGAGGATAGAGCACAGGAAAAACTTCCTAACTCATTCTATGAGGCCAGAGTTCTCCTAACATGAAAACCAGACAAAAACATCACACGGAAAAAAGAAATTCCAAAATATCTTTAATGAACATGAATGTAGAAATCCTCAATAGGGGCACCTGAGTGGCACAGCGGTTAAGCGTCTGCCTTTGGCTCAGGGCGTGATCCCGGCGTTATGGGATCGAGCCCCACATCAGGCTCCTCTGCTATGAGCCTGCTTCTTCCTCTCCCATTCCCCCTGCTTGTGTTCCCTCTCTCACTGGCTGTCTCTATCTCTGTCAAATAAATAAATAAATTAAATTAAAAAAAAAAGAAATCCTCAATAAAGTAAGCATTAGCATGTCAAACCCAGAAATGTATAAAAAGAATTACACACCATGACCAAGTGGACTTTATCCCAGGTATGCAAGAATGCTTCAACATTTGAAAACCAATTAATGTCATGCATCATATCAACATACTAAAAAATTAAAAAGGCATGATATCAACAGATGCAGAAAAAGCATTTGACAAAATCCAACGTTTATTCATGATAAAAGGCAAACTATGGAGGCCACAAAAAGATCAGTAGTTTCCAGGAGTTAAGTGAAGGGAGGGATAAAAAAGCAAGAATACAGATGTTTTTTCAGATAGTGAAATTACCGTGAATGGTGCTACAATGATGGATACATGCCATTATCCATTTATACAAACCCATAGAATGTACAACACCAACAGTGAACCCTAATAAACTATGGACTCTGGGTAATAATGATATGACATTGTAGGTTCATCAGTTGTAACAAATATATCATTCTGGTAAGGGATGTTGACAATGGAAGAGGCCATGGATGTGCAAGGTTAGTAGATATATGGGAAATTACTATACCTTCTGCTCTTTTTTCCTATGAGCCTAAAACTACTTTAAAAATAAAATTTATTTATTAAAATAATCACAGATTGTTGTAAATGTTTTGGGTTGTCCAAGAAGTAGACACTTAAGAGTCTGTAGGACTATAGTTTGGTTGGGTTTCTAATACTTGTAAAAGAAAAAGGCTAAAGAGAGGTATTATCAAGTCATGATGGTGAACTGATGAACTCTCTTTACATAGAGTGGGTTAGGTAGCTTCAGATCGTGATGTAGATCTAAGTCTCTGCCAACCAACTGCATTTGAACACAACGTTCTTGAAGGAGGATCTAAGCAGCATACCTCATATCCACGTACATGTATTATCTTGTACATTGTACAAGATTCTATAAAAATGTTCTTGATATTTAAACTCAGAAACAAAATTTCCACAATTTTTGCCTGTCACATTTGTTAACAATCCCTAATAAAACTGTAACTCTTCTTTTCATACCACAAATGGTAAAAAATTTAAAGATTGGTTGGACAATTTCTTTCGAGAAACTTATATTCTTTCTATTGTATATGCCATCTTGGAAATACGTTCACATGCTTTCTCCATAATGAACATACGAAATAAGAATACAGGAAAGGTAAAGGTAATTAAATTATTTCCAACTTACATCCTGGTTCGGCAGGACATCAGGATGTCAGTAGGATTACTACAATTTGAAGTCAAACCTTCCAGCTGATAAACAACAGCATATAACTGCCAACACAACACAAGAAAAACATGTAATCTACCATCACTCAATTTTATTTCACAATTTTCTGTCAACACATCTTACTTCCCTCCAATTTTTATCTGAAGCAATAGAAATGGAAGTGTCTATTGTTCTTGTAATCTCGAGAAACTATATAATAAGAAATTTTAAATCTACCAACACAAGATAACAAAATAACGGTATTTTGAGGATTTCCAATTTTTCTCATTACAGTTCAGTTAATGGTTGACATCAAAATTTGTCAGTCAAAAATCAGTCACTGAATACACTTCATAATAGACAACTGCCTGTGTCTTGGCTTACACCAAAGTCAGTGTATAAATGATCCACTCAGCAACTCATATTTTAAAAGGGAAACTTAAATAAACAAAAAAATATAATATGGTATTTTCAGCTTCTCCCTACTTCAAAGTCTTTGTTGTACTAAAGAGCTGCCTTTAAACCTAATATCTAGCAAGTCACATTCCTTCAGAACCTGTGGAAAGGAAATCATCTACTTATTCTCCCCTCAAATAGTCCAGAGAGTTCTTTCATTCACTCAACAAATCCGTACTGAGTCTCTCATATATACCAGTTATTGTGTAAGGTGCTGGATGTATGTATAATGTTGAGCAAAATAAGAGTTGTTTGTGCCCTTTGAAGTTTTCCTGAGTGTGATATGGTTTGTTAAATTAATCACACTAAAACATATGTAATAAAATGACAAATAGAAGTATGGCAGTGACGCAAAAAGAAAGGCATACTATGCTATGACAAATTAAAAAACTTATTCATGAAATAAAATATTCATTGAACACCTTTATATGACACTATGTTAATCACTAAGAATTATCAGCCAGCAAAAGACTTAAATTCTCTGCCCTCTTGGAATTTCTTTTCTAGTGATGGAGAGACAATAAATAAATGAGACAACAAACATATTATGCAGACATTGGTGAGTGATAAAGAAAATAGGCAGAGTAAGATATCTAAGGAGTCAGGTTGTCAGAGAATCTTTTTAAGAAAAGAGGCCATGTGCTCTATAAGCATCTCCAGCTTTCTTTTTATAGTTCAGACTTAATCCTGAATAAAAGTTCCATTCCAACTGAATCTGCTAATACACCATTTGGTACACCCTGAATTCTGGACTTGGCTCCATTCACTTTCCTTTTTTGCATTAACATAAGTTTGAAAAGTCCTTTTGGTTTCATCATGTTTGCACAGTTTTGGTATAACTTCTATTTATACTTTAAGACCTACTTTAAGTAACTATTTGAAGTATCTTTATTTTTCAAGAGCATTTATTATAATAGGCTACAGGTAGAGTTATTCAAACAATACAACCCAGAAATGCAATTGCTAAAGAACATTATTTCCATGACATGTAGTAATCCCTGACATGTAGAGTTTTTGGTCTCTGGTCAACATAGTAGGCTGTTCTGCTACTTACAAGATATGGCTGCCAATGGTGATTGTTCCCATTTCAACTGGCATGAAGAAAAGATGAGGTATGAGAATGAAGAACAAGTATCCTTTAAACAGATGAAACAGGGGTCACTTACTATCATACTAAACCAGTGAGAACCCCAGGACCACTCATTGCCTTAAGTAAGCTTATATTTCTGTAATAAAAGGAAAAATGGATTTGGTTGGGCAAATTAGTCTCCACCATCATGAGTAATTTAGAATTTAGCCTTCTAATGTTCCCATAGAGGAGGATGGAAATGGAATTTGAGAGTGTCAAAACCAAGTATCTGATCTAATCATTCTCTGGGGGTGGAAATAGTAAAAAATTATATATTTATGAAAAGAAGTTAGAGCTAGAATCAATAGGAATTATGGAGCAACTGTATGTAGAGGCTGAGTGAGCTCAGGAAATAAGACAAAGTCTAATAGCCTAACAGGTTAAAATTATGAAGGTAATGCTATAGCTACCAGCATCCTAGTCCACTGATTCGCAAACACTCTGGTCACAAGACCTCTATACTCTCTTAAAAATTACTGAGGACCTCCAAGTAGCTTTTGGCTATTTTGTTGTATCTATTGACATTTACTGTATTGGACTGCACAACTATGAATTAAAAAATATATATTTATTAATTTATAAGTATCATCAACCATAAGCCCATTTATAGTTAGTATATTTTATGGAAAATAACTGCTCTTACCAAAACAAAATCTAGGTGAGGAGAGTGGTACTATTCCAAATATTTATCTAACTCTTTGGTCTGATTTAACAGAAAATAACTGCATTCTTGTTTCAGCTTCTACATTTAAAATCCTTTAGACTCTCACATGTTATGTGGCCTCTGACAGACTCTACTGCACACTTGTGAGAAAATGAAAGTGAAAAAAGTAAATCCTATCCCACCATTATTATGAAAAATATTTTGATCTAGCAGATCCACTAAAGTATCTCATCTTGCTCAAAAGCTCTTGGACCACACATTAAAGACCACTATCCTAGCCCGGACTGACCAATATCTTATTGGTGGACTACTAGGAAAACTAAGGAACTGATTTTCTTTCTTTCCTTCTTGCATTCCTATAATTCATCTCCACTGTAGAACCAAAGAGATCTTGTGACAGAGGCCAAAATAGTTACTTGACTCTGTTTTATAAGCCTGAAACTCTGCGAAAATTTATCCCAAAGACTTAACGGCATGTGGTAATTTAAAACATTATATAAGAGCTTTTGACTTAATAGAAATTTAATAGCTAATTAAGAATGATTACAGATACTCTGTTTATGTGTTTTAATTTTTTTATATTGGCACTTCAAAGATTTCTCTCTCCAACATTCAAGGCACAAAAATATTTATATCTATTTTAATTATAAGCCAGTCAGTGTTGAATTTCCAATAAGCTCACCCTTCATAATATTTTTATATTACCAAAAATAAAACAAAATAGTCATTAAAACAACTGAAATATCTCTTTTGTCATTTAACAGCAAGTGATTACGAGTCACTGCCTTGGACACTGATGTGTTATTGTCACAGTTTCAGATTCAGTGGTGTTTCCCAATCACAAAATAAAACATTAATATACAAAATGCTAGTGAGGTTAGCAGTGTAGTTCTCTAAGGAAAGATGTCTAATGATTGGATGAAAAAAATGTAGCTCATAGAAAGATGTTAAGTGACAATTATGCCTTGACATCAAAGAGTACAGATAAAGACATTATAGTTGAGATAAAGAATTAAGATTTAAGATAAAGAATTAAAGTCAACAAATTTTCACCTATTTGGTGTGATTGCTAAAAATGATTGATTTCGTTTTACGAAAATTGAGCTGGCTGACCCATAAAACAGAAGTATCCAGGTACATCCTCTAGATTCCATATGAAGAGTATACTACTCCATAGGCATTGGAAAATCAATATTTGAAACACGGTTCCATGTCAAGGAACTAGTAACGAAAGGACCATTCATATATTTGGCCATAAACATTGCTTGGGATTACTCAAGAATACTTAGAAAGAAGAAAAGAATGTGCATCCTAAACACATGTGATTTACATAAAGCTAATTACACTGTCTTCCTTATTAAAAAAATAATAATGGTCTCATATGATTTTAATGTACAAAAAATTTTTCTTCTATGTTGTTAGCTGAAATTTAACACTGTTCCCTAAAACTCTATAAAGCACCATCATGAGAAATATTTGTCTTTGAATAAGTTAGAAATATTCTGTATAAAAATTCAAACTATGAGCAATATTTAAAACAGTTTACTAATGCAACACAAGTTTATTGAGCTCCTACATATCATATGAGTAGTATGATAAACTCTATAGAGGCTGAGCTAAATGAACCAGTTTTTCTTAGCCTTATGGTCTAGTAATATGAAAAAATGAACATTTCGTTGTAATTATCCTGATTAATTAGTTCAGTAGTAGTATTTTTAAAAATATTTTTTTAATTGTATTAAAGCATGTTTTTTGTATTTTCTATAACATGCAATGTTCAATTAAAATGAAGAAGCAGTGCATTGTTTTTCATATAAGGAACATTACTGAGATAACCCAAATGACTAGCCACAACCAGTTGTTAGGGAAGTATCAGTAATTCTGTATTAACATACATAGTAATGAGTGTATGCTCTGACTACTCAGATCTTTAACTCTATAATAATGTGAAATATTTATAAACACATCAAAAATACTTTATTGGTGCTAATAAATTACCCATTTTAATGTCTGTAGGATCTTAAGTGACATCTCCCCTATCATTCCCGATATTTAAAATTTGTATCCTTTTTTCCTCCATCAGACGGGAACCTTATCAATTTTATTGATCTCAAAGTAACAACTTCCAGTTTCATTAATTTTTTAAACATTTTCCATCTGATAATTTCTGTTTGTTATTGTTTCCTTTCTTCTGTTTATTTTAGGCTTAATTTGCTTTCTTTTTTTCATTTCCAATGGAAGGCTTAGTCATTGATTTAAGACCTTTATTCTTCTCCAACATAAATATAGACGGCTATGAAGTTAGCTCCCTTTAGCACTGCTTTAGTAGCAGCTCATAAATATGACTTTTTTTCATTCAGTTTAAAATATAGTACCTTTTAGTTTTGCTTTTGATGTTTCAATTTTTTAGTAGATAAAGATTTATGCAGTTTATTTCTTGTTGAATGAGCTTTGGCAATCTGCAGCTTTCAAGGAAATTGTCTCTTTTATCTGTTGTCAACTGTATTGTCTTAGATTAGCTACTGCCACTGCACAGCAAATTACTTTAAACTTAGCATTATCATTATCTCGCAGAATTTCTTAGGGTCAGGAATCCAGGAGAAGCTTAGCTAAGTCCTTGTGGCTAACCTAGGTCACTATAGGGTCTGTATCAACTGAACTTTAAAAAAAAAACCCTCATTTTTATGTCACAGTTTTCTGCTTCTCATGACATAAATTTTGTTTTATACTACACATTTGCACGATACCTTGAAGATATTTTTAATTATATTTAACTGAGTGTTTTTTGGCAGACAGCTCAATTAATGGCAGATCATCTTAGTCCTTTCACACTTGATTTGTTATTTGTTAGAGTTTATATACTCTCAACTTCACCTTAGACTCAGGGTATATTATACGTTATAGGGTATAGCCCTTACTGTTCGTCCTTCTGTTCAGGGTTCTGAACTAAGTGAATTCTTCAATGAAGTATGTCCACCCTGGTTGAGCCAGAATTCCAACAACCCTCAGTTCTGCTTACTGTGTTACAGTATCTCTCTGCAGCCACTCTCCACAAGGTTTTATGGAAATTCACCCTGCATATGCACAAGTCAGCCATGCAGCAGGGCCCTGTAGCCTTCTGAGTCTTCTCTTCTGTCCAGATCTTTCCTTTAGGCCCCTCATAAGTTCAAGCTGCATAAGCAGCACAGAATTCTGATTTCCACCTTCTCTACTCACACTGCTTTATTTTGCTTGCACCCCACTTGCATGTGCCACAGTCTAGAGTACGACCTAAGGCAGGGAGCCAGGGGGAAATGTAGAACTCACATTTTATATTTCCATTCTGTCAAGAATTGTAGTTTTTCACTGTCTGTTACCTAATCCCTATAAATACTTGAAAGTAAGTATAAGTATAAATCTCTTATATTTTGATCAGATATACAATTGTTTATGTGGAAGGCTGATTCAATATCAGTTATTTTGCCACAGTCTAAATGGTGTTGAATGAGTAATTTAATGAAATTTAGGATTACAAATGGATGTAATACAACTTCTTTTTTTTTTTTTTTAAGATTTATTCATTTATTTTAGAGACGGCAAAGGCATATAGGAAGAGAGAGTCTTAAGCAGACTCTGTGCTGAGCGTGGAGCCAGTTGTGGGGCTAAAACCAAGAGTCGACTGCTTAATTGACTGAGCCACCCAGGTGCTCCAGATTTAACACAATTTCAGTGCGTATTTGTTGACCAATTGAATGAATAAACATATTACTCATAGACAGGCATGATCCATTGCTAACATAGTGTACAAAGTCCTGAGGCCGTTAATTTTATGGACTTCTAGTCTACAACTTGGCCATTTTTCCTACAGAATATTCATTTCCCAAAAGATTCACATGGTCAAATTGATTTCCAAAATAAGTTATCAAATTTGGTAGTTACATAATAACTTCCAACCAGAAATCATAATTTTCAAATTAATTCTTTCTGGAATAACTATGAAAAGATGGATTTTGCTTTTTAAACATTATAAAAAACAAAACTAAACAAATAAATATTATAAAAAACAAAAAAAGGAACCTATTCACTTCTCACTAGATTTTCTCATAAGAAGTATATTGAAAGTAAACTACAGCAATTACATGTTCCAATCATTTTAAAAGTTTCAAAAATCTATTCTTCAAGTGAAACAGTATGAAAATAATTTAATTTTGTATTCCATTTATTAAAAATAATAAAATTTCAGTTTACCATCTTAAGCCACAGTAGCTGCAGTTCAACTAATTAAAACTGGCATTTTTTGGTAAATAAGACAAAATTCAGTGATTTTATGAGCAACGGATTTAATGATATTTGATATTAATCTCTTTCTCTATTTCTTGAATTAGTTGTGTTTTACTCTAGTAAACTTTGTCATGATTACAGAGATCTAAGAAAATGTAGAATGGACATTCAATGTTGAGCCCTAATTAATAATTAAGGTACACCAGAGGAAACAAGACAATTTATTCTGACAGGCAATATTACCTATCTCCCAGATCACTTTGTTCTGTCAGAAAAATCTCAGTCCCAATGACTTTATTTCAAATATATTGCTTTTGAAATAACAGTGGGGACTTGTGGGCTTCTCAGCATCTCTTGTTTACCATCTAGTGTCATGCTTAATGATCAACATTAAAGTTATTGCTTCCAAATCACCTTAATTAGGGTTGCAGAAGCTTTAAAAAGTTCCTTTCAAACAGCTCAGATCATCAAATTAGATTGTCCTCGTATATTGTGATTATATAAGGTCGTGTAGTGAAACATCATAAAAACATTTCCAATCAGACATCCTGCAGTTCCTTCTAAAGATAAATTTTCCTAGCCACAGTTCCTCCATGAGTGCACTGCGTCCTTTCTCCACTCTCCAAGTTCATAGTTGATTGAACCAGAACAGGACAGCTAAGCCAAGTATCATTATCCATAGTTTAACTTCTAGTTATGGGCAGGTCAGCTACATAATGCTGTGCCAAAACTGAGACATTCTGGTTTAACTGAATTCTCCTTCAGCTCTTTAAATTGAGGACTAGAAATTGTTGTTTTGTATAAGTAGTCTGACTTTTTTTTTAAGTAAACTCTTCACTGAGGCATAACATATGCAGAAAAACACATGAATTATATGTTTGCACAAATTGAACCAACCTATGTTACCACCACTAAAATTATGAAATTGAATATTCTCAACACTCAAGAAGTTTCCTTATGGTATGTCCAGTCACTAACAACTCACTAAGGAAACCATTATCCTTACCTCTTACACCATAGATTATTTTCTCTGTTTCTAAAGTTTGTTGTTTTTTTTAATGAGTAAAACATACATTATTTACCTGTTTTGACCTAACATCTTTTGCTTAATTTGCTGCTTTTCAGATTCATCCATATTGTTCAGAAAAGTCTACAGTCAAGCTATTATATATCTGCATTACTTCTAAAGGTTTCAAGGAAAAATTATCCCCTTGCCTTTTCTGGCTTCTAGAGGCATTTCTTGGATCATGGCCCCTTCTTTATATCCCTCCAACTTTTTATTCCCATCATCACATCTTGTACTTCTTACTTTGACTTTTCCTGCCTTCCTCTTGTAAAGACTTGTGTGGTTACACTGGGTCTACTCAGATAACCCAAGATAATCTCCCTATCTCAAAGCCTTTAACTTAATCACATATGCAAAGTCCCATTTGCCTTAAGATAATATATCAGAATTAGGACATGGACATTATTCTGCCAACCACAGTAATGAAAAAAAAATGAGTAGGAGCCCTAACTTTTAGTTTCAAATGGTTTTGAAGACTGTTAGGATATGAGCATTAAAAGCAATTATCTGGTATGGCCTTGGCTGCCATTGCTCTTTTTTTTTGGAATACAAGAAGGTGGGGATAATTGAGCGCCATTCTAGAATTTATCTACCATCTTGTGTGTATGCATATATGTGTGAGTATTAGTTATACAGTGCTCTAGTTGTCTTTGGTGGGTCTCACAAATTTCTTAGGATGACCGACTTCTTTAACATCCCATGAACTAAAACATATAAATTGAGACCAAGTAGCAAAGATAAAGACTGTCAGATTTATTAAGTCACTTTTAGAAATGATGTATTGGTGGATGTAAAATTCCAAGTGTAAAGATATTTCTTTATAGCTGCATTTAGTTCTTAGGTTTATGACTCTTTACAATAAAACTCTTTTTTGTGAATAGTTTATAGCTGCTGTAAAATTATACTTCAAACAAATTAATCAATATGCGTGGCCTTGAGAAACCTTAGGGAAAAAACAAAATGTGTTTAAAAAATAACAAAGTTTAGATTGATTTTTAAAATGCAAATTTGATCTCTATAATAAAATGTTGTTTGCCACATGAATATGTTTATAATATTCAAAAACCTAACTTAGATTAAATAATCCTATATTGGTAACATGACACTGTACTTTGTCTCCTAGTTTGATTTGTTTTAGTTGGTTTTAGTGAATTGGGTTTGAGTTTAACAGTTGTTAGTACATGCAGTCAGATGAGGCAAATAAAGGCCATCTCGAAAGTATTGTTATGCCATACATATTTCATTTTTAATAACAATTTAATACCCTTTTAATATCATTTCATAGAATGCTACTTCATGGCAAAATTAATTTTCATAAACAAATTATTTATATGTATACGAAAAAATAGAATTGTGGTTATCCACAATTATATTTATATTTAACTAAGTAAAATTCCTTATATCTGAGACTTAGTATGTCCTCTGTAAACCATTCCTACTATTTCATTCTAAGATGGTAGCAAGCTTCCTTTGAGCTTCTGGCTTACTACCAGAAGAAATCTATTCATATTCTTTCAGTTATAAATCTGTAGTAAAAAAATGTCAAAATGAACTCTCAAGCAATTATATATTAAAATTATCTCACATTTTAGTACGTTAATTGCCATATTAAAATGTGATATTGATCTAATATTTTAGATACTTATGCTTAGTGAATTCAGTTAGCAAATTCAAGAAATATGTCAGTTTTCATATAAAAGTTATTATGTTTTATTCAGTCTTTATAGAGTGCTAATGTAACAAAGGTTTATTTAATATCTATTTCTGTGCACTTCACCAAATGTTAGTTAAGTGGAAAAAACTATTATACTATGCCCTTGATCTTAAACAGGAGCTTCTACTCTAAAACTTCTATCAGAAGAGTTTGGGGTACACTGAAGCAAGTTTTGGAAGACAGTGTCACCAGTATACACCAATATTCAGGGTTTTTTTTGTTTTTGTTTTTCCCCTTCCATGTGCAACTGGAAAGTCTATTCTGGTTTCCACTTCCAGTACAACTGCCAAAGTTTCTAACATGAGAACATTTTGCAGATTAGAACCATAAACCCTGTACAATATACAACAAACTACCTAAAATATCTGGAAAGTGAATATAAGTAGAAGATTCCAGAAGGAAGTAGAAACTTGGAATAAGAGACGAGCATGTGACATACGCTACCACCATCACCACTATGGCCTCCCTTTTTTATTTGCTATGCTTCTGGGCATCCTGCAGTCATCCTTTTTTTCGCTGGCCAAAATTTTGATGACTCACAGTCGTTTGAGTTTGAAATGCAAGAGGGTGGAGATAAGGGCCCTACAACCACTGAAATGATAGAATGAGATGAAAATAGTAGATGATAATTATAGAAAATGGAGAGCCAGAAGGAGTAGCCAAATTTCTATGCACATGTGCAAATCTCTGGCTGGCCCCAGTGCCATCATGTATGGGCAGACTATAAACAACCCAGCAAAGGAGAAAGAGGAGATAGAGAAAAAAAGAAATGAAAAGGAAGGGAAGGGAAGGGAAGGGAAGGGAAGGGAAGGGAAGGGAAGGGAAGGACTGAACTGAGGTATGAGTTCCTGTAATAAACACAGAATTTTTAGTTTATGCACAACCAAGTTAATTGCCAGTTAAAGCAATAATACTAACACTCATGGGAGAAACTGAGTGGAATCTAAAATTTACACAACATAACCTACAGGAACAACCCCAAATTGCTGACATATGATGAAACAGGAAAATGCAGCCCATTCTTAGAGAAAATAAAATCAATGGAAATCAATCCTGATATTTTAGAATTATCAGAGAGCAATTTAAAGTAGCTGCTATAACTATGCTTGATGAGATAAAGGAAAATTGCTTATATGGAACAAGAAGATAGAAAATATCAACACAGAAATCACACTTAAGAAAATGAACAATGGCTGGGTGCTTGGGTGGCTAGTGTGTTAAGCGTTCACCTCTTGGTTTCTGCTCAGGTCATGGTCTCAGACTGGTGAGATCAAGCCACATGTTGGGCTCCACACTGGGCATGGAGCCTGTTTAAGATTCTCTCCCTCTACCCACCCCCCACCATCCCCTGCCGACCCCCACTGCTTGAGTGTGAACTCTCATTACCTCTCTTAAAAAAAAAAAAAAGAATGAGGGAAATTCTAGAACTGAATAATAAAATATTGGCAATTCAAACATTTCTAGACAGCTTAATATCAAAAGGAGGTTCATACAAAGAATGACCAAACTTTTAAATAGCTCAAGAGAAATTATACAATGTGAAACAGAATATTTTTTTAAAAAGAGGGGGAAAAAAACCTCACAGCAATCTGTGGGACAATATTAAAAAGTCCAAAATATCTGTAATTAGAGTTCTACAGAAAGATAGGAGAGAGAATGTCAGAACTGATGACCCCAAAGTTTTACAATTTTGCGAAAGAAAAATCTATATATTCAATTAGCTCACCAGACTTCAAGAAAGACAAATGTGAAGAAAACCATGTCCACAAAGCACTGGAAACAAAAGATAAATAAAATGTCTTGAAATTAGCCAGAGAAAAATGACCTTTATACTGGGGAACCACAATTCTAATGACCATTGATTTCTCATCAATAACAATATAGGCCAAATAACAAGTGACATCGGGCACCAGGGTGGCTCAGTCCATTAGGTGCCCAGTTTTTGGTTTTGGCTCAGTTCTTGATCTCAGAGTCTTGGGATGGAATCCCATGTTGAGCTCCACTCTAGGTGTGGAGTCTGCTTGAGATTCTCTCTCCCACTCCCTTTGCCCCTCCTGCTTGTGCTCTCTCTCTTAAAATGAATAAATAAACCTTTAAAAAAAAGTTTCTCTCTCTTCCTCTCCCTCTGCACCTCCCCCACTCCATCCCCTATGGCGCCTACTCTCTCTCAAAAAAACCAACATCTAGAAAGTATTGAAAAACTAAAACTGCAAGTTCAAAGTATTATATCCAGCAGAAAAATGTCTTTCAAGAATGGAAATAAGTAGGGCACCTGGTGACTCAGTCAGTTTAAGCATTCAACTGTTGTCTTCCGCTCAGGTCATAATTTCAGGGTCATGAGATTGAGCCCCACATAGGTTTGTGCACGCTCAGTGGGGAGTTTGCTTGAGATTCCCTCCCACTGCCCCTCTCCCTGCTTGTGCTCTCTCTTTCTCTCTCTTTCAAATAAATAAATAAATAATATATTTTTTTAAAAAAGAATGGAATTAAACAAATGCATTTTCAAGTAAACAAAAATAGAATTTGTGGCCAGGAGACTTGAAATACTAGAAATACTAAAGATGATTTTTCAGGCTGAAAGGAAATGATACCAATGGGAAACTTTGGTATTTATGAAAGAATAAGTAGTATCAGCTCTGGAATATAGCTGGTAAATTAAAAAAATGTATATTTTCCTCTGGACCACCTTATAATACCTATGATGTATAACACAGGAAATATTTTCATTGAGTTTATTTACATTATATTTAAAGCATAAAGGATACAACAAGGTGGGGTTGGGGACCCTGAATTGAATTATATGATTTCAAGTTTGCTTATGTTTAAGAAGACTAGGAGAAGTTAAGGATATATATTGTAATTCCTAGATAAACCCTGAAAAACACTTTGAAGAGGTACAGCTAAATCACTAATAAATTAAACTGTACTTTCTAAAAATATCAAATAATCAGAAGAGGGAATAAAATAATAAAACAAACAAACAAGACAAAAACTAAACTGGTAGGTCCAAATCTAGTGATTTATATAATTACATTAATGTTACTAGACCCACATTCTAATTAAAAAGCAGTTATTCAGAGTAAATGAAGGAGCAAAACATCTATATTTTTAGTCCTACTTACAGTTGTCTAAAATAATGGCAAATACTGGCCAATAAAATATGAGTAGAAATGTAGATTCCTCTGAGTTGAGGCAGTAAAAAGCTCAATTATCCAGGTTTTTTCTTTCTCCTGAGAAAGTTATTGTGCAGGATACCCAAGGAGAAAAATGGTAGAGTTCCTGATCTTGGATTGTTGAGTCTCTGCTTGGAGGAATTTTTCTAGAAAATTGCCTGGATTCAGAGAAGAATTTATAAGAGAAATAAATAATCATTTGCTTTGTTTATTAGCATGGCATATCCTAACTTACTCTAACCAAGAGAAACTCAAGTCACCATGTTGTATAGAAATTAATGACAACATTGTTAGAATGATACTTATTTATATTTGTCCATTTAAATAATTTACATTATAGGATTAAGTTTTTGATACACATACACTTTTGATAAAAGTAAAATCTAGAACATATGAAATCTTAAACACTAAAATACACGATTGCACACTTTTTTTTTTCAGATTTATTTATTTATATGAGAGAGAGAGAGTGTGCACGCACAAGCAGAGCCAGGGGCAGAGGGAGAGGGAGAGAGAGAAACTCAAGCAGACGCCCTGTTGATCAGGGAGCCTGACACAGGGCTGGATCTCAGAATCCTGAGATCATGACCCTGAGACCATGACCTGAGTCAAAATCAAGAGTCAGATGCTTGACTGACTGAGACACCCAGGCACTTCATGTTTGCGCAGCTTTTAAAGTTTTGCTACGTTACAAAGAAATAGAGACAACAATAGCATAGATTTTCAGCCGTGTGTATATGTTAATCTTTTATGTGTTTTACTGGGTCAAATCCATCTATCTACAAATATGAGACCTCAATTTTTACAGTTTTAAACTAGATGTACCTTCCAGAAAATTTTTTTCAAAATGATGATTTCTTAACGGGGTGATTATAATACTGGGGGGGGGGAAGTTAAGATTGTTGAAGTATGAAGTCTGAGTCTAAATCCATTGTGAATTTATCTACATCTGGAAGTAGGAAATACAGAGATTAAAATAGATTAAATAAAACATTACAGGATAAATGTAAGCCAAATATCACATTAGGTTTCACAAAGGTACACACTACATAACGGTATTATAGAAACTATTTTGAAGAAATAGTGAGGAAGATAAAAAAAATAAAAGAGTACAATATTTCTCAATAAATTACAAGGTTGAGAAATAAGTTGGTCAGAGAAAGACAAATACCACATGACCTCACTCATATGTGGAATTTAAGAAACAAAACAAGCGAAGGGAAAAAAAAAAGAGAGAGAGAGAGAGAGACAAACCCCAGAAACTGACTCTTAACTATAGCAAACAAATTGATGCTTACCAGAGGGAATTGGGTGGGGGCATAGGGGGTCAAGGGGATGGTAAAGAGTACACTTACCATGATGAAAAAAATAAGACAATATGAAAAAAAAAGAAAAAAGAAATTCTAAAGTTGAAGCACAGTAAAAGTAAAGAAGTAGAAAAACTTTACAGTAATTTATTTATTCTACAAATTAAAAACAAAGATCTCTAACAAAACAAATACCAAGTAATTAAAGGAGATAAAAAATACTACAATTGATAATACAGAAATGGAAAAAAGGACTTTTGTTTATTCTTTAATATTTCTGGATTTCTTATTTAGACAAAAATGTATATAAAAATAGCTAATTAAATTTCAGTAAAGATTTTTTTTTCTTCAGTAGAGCTTTTTAAAACAAATTTCTCAAAATTTTTAGTCCATAAAACAGTTAAGACTGTTGATAAGTATAGATCTAACACTGGAGGAATATGGAATATTTTATTAATGTGAAAAGTATCTATACTTTAAAAGGACCAATAGGAGGTTATGCCCCCTCTTTTACTGTTCATCAATTTTTTTTAAAGATTTTATTTATTTCAGAGAGAGGGAGAGAGAGTGAGGTGAAGGGCAGAGGAAGAAGCAGACTCCCTGCTGAGCAGGGAGCCTAATGCAGGACTCCATCCTGGGACTCCAGGATCATGACCTAAGCCTAAGGCAGATGCTTAACCTACTGAGCCACCCAGGTGTCCTATTCATCAGCTTTTTGCAGAGCTTCTCTTCTGCCATATTTGGCTCTTATGGTGGTTGTTATGACTTGTATTATTTCCCTTAAATTTGTTTGTATTTTCCCTTCTTCAATGTATTTGATCACCATCTTCAATAATCTGGGGCTTCACTGTACAATGATCAAATAATGTAAACAGCAGGTGACTTGCAGGATTGCATGCTTTTGAGGAATCTAACCAAGTAAAATGTTACTTAGCAATATCAAACACTAACCAATTCTACAAGTGACAAATGCACAGCATATTGGTAATTAACTCCCAACTCCCACAGGTCTGCCTGGCCAAAATGGTGAAGAATTGGATGTTCAAAATATGCTAGTCTAGCATCTTAAAATTATTCTTCTTGGTTTTTGATGCTTCATGGGATTCTTGTTCTCAGTAATTCAATTTTTCCTGCTTTGATAAAATGTTTGAAGTTTCCAATAGTCCATGTCATTACGTTTAGTGTTCACAGTGAATGGTGACCTTGATCACTGCTTTTCTTTGTATATTTTCAATAAAAGGGCTCATGAGCCTGAAGATACTTTAGCAACAATGATATCTCCTTCTAAAATAGATCTGACATTGTCATTAGTCATTCGGAGAAGCCTGGGCTGTTAACCTACTTTGTCTTTTCACTGGACATCAAATGCTGAAGTTTACAAGGCAAAATTTATTTTCCCTCTCAATCAGATGTCTGCCTGCTATTTTAAAGAGCATTGAATACAGCACTGCAAATATAATTCTGGAATAATTAGGGTTTCTTTTCTCTTCAGTTCTTTACACTAGTCTCTACAGTTTGAAATAAATCCAAAATTTTCTTAGAATTTTGATTACTTTTCTCTCATGAGATTATGTACCATTCAAAATGTTCAAAGTTAAAAGAAACGAAAGAATGTTAAATGCAACTGGAGTGTCTTTTCCCCAAGTGGTGTTCTCCTCGAGCGCCAAAATAGATTTCTGTTTCCTGTGCTGGCAGTTCATCACATTTCAGTGTCAGAAACATTGTTCAATGAGGTCAGGCATGCTTCCTGTTTTTTGAACCTGATTCTGATAAAGCTGCTGAATTTATAATAATGTAACACAAACATCTCAAAACTCACCATAAATCCTAGCAGCTTAATAAAGGGTATCTGGTCCATGGGTTTGCACTGACAGCTAAGGATGGCTCTGATGGTCCCAGGATAACCTGCTCTGGTGTGATGTGGTTTGCTAACATGGAAATAGAAAGACAAAAGCCTTAGAAAAAAGAGAGAGCATAATTAAAGCCTTAAACAGATTTATACTCTCATGTAGTTTAGGATATTACACACACGGAGCTACATAACTGGCCTACTCTGGTGTATATGTTCCACTGAACAAAACAGAGCAATGCAAAAGGAATTTAAGTACACCAATTTTAGAAGTGAGATGTGAATCTGAACATGTTCTTGTATCCCAAAAAGAAAGGGAACTTATTTTTGCTTAATTTTCATAACGGCTACAGAAGCATTAGATCTAATTAAATACCAATAGCAAGATTATGGTTATTATGTAGCTTAATTCAGTGAAATAAGTCAATACAATGAGTTATTTGCCACCATACAAACTTATATAGAAGTAACAGTTAACTATTTTCTGATTAATAATTTGCACTGGCATTAATATATAGTCTTAAAGACAGTATCGGATGGTTCAAGAAAATTTGAAAAGCACATAAAGATTAGTACAATTCAATTATGAAGTTATATTTAACAACATTCCTAAAAATCATATAAATATATAGTATATACATATATATATGGTATTGGTATTTAGCATTAAACACTGCTCCAATAACAAAAACCATTTTCCGTTTCAAGTTATTACATTCTTTCAAGTTATTACATTCTTAATTATAAATTAAATGTGTATATTTTACATAATTCAACCCTTCCTTCTATCCTTTATATGTTTTAATAACAATGATCACAGAACATAAGCACATGAAAAGAACAGTATTAGCAAATATACTGGAATTATTTGGAGACCATACTTGGGTTATTTATGAAAATGTCATACAGGAATATTTTATCTATTGGTACTATCAAAATGCCTCAAAAATTGCACACATTGATTTTGTTTGGACTAGCCCTTCCACTTGAAATTCACCTAAAATATGTAGGTACTTAATGTCTCCTAATTTTGTGGACTAGAAGTGAAATTACTAAAGAAACATTTAAACATGTAATTATATTTTGCTTCCCCAATTTATTCAAGTATCTCTATGCCCTTTCTTTTTAAATTTCCATAATTATAGAATAAACTTATTCTGTAATAAAGCTGGTGTCAGTCAGTCTATGAGTAGTTACTGATTCTATCAAGACAAGTAGTGGGAACAGGTGAAGAGAGTAGAAGCAAAGGGAGCTTTGATCTGAATAAAATTATACATGTCATTTGGAAGGGTATGCATCCCCTAGAATGAAATTTGAAATAATCAGTAGCACTCAGTGGAATCACACAATAGCAAAACATGGACTCATTTACTTTACATAAGAGATATATGTGAAATAATATTCATCATGTAAGTATATTATAGATAAGGGACAATGAAACTAATTTATTTTTTTGAAAGCCTCTTTTGGTTTCCTCTTTGGTTGTTGAATGCTGGAAGCCACCCATACGACACCCCAGACTACCTCAGGTCACTGACAGTTCCCCAACTGTCAGGCCTACCACACACACTTAACAGTTTGGGGCACCTTCACTGAAATCTCCAGGAAGGCCACAGTTCTGTCTGGCCTCCTCTCTTTTGTGTTCCCAGCTTCTAGCTCATTAGCTCTTGAAGAGCTACTGGGGAGAGAAAGGAAGGGCGGGAGGGAGAGAGGGAAGGATAGAAAGAAGGGAGGGAGGACAGATGGTCTCACCAGTCGGCCTCAGGTGGTCAGTATGGCAGCTCCTTGGTCACCTCTACTCCTGCCTTGGGTAGGTCTACCCTTTCAAGCCCTCTCTGTCCTCAGCTATAAGACAGGCAGAGCAAAATCCTTCCCTTCAACTATTAAAATTATAAAAAATGTGATGCCACCTAAAAAAAAAAAAGAAAAAGAAAATGTTTACAGAGTGAAGAAGTTTGGTAGATTGTCATTAATATAAAATAATAGTAATAACAAAAAAGTCAGTAGTGTCACCACAGAGAATTTGCATTACTTCAGGAGAAAATTTGAAACTAAGTGGTGGCTGCCCCATCACATAGGACAAGTTCTCTGCCATTTTTACAGTTTCCACATGGCCTAATTCACTTATTTACAAAACCTGTTGGTGCACAGAGGTTCAGAGTTTTCTATGACTGGATTAATAGTGTGATTTCAAAGAAATTGTGACTCTCAAAGATCTAAGGGGGTTTTCAACTTTTTTCTAGAAAATGCAAAAAAGCACAAAAATTGGATGAGGCAAACTACATAAGATATCAGGCACTGGAAATAGTGTAGTCAATATGTTCATTAACAATTATTTATTAAAACCCGACTGTTATCAGACACTGTAATAAGAATAGCCTGCTGCTGTCTGAATTCCATTTGTGAGGGGACTAGTGTGAGTGGGGAACTGAATTTTTAAATGTAATTAATTTTACTTATTTTAAATTAAGTCACCATGTGGTTAGTAGTTTTATTATGGGGTAATGCACATCTATATTATTCACTTCCACAAAATTCTTTGATCTCTTCAAATCCAATTTCTTTGTTTCTATTCCACATCAGCCACTAATTCAAAGGAATATGTCCTGCACCTTAGGGTCAGAGTTAATGATATCTCTGAAATCTTAGAGTAGTATTGCAGGGTTTTCTAGCTGCCCTTCCATCCATTATTTAAGATTGATATGCAAATAAGATATATCCAAAATCACACACATTTATCTTTTCCCTAGAGTTCAGCTATGAGAAAGAAGCGCTGTAATAATAACTTAAAAGTGTAAATGCAGAGGTGTGTTTAGCATTATAATGAGAATATAAATCTAAAGTTTGGGCTTTTCTTCCCTAAAAAAGAATTACTGTCCAAATTGCTGTCCAAAATGCATGATGGAGGAAGAGTGGTTCCCCATTTTAAAACCAAATGGCAAAGGACACAGCAATCCTACTTTTAGTTCCAAAGAAACCCAGATTGCTGTGCCAATGCTTTAAATACCCAGAATCCTTAAAGGCAGAGACATTTGGGCCTTCAGCCCCGGCGATGATCTGTATCAGAGGAATGAGGTTTGATTAAAAGTATATTTAAATCCCCCCCCCCAAAAAAAACCAGTTGGCCTATATGTTCTCCAGATATAGAGTCCCACAGAAGAGGACTCTTTCAGACCTCCAGCTGCTGGCATCCATTTTATAGACTGGAGCTAGACTAGTGATACCAAGGGTAAACCTCTTTTTTTTTTTTTTAAAGATTTTATTTATTTATTTGACACAGACAGCCAGCGAGAGAGGGAACACAAGCAGCGGGAGTGGGAGAGGAAGAAGCAGGCTCATAGCGGAGGAGCCTGATGTGGGGCTCGATCCCATAACGCTGGGATCATGCCCTGAGCCGAAGGCAGACACTTAACGACTGCGCTACCCAGGCACCCCAAGGGTAAAGCTTTTAATGACCTCCCCTCCCCCCAATTCCCAGGCAGAGGAGAGAATATACTTGCTCCCCAGATGCTCTGGGCCTCTATTGATATCCTTGGATCACTACTCTAGACCTCCTTACACTGTATTTTTTCACATTATATTTTGGTGAAATCTTTGCTTGTCCATCTTTTCCACTAAATGTTGTCATTTAATTGTAGATGTCTTGAGGCAGATTCCCCAGGCAATTGCAAGCAGGACTTTAACTGGGCAGTGTTTATAGGGAAAACAACAACAACAAAGCAAAAAAAAAAAAAAAAAAAAAAAAAAAAAAAAAAAAAAAAAAAAAAAAAAAAAANCAAAACAAAAAACAAGCAAACAAGAAAAATCTAAGAAAGAGAAGTAGATTTGGGTAGAAGTAAAAGTACAATAGCACTTGCAGCCAAAGCCTAAACTAATCCCCTGGGAAAGCTATGAACTGGGATAGTCTTTCAGGGAAGTTCCAGATTGAGAGAAGAGATTTGGATTTTGTGCTATAAAAGGATGAGTCATCTGATGAAGGCTGCTACTCAGCCAAAGCTATTGTTTTGGGCAAGAAATTTCCCTTCAGCTGAAGAACATGTCCAGGAATGAATTCACTGATCAGTCAGCAGGCAACACTTCCAACAGAAGGGGAACGTTTGCCTCTGTGGAAGGGGGATCTGGGCAGTGCACGGCGGCTTGCATGGAGTATATCCCAGCACCAATTGGATCAACTTTCTTTGATAGGTTTATCCCATTTGGAGACAGCTCCACCAAGTTTCTTGTGTTTTCTTAGGGAAACTTAATTCATCTATTGATAGATGACTACAATCCTTACCTTTGTAGCTGCAGGACCACACTTGAAAACTATCATTTTCCTTCTTGTTAACCATTTGTAATCATCTTAAGTTTCTCTTATGCTTGATGAACACCTCAAATGGACTCAGTGGCTGATCTGGCATGGTAGGCTAGATTCTCATCCCTGCATAGTTTCAACATGGCTCATTACATTCTTTTAAGATCACAGCTGATGGGGCATCTGGGTGGCTCCATTGGTTAAGTGCCTGACTCTTGATTTTGGCTCAGGTCATGGTCTCAGTATTGTCAGAGCAAGCCCTGCATGGGCATGAAGCCTGCTTGGGATTCTCTCTCTCCGTCTGCCCCTCGCTGCCTCCTGCCCCAACTCTAAAAAAACAAAAACAAAAACAAAAAAAAACAAAAAACATGGCATTTGTTGATTTACTGCCAAATTCACCAGGGAAGACAAAGAGCTGTCCCAGTAATCACCTGGGTGCCAAAGGTATTGTGTTCTTCACTCAGTGTGTAATAGATCGAACTTATGCTGATGATCTGGATCAGTTACCCCTGCCATGATGGTCTCTTGGCAAAAAAAGAGTGCAAAATGACAAAATGGCAGCTGGTGTCCCTTGGTGGAAGCTTACCTCCTGGGAACCTGAATATGTACATCTGCAGAACCTAGAGTTGGGGAGAAAAGAAGCACAACTTTCTCAAGGGAGTACAAGGAGGAGGAGTAAAGTCAGTCTGTTCCCTCCTATACCCACCCAATGGTTCCTGGATCTATGTATTGGATCTCTTGGGAACACACCATCTTATAATGGTTATCAATTTAATTTCTCCTAGAGGACAACACTCTATACTCACACAATCTCATCAATTTAGTGTCTCAGCTGTTCCTTTAAAATGCCATTCCATCATTCTCTCAGGCCAAAAGTTCCTGGGTAATCCAGTAAGTGATACGGTCAGTAGATCCCTAATTATGTATCTCCTGATATACCTCCTTTACCGTAAAATGCGTCATTTGGTCAAATACAATGTCACATCAGGTTCAGTATTAATGGTTCAAATACTCTGTAAGTCCTCAGATAATAGTGACAGCTGAGGCCCTGAAGACAGGAAAGAAAGCTTATACCTGGAAGATGTCTTGAGTACCATCAAAACAAATTGAGTACCCTCCAGGGCATACAGGGCATACAGAGTCAATATAATCAATATAATCAATGTGCAACCAAGTAGCTGGCTAGTCTCCAAGAGGAACGGTATCTTATCAGGGCTTAATATATGTCTATACTGCTACCAGTTTAAGCATCAGTTTGGGCCAATACCTAAAGCATCTATGCTGATGTGTACATTGTTAGAGTCATGAATATCTCCATCTCTGACACCACAGCTACTCTCTTCATACTAACCTTGTGCTGGCATTGGGTGGCCAAAGACAAAATCTAGTAAATGTCAACTCATTAAGTTCTTTTTTCTCCTCTGGTCCTTCCGTCATTGGTATTTTCAAATAAGACATACCCTTTTCTGTAGGTCATCCACATGCCTCTTCCTCTAGATTCCTTTTTCTCTGACCCTCCAGCCTTTGTCCTTCTTGGGTCCTCAACAACCAGCCAAGCCATTCATCATTGCCTATGAACTGGTATATAGTCATACCTCAGGCCACTTCTTTTTCAATGAGAAGATCCCTGGGTATACCACTTGATGGTCTGACTTTTGGTAGGATTTCTACTCACCACTATCTTTTAGGACAACTTCTGAATATAATTTTAGTGCAATTAGACTCCTTTTTTTACCTCCCCAAATTATCTAATTTACTCATATATAGATCAGCATTAACCTTTTTCCTTTTTCAATAGGCTGTAAACAGCTCCATGAAACCATAGGGTTAAGCAGAGTTGCAAGAGTGGTGGTGACATCAAAGTTTGGGATAATTTATCACGTAGTTTATGTGTGTCCTTTGAACTGTTCATGCCTAAACATGAATGTACTACTTCCATCTTCTTGTGAATTACTGCTGGTACTTAGTTTTCATCCCATAGTCACTTTTTGTCACAAGGACAAGTACCCCATTTCTACCAGAGCCCAGTAGCCTGCCATGGGTATATCCCAATTTTCTGTAATTCTCTGACATACACTCACAATAAACTATTATTCATCCTTAAAAGGGAATTAAATTCTGACACATACTGCAACATGGATGAACCTTGAATACATTATGCAAAATGAAATCAGCCAGACACAAAAGGACAAATGATGTATGATTCCACTCATCCGAGGTATCTAGAGTAGTGAAAGTCATAGTGACATAAAGTATCATGGTGGTGGCCAGGGGACAGGGAGAGGGGATAATGAGAAATTAGTGTTTCATAGGTACAGAGTTTCAGTTTGGAAAGATGAAAAAGTTCTGGAGACAGATGGTGGTGATTGTTGAAGGTACTTACTGCCACTGAACTGTATGCCTAAAAATGGTGAAAATGGTACATTTTATATTATGTATATTTTACCACAATTTTAAAAATCTATTTTTAAAATCCAAAACTAGGTATTTCTCTTTCCATACAATATTGTTAACTAATTAAATGGCTGTATGATCATTTGGGGAAGGTCTGGGGAAATCATTGCCATTATAGCCCTGCTATGACACTGTTGAGTATTTCTTGGGGACAGGCTTCACTTTCAGTCAATTGGTTTTGAAGATACATTCTCAATTTATTTTTATTGTATACATGGAGTAAAATTTCTTGCTCACCTAAGGATACCATTTTTTATTAATCTCTAAGCCTCTCTGTGATCAACCTTCCCAGGTGTCACTCTTCCTTATCCACTCATCATAATAATTGTAACCACTTGCTTCTTATGGTGAAGAACTGACACTTGATCACTAATCTTTTAGGTTTCTGTTATCCTCATTGTTATTAAGGAGCCCACTATTTTAGTTCTTCACATAATTTATTCATGTAATCCTTGTAACACATCATTGAGGTCATGACTAGTCTCCCCATTTTATACATGCAGACACTGAGACACAGAGAATTTGTGAGGCATTTGTATGATGAAGTAAAAGGCACAGCCTAAGGGATATAGTCAATGATACTGTAATAGCCTTGTATGGTGACAGATGGCAGCTGCACTTACGGTGAGTGTAGTATAATGTATAAATTTTTTGAATCACTATGCTGTACACCTGAAACTAATGTAACATCATGTGTCAACTATACAAAAAAAAAAAATTCCCTGGCAAAAACACCCTAACAAGTAGTCATCAAGATAATTATGAAGGAAAAGTAAGAAATTTATGATATCTCACATGGAAGCTGTATTCTCTTTTAAAAAGATGTAACCAATGGGAATCTGTTTACACCATTCCTCATACCTGATACTCAAGATGAGATTTTAAGATAAATACTAATACTTAATGGTTAAAAATGACTTATTTAAGTAAAACAAAGAATTCCAGAGGGTATTCTACTAGTTTCTTCTCTCCTTTAAAAGTTCTGTTTCTGGGACACCTGGGTGGCTCAGTCGTTGGAAGTGTGCCTTTGGCTCAGGTCATGATCCCAGTGTCCTGCATCAGGCTCCTTGCCAGGTGGGAAGCCTGCTTCTCCCTCTCTCACTCCCTCTGCTTGTGTTCCCTCTCTCACTGTCTTACTCTCTGTTAAATAAATAAATTAATTAAAAAAAAAAAAGTTTTGTTTCTAAGTAAAACCTTTTTACCTTTTATGTGACAACAGAGCTTTAAAAGGCTCTAACATGGGGTGCCTGGGTGGCGCAGTCGTTAAGCGTCTGCCTTCGGCTCAGGGCGTGATCCCGGCATTGTGGGATCAAGCCCCACATCAGGCTCCTCCTCTGGGAGCCTGCTTCTTCCTCTCCCACTCCCCCTGCTTGTGTTCCCTCTCTAGCTGGCTGTCTCTCTGTCAAGTAAATAAATAAAAAAAAATCTTTATAAAAATAAATAAATAAATAAATAAATAAATAAATAAATAAATAAAAGGCTCTAACATGATTGTGAAAAGCAGGAAAGTAACTGTCCCAACTGACTCATAAGACCTTGCTTGTAGTTATAATCTCATTTGTGGTTCACCCTACTGTTCATTGTTATGCTTTTACAGTCTGAAATCCCATAAAACAGAACCTCAGACAATGAATGGCAGATTCACCTGCATACAAATGTGGATGAATGTTTGTGATATCAACCTGATATGAGTTGTGCTTAAAGAAATATCTGATGAGTCAAGTATCATATAGGTCAAAGAAGCAAATAAGTTTTATATATACATACATATGTGTGTGTGTATATGTGTGTGTGTATATATATGTATATATATGAAGCAAAACTTTGAAACAAGACTTCATAGTTATTTTTACAAAAAAAAAACAAATAAATGTGTGACAGCTTGTTGCTGTCATATCATAAAAACATTATTAATAAGAAAGCAAACACATCTGTCCTGCATGTGAAAATTATGGTCAAAGGGCAAAAGAATGCAATTATATTTTAATGAGACTTAAAAAGACAATTAATTTGGGATATATCACAATCTAGTTACCTATAGTCAGGTAAAATTTTGCTTAGGTGCAAAAATAATTTTGAATAGGTGTTTCCAGTTCTCTTAAACGTACACTATTTTATATCTTGTTTATTGCACAGACTTAATGATTAATGAAGTTACAAAATATAGTGCACCAACTTTAAATGCAAGCGAATTGTCTCATTTGAATTTTTATTTTGTGTATATTTAAAAAATACTTTTTCCAAATGAACACCAACTTATAGTTACTGAATCCTGCTGGTCTGTCTGGTGCATGCACAAAATAAAATTCCCCTTCACAGTTATGAAATTCAGCTTGTGGTTAAAAACTTTTTTCTTTATAAACCACATTTCTTTTTATGCAGAATATGGAAGAAAAAAATTAATTGGATGGTCATTTATCTTAGCACTTTGAAATATGCCCCAAATGATCATATAAATTAAATTACTACATACAAATTATGTTTCATATCTCTGTTGGGGATTCAAAAGAAATTTGAGGATGCTATAATGTAGACAGTAAGTGGTAATTTAATTAACTCTGCAAAAATAGACATGATCATGTAATAACTTTAATATTTACAAGGTGGAAAACATTGAATGACAAATCAGAGTTGATGGACCCAAAGGGCAATAAAACACTGTGATATCTTTTATTTATACTCATCCTTCTGAAAATAAGAAAACAAAAACTGTGGCCTGGAGAGTTAAGTGACTTTCCCACAATTATATAACCACTAGGCAGCAAGTTAAAGAATTGGTTTGGAGAACTGCTGACTCAGAAAAACATTTTTTTTAACATATTTATTTGAGAGAGATAGAGAGAGAGAGTGGAGGTAGGGGCAGAGGGAAAGAGAGAATTCCAAGCAGACTCCATGTAGAGAATAGAGCCAAACATAGAGCTCAATTCCTTGACCCTAAGACAATGACCCAAGCTGAAATCAAGAGCTGAATGCCCAACCGACTAAGCTACCAGGCAACGCAGAAAAACATTTATTGTATTAAATTTTCTTATTCTTTAAAAATCATACTAATTTTTAAAAAACATATTTTTTTCTATATACAAACAAATACTCTCATTTTCCTTGGGAGAATATGCTAATGTAAATAAGTAAAGCGAATAAACTTTAGTTACTTGAACTAAATAATGTTTGCATCAGGATTAAATAGGAAAGTATTGTCATATGTTTAGCAAAACTCAGGTATTCTTCTGAGATGGGACAGTAGCCGTAAAACAAGCAAAATCTTTGGCCTCTAGAAGCCTTTATTTGAATCCAGACCAATGTTTAATTTTGTCAGTCTCAGTTTACTCACTTATAAAATAGAGATAACATTATAACATGGAATTGTTGTAAGCTTAAGTGTCTGTAAACATAGGAAGAACTTCTGGCATCCAAAGTTATTCAACAGATGACGTTCTTGCTCACTAAAGGACCTCCCACCCAAAATATCTGAGCTGATATAAAAAGCCATGCCAAAATTGCATAATTGTGCTCTTTTGTTCACACCAAATTTGCAGAATTTCAAAGATACTCTGAAGTTCTGTAAAACTTGACTTCTTCATGCTTATGTGGCAGTAATTTTTATATTCCATATTATTCTGGCATCTCATTCTTTATTTGATCACTAAATATACATTAAGCATCTACTAAGTACAGACAAATGAAAAGGCCAATATAGTGCTGTATTTTAAGAACTACCTCAGAATTCTATGCAGATGATGCTGTTTAAGCCTGGGGTGTACACACTTAAATGCCAAAGTAGCAAAGGAGTAAGAAAGCTTCCTGAGAAGTGATACTCCAGGAACATCTTAGATGGGGAGTGTGGGTCCAGCAGTGGAGCGAGAGCTTTCCAGGCAGAGTGCAGCATTGTCTGGGGCACAGCAAGGGAAGGTGAAACAAAGCAGTTTTAGTGGGCAGCTAATGAGCTTGCTATGGCTAACTTTGAAGATGCATGTTGCAAGAGGTAGGGTGTGAATCTGAAAGGATGTTCAGAAAACAATCATGAATGGCTTAATAGACCATATAAACACATCTTTATTTTGCAAGTTAATTATGGTTCTCCGGATAATTGTAAACTGGCACATAATGTGACCCAAATTGCCTTTCTAAATGATTACTTTGGTATCAGTACGAAGGAAAGGCTGGAGGCATAAAATCAAAGCTAGAGTTAGTAAAATGATAATTCAGAAGATGATTAAGATGACGATGGTGATAAAAATAAAAATAATAGTAAATATTACATAGTCCTGAAATGTGCACTAAGTGTTCTAAATGTTTTATACGTATTATCACTTGTAATTCTTATAAAATCCTAGAAGGGCTAAACTATTATTAGTATGTATATTTTTAATTCTCACACAAAATCTATGACAAATGTCCTGATATTTTCCTCATTATTCTCATTTACAGATGATGACCTTAGAATGGAGCAAGTATTTGAACTCAGTTGTTTGGATAGAAAGTCCAAATATAACTAAAATATTATAATGCCATTCAGAACCTGAGGAACCCAGAAGAATACAATAAATTTAGGCAAAAAAAAAGTAAAAATTATTCTCACTTGTCTATTTTGTTAAATCATCATCACCACTGTGCTTTTGAATAGAAGCATATAGTGGAATGCCTGTATTTTGTCTATTTCCTTTTATTCTTTCGCTGCCACCTGCTCCTGGATCCCCAGCATCTCGTTCTACTCCAACAGCTGCTGTAACTAACTGCTTGGCCGATGGTTCTGCCTGTTGGGGAGGACAGTGGCTTGTCCCAGAGGAAAAAGACCTCTTACTTAGCAGCCATAGTGTAGTCAGCTCAACCTTGCCCGTGATTAGAGTTTCTGGTTCTTTCTGTCACATGTGTGCTTTAATCTTTTACCAATCTATCTCCACAGACACATGACTTGGGAGATGTGGTCAGTCATGTACTTTGAAGTCTCATCTCTTTCCAAAGTAGAGAGAATGTGGCACCCCTGCTTTCCTTTTCTGCTGTTTTCTTCCTTTCCCTTAAGGGACAGAGCCCTCTCTTTAATGAGTAGCATCATGGGAAAGCACATTGTGGTCCCTTCAGTTTCCAGCTCTGTGTGCATGGAGATGGGGGACTCCTAAGTGTCCCCTCTGATAGTGGGTCCTGGTTATGTCTTTTTCATACCCTACCTCAATTGCATTGAAAACTAAATTAATTTCATTCAAATGTCCTCTGAGCATCTTAAATATTTAGCTTTCACTTGTGAGTTTTCACATTTAGTTGAGTTTATTTTGTATTTTTTAATTTTTATTTTTATTTATGATCTTTCCTTGAAAGGTTAATATACATACAGAAAAGTGAACCAACCCGAAGTGGACCAACCCAAAGTACACAAATCAAGGGTCACAAAGCAAATACACCTGTATACCCAATACCCAGCTCAAAAAATAAGTCAGAGGTCATCCTTGTTTTCTTCGCAGATCACAATTTTTCCCCAAAAGTAATCACTAGCCTGACTTTTAATACCATGTATTTGATGTGTCTGCTTCTTAACTTTATATACATGAAGTCATACAGTAGGAACTCTTTTTATCTTTGTTTCTACTTTTTTTTTCCATTCACCATTATGTTGGTTTTATTTAATTTTTCCATTTCAGTGAATACCTCTTAAGTTGCCAGGACATTGATGCATTTTGAAAAAAGAGAAAACGATTTCTGACCACAAAGAACTGCTCTGCTATTGTCAGTTAGGTGTTGGTGGGAGTTCGCTAGTCACAGCTAAGCCAGGGGATTCTGTGGAACTTAAACAGGTTCATAGAACACCAGTGGGCGGGGCCTCTCTATGATCAACATGTATCAACTAAAAGCATGTGCATTCTCAATGATTTCTGAAGTTAGGAAAAAAAAAAAGAACACTTACTAAACCACAAAAATGATCAAACATCCTTCTGTTCTGGCTAATACGTGTGACCTATTATAACTGTAGATTGCTTCATTCCTTCTAGATAGGATCTATTAAAATGCCAAATGATAGAATTACCTCCATCTTCTGAGAGCTTACAATTTAGAGCAAAGCCCACTTCCTTGAATCCTCCCCCAAATCTCTTACAACAGCCAAATCTTTTAAGTCCTCTCTTTTGCCCTGTTACTGACATACTCCAGCTTTTCATGGTGTGCTTTCTTCTTTGTTGCAATTACATTTAATTACAGATCATTTAATTACAGATAATAAGAGATCATTGACAATATCTATTGTCAATGTCATATAAACAGATATCATATAGATATATGTCATATAGATATTATAAATATATACCATACATATATCATATATCTCTATATCTGTATCTTTTTATAGATGTAAATAAATAAAATTTGGTCATTTGGTTGTTACCAGACACTTTGGATTTCTTATCCTAAAGCTTTTATGATTATGTCTCATTTCCTCTAATAAAATTTAAGTTTCCAGAAGCTTAAAAAATTGTCAGTTTTGTATCTTTCATTTATATGCTTGTGGATTTTTTCATTCATTCATCAAATAGTCATTAAATGCTCTTATGTTTAGGGCTATCATATAATCAATATTTGATGAATAAATGAAAGAAGTCATAAGCAAATTAGTATTTAGATTATTAGTGAGAGATGGGCTCCGTCATTTGTCTTCTTTTGCTTAATTCTTCCAGACACCAGTGACACATCTGATAAGTGATAGAATGGTGACCTGGAAAGAATATTTTTCTTTGTGCAAAAACCACTGTCATGTGTCATATTTAAACTCAAACTTGAAATAATTAAAGCCTTTTCTAACCAATTTTACCAAAATGGTCTGGTTCAGATGACCTATTTTAGAGAGGATATTGCTAATTTATTTACATTCGGAAGGCCATGAACTCTAAATCTCTCTCCTTCTTGAACCAGAAGATGTGCTGGGTGACTGTCATGTACCCCACAATTACAGCACCTGTATGATTTGCTAGTCAGTAGTGCGAGGAGATCTGTACCTAGACTTGGCACAAATGGATTGTGAGATGGGAGTCCTGGGGAACATTTATGATGCTTGTGCTATTCCAACTGCTGTTCTGGGTTTTCTTTTTCCTTTTTCAAAGACTGGCCATGACAGTGGCAGAGACAGGCAATGATTTAAGAGTGAAGAATAGTGCTGTTGTTACAGCTGTGGTGTCTGTGATGAATGGGAGCATAGCAAGCAAGAAGGGAAGAAGATGTGAAATAGGAGAAGAGGGATCGAAAAATGACAGATTTAAAGCCATTCTCCAAAACATCAGCCAGTTTACCCTGCGAGGTAGAACTACACAATTTTAATTTTGGGAGATTTTATGGAATGTCATGCTGAATTTGTTTGGATCATGGTTTTAAATATAAACCACTATCTAGTTAACAATTACACTAGCTTGAGAGGAAATGCTATGTATTCTATATATGTATGTATGTATTCTTGGACTTCTTGAAATTTTGATTTTTGTTGAAATAGGGCACAAAATACTGTTTTTAAGAAAATATTAGGTAAGATACAAAACACTGTAAATGTTATCTCTATTGCTCAGTTAAATAATAATGTGGTACCATATTTTGCTATCATTTAGAAAAACATTATAAGACAACTATAGATTTTCTACAATTTGATTATGTAACAATCAAACATTTATGCAGGGTATTCTATGTAATCTCTACAGTGGTAGCTGCTGTAAGAAACAAAAAATAAGAAAAAGATATGCTTTCACAACCAAGCTGGTCCAAGATGTCCTACAGGCTATAAAATGCAGTTAAACCAGACTGCCAATTTTTTGTTCAAATGATTTTTGGAATGTACAATTTTTAATATACAAATAAGAAATTTTAAAGCCTGATTTTTTTTGTTGTTGTTCAAATCTAAAATTTGGATGCATGAAACAAATGATAAACAAAAAAAGACAACAAACAATATAGACCAATAGGGAACATCTTTTTAGGATTTTGGTATAATCAGAAAGGGAAAGAACAATGCATTGTAGATCAATGTAGATCATCTGATAGGCGCAGGGGTGATCATAAAAATTCCAATTTTTACTCTAAGCTGTGCTTACCTAGAATTTAATCAACTCACATAAAGTCGACAGGATTGGTGGAATAAATTACACATTTATACAAGATGGGGAATCCCTAAGAAGAAACTCATTCCAGGATGAAAACCACAAGGTAGCTATGGCTGCTTTGAAAGCAATACTGTAGAGGGAAAGAGGAAAACTTTTGAATGTGGCTGACCTCCCACCTCGACACCAGGGTTTGTACTTCTCCAGAAGAACAAGAGATCTCCTTGCAAAAAGTGAAGTTTGTCATCACAATATCTCTGTGATGCATTGGGAGTACAAGGCAGCACTATTTGGGCAGAGACGTGGCAGGGTGAGCCACCCCAGAAGGTATGTGTAAGTAGTTCTTGCTTCATCAGAGAACACAGAGTATTAATTAAATGCCCAAGTGGGTTACATCTGCGGTGGGGACATTCCAGAGGGGATAATTCCTCCACACCATGGCATCAGCATTTGCAGGAGATGGGACCAGAGCCGTGGCTGTACGTGTGTCACATCAGCTCCTGTGGGAGTGGCAGCACACAGCTGCAGAGTTTGTGTACGTACACACTATTTGTAGGCATTGGATACAACAAGGTGAGGAATCAGAGCTTAATTAGCAAAGGAAAGAGAAGGAGAATGGCATACTGCAGTTGAAAACACTCTTTTTGGAAATAATACGTACACACATACACACATGTAGCTACTTCTGAATAATCTCAGAAATAATTTTTGGGTAAATGTTGAAAGATAAGGGCATGGAAGTAACATATCAGTAGTTGCCTTAACCCATTCAGGCTGCTCTAACAAAATGCTATAAACTGAGTGGTTAATCAGCAACAGAAATTTATTTTCATGGTTCTGGAGGCTGGAAAATTCCAAGATCATGATGCTAGCAAATTCAGTGTCTGGTGAGACCTTGCCTACCTCCTGGTTCATGTATCATCATCTTTCCCCTGTGTCCTCACATGGCAGAAGAGGTTTCTGGTGTCTTTTATATGAGGCCACTAATTCCATTCATGAGGACTTTCCGTTTATGACCTAGTCACCTCCCAAAAGCCACACCTCCTAATAGCATCACATGGGGGATTAGGTTTCAACATATGAATTTTGGGGGAACAGAAATATTCAGTCTGCAGCAGATGACAAATCCAGAGAAACACTGTTTTAGTAGCAATAGAGATCCTACTCCTTCCCTCCCTTTCATCCCTTCCCTACCAGAATTGAGACTTCGGAGGATTTTATATGAGCAAAAGAGTCTTCTTTTTTTCTTTTCTTTTCTCTCTCTCTCTCTCTTTTTATATTGGCCAGGAAAACCTGGTGCTTACTGCTTTGAGGAAGAGAATACAATAAATAGAAAAATCACATATGCCATACATGCTCTGGGTTATTATGAGCTCTAATCAGCATTCCTTTTTAGAATCTATACATTCGTTGTTTTTTTTTTAATCTAAAAATTCTGCTTGAATTTCATTTTTGTATGTTAAAACAAAACAAAACAACAGCAACAAAAGCATGTGATGAGATGGCAGTGAATATAGACCCAGGATTATGCTTGAAGTATTTCTTTCATTTGTATTATTTTCTTCAGATCTAAAGAAAAATTCCTTTATGTTAAAATAAACATACTGTGGACTCTGGGAAACAAACTGAGGGCTTCAGAGGGGAGGGAGGAGGGGGATTGGGATAGTCCGGTGACGGGTATTAAGGAGGGCACATATTGCATGGCGCACTGGGTGTTATATGCAAGTAATGAATCATGGAACATTGCATCAAGAACAGGGGATGTACTGTAGAATCTATACATTTGATTAGGTTTTGCCAGAAAAGGTTGGCCTGGAGTTTATGGATTCTTAGTTCAAGTTGTGACATGTCCAATATAATGCTACATCATAAAGTTCTAAAATCTACTCTAAGTTAAATTCTTTCCTACACCCTCTCTTGGGAACCAGGTAGTGAGCTTGGTGAAAACAGAAGTGTATTTGTCACAATAGAGTATCCAGCGCTTAAGAGAGTCAACTCTAGAACTGAATCTTAGTTTTTCAGCTTACAAACTATGAACCCTCAGGCAAAACTGTTCACCAGTAAGAATCTCAATTCCCACGTGTAAAAAATTTAATAAATAATAATAATGGTAATAATAATATCTATTTCATGTTGGTGCTGGAAAATTAAATATATAATATTTGTAAAGAACTTGGAACAGTGTTTTGTACATACTAACTGATCATGAAATGCTAACTTTACTGATATGTTTGATACATATTTCCTGCTTATCTAACTAGACGACAAAGAAATTTTCAATGTAGCTCTATAACTTAACATCACATAATTAAAATTTACCCACAAGCAATATTCACATTTTAATTTATTAACAAAAATAACTTAAAAATCTGGTTAAAGAAGAAAATATGTGTACATACCCATAAAGTTCAATAGCACTGATGAATCTCTAAAATTCATAAAATAACAACATCTTTCATCTATTAGTCATTTAATCTATCAACATAAAATACAGCAGAAACAACAAAAGCTACAATAAGCCCCTACATAAGTTTTAAAATCCAAAGCTATGTCATTTGGAAAATCTCTACTATTCTGGGACTTTAGTCTAAAAACCCTCTTGTGGATTTCAATGATCTGCACAAAGATTATTCAGATATTTATGGAATTCATCCAGGACCTGCCTGAATATCAAGAAGATAAATTCAGATTTAATCATTTTTGCTGCACATTTTTCTATATTGAAGAGATTCATAACTGTTAGATAATATTTATAGTAAAGCAAATGATATTTCTGTTTTAAGATAATTAAGTAAAATAAAGGTTATATAAAGTTAATGTTATCAATGGAGAGAGACATATAAGATGATTTCTTTTTCATCTCTGGTATATAAGCATTCATTATTTCAATCAATTACTTATTATGACTGTAAGCAGACCATTATGGAAGGTGAAGGATGATCATATAAAGATCACTTAAAAGTTCTAAAATTTAGAATAACCTAGAAGGAAGTTACTATGGGCTGAAGTATATACCTCCAAAATTAATATGTGGAAACCCTACACCTCCGTATCTCAGAATATAACTGTATCTGGAGATAGAACCTTTAAGGAAGTGATTGAGTTCAGATGAAGCCATTAAGATGGTCCTTAATCCAATCTGACTTTATAAGAAGAGTATATTTGGATACACAAAAACACACCAGGGGGCATTTGTGCCCAGAAGAAAGAACAGGTGAGAACACAGGGTAAGGTGACCATCAACAGGCCAAAGAGAGAAGCCTTATTAGAAACCAAACATGCTGACCCCTTCACCTTGGACTTCTAGCCTCTAGTACCAGGAAAAACTCATTTCTGTTGTTTAAACCAATCAGTCCGTGATATTTTGTTATGGCAGTCCTAGCAAACCAACAAGAAATATACTAGTTTCTAAAATGGTTTGGGGACTAGAATCAATAGACTTTCTCACCTCTGAGTTCTCATTAGAAACTATGTTTCATATTTGTAGAATATACCATATTGTATTTTTCAATACTTTAATATTTAATCTACCTTTCCAAGTAGGTAATGAACAACTCAAGGACAAAAATCATGTATTACTCATTTGTGTATTTGACACATCTAGCATAATTTTATACCTCACAGTAGGAGATAAATAACTGCCTAAAAAGTGAATATTGGATTTGGATACTGGAAGGGAAAATGTGAAAGGAGGGAGTACATTATGGCCTAGATACATATTTAGATCATCATTAAGATGTTATTGAAAGCAAAGGAAACTCTGAGTTTGGGTGAGTTAATTGAGTTTAGTTTGAGTATAGCTGAGTTTCTAGTATGCATTTATATTATGAATTATTTAATTTAAGAAATGGGGAATGAGGAGTCGAGAGAATAAAACTGAATGTGTAAAAATGAGAGGTATACACAAATAGTAAATCATGTAAGTAGATGATGATATTTTATAGGAAAAAATAAAAGAGATAAAAACAGAAACCTGAGAATGATACACATAAAATTGTGGAATATAAAAAAAAAATGTACCAGTTAAGAATAATAAAGAAAAGTTAAGAAAAAAAAAGGAAAGAGCTGGACAGAAAAATCCAAAACCATAGAAGAAAAAACGTGTAAGAAATAAACGTGTCAAATACTGAATAGAAAGTAAAGGACATGGGGACTGAAATAGGTATGAAGTGAAATAATAATAATAATAAACAACTTAGTGGTGAGACAGATATAAAAGTCTATAAACAAAAGAAGAAAGAACAAATGTGTGTTGGACGCTACTATTGCTCCCCAATATACATTTCTCTTCTTCCAGGCACACAGAGTCTACCCTTCTCTGTACTTTATAGATGGGTGATTTGGGTGACTAATGTTAGTAATGAAATATGAAAAAAATAAGGTATTATACTTTGACTAACATATTTAATTACCACTGAAAGCCCCTTTATCGTTTCTCCTACTTCTCTAATTGCCGTGGACAGTAAGAGCCACATGATCCAGAGATTGCTGGTATATTAGCCAGGGTCAGGGTAACTTTATGGAACAGGATTCCATTATCATGATTGATACAATGAGTCATGAAGAATTTGAAATGATTAACTGAGTCTTATCTTTTAGGTGTTTTCTGATGGATGACTAGCAAAAAGTAGAATGGTAATTTGAAAGGTAAACAAAATGAAGGTGATGGTTTTGAGTTGAGTCACATCATATTTTTGTAGCTAAGGAGGATGGAAAGTGAAATGCATGACTGAAAACATAAGAAAAGTATTATGAATGGAAGAAATGTTTAGAGAGGATAAGACAAAATTCTCAGCTTCTTGAAAAATTATATGGATAAAACTCATGGTTGCCTACCCCAGGCTTCTGAATATGGGGTAAATACCAAGGGTTAGCCAAGAGGTGAAGCCATGCAAAGCATGAGTAAGGAATGAGAGCATAGCTGAAATTCTAGCTATTGCACTCAGGATAGGTATATCAAGATGAATTTATTCTAACATGGATGGTAGAAGGGCAATTATTGAAGTGTTGAGAATCTCGAAACAAAATTAGTCATTCTTACTGTTAAGCTTGAACAAATTTTAAAGGTATCCCAGAAGGAACATTGGCTAATTCCATCTGAAGAATACCAAGGAAGGATGAAGAAAGGAGATGATACTCTCATAAGTATTTTAGATGATAAACAAGAGTTTGGAAGATCAATTAAGGGAAGGCATTCTAATGGAGGGGATTATCTCGGATGTAATAGGTGTTTTAGAAATATAAGCAATGTAGAAAAATAAAGCAAAGGGAAATGAAAAATTTGGCAAGTTCCAAATCTCTGTTATTTTCCTTGCTTAAAACTTAGACTTCATGCTAAAAGGAAAATGATTCTGGTAAACCTTATTATAAAACAAAACAAGGATGTAATACATCTCCCATTCTAGGAGGGTGATATCACCAAATGGCTAATACAATTCAAGTTTTATTTAAAAAAGTATCAAAGTCTGCAAATCTTAAAACATCTTTGTTTATTTGCTCTGTGGAGCTGTAACAATAATTTGTGGAATGCTACTTAATCTTCAAAAAAGGTGTGCTAAGATCATAGTTTTAATTACCAACCATTTTGCCAAGCCTGCAAATGGCTTATCTAAGTTTAATTGTTGATCTCTTTGGTCCATTTCACAAAGTAGATATAAAAGCAGTTTTTCTCAAAATTTTCATAAGGGAAACAGGGATGTCAACAATTTTAAAAAAGGAAGAGATTATTTAATGAAGCTATAAGACAAGAGTAGACAAATAATGTGGAAAATCAATATATTGAACAACCATTAAAATATGTATCAGGCTTCAAAGTGTTCTTACATTGTTTTTTTGCTTTTTTTTTAAACTGATTAAAGGGATCCATTCCAGCTACACACACACAAAATATTACAATATGATCATATTTAAATTTTTGATGCTTTACCTTAGTGCTTATCTTTAAAATTGTTATCATCTTTATGGTGCTATTTTGAATCTGCTCCAAATTTACTATACCAACTTATTTGTGATGCCTCAACTTTTGGCCCAGTGTTCTATTATAATTCTGAGGGATGATTAATGCAATCACTTTCAGCAACTTCTCAAGTGACAAAATTCTGCTATTTGCTTTAAAAAATTTCCAAAATAGCCTCAATTGCCATTATGAGAGAAAGTTTCTACTTAGTCAACTCTGATTATGGTTGCCTCTTTATTTTTAATTTCACACTATCTTGGCATTAACTTAACCATCAATCATCTCCCATCTGTATTCCTATTGTGTTTTCTCTATCCCTTCATTATGGCAATTGTCTCATTGTTGTGATTATTCTATCTCCTCCAAGAAAGTCCTCAAGGAGAAAGATTCTTTTTATTTCAATAGCTACATTTAATAAGATTTAAATACATTTTATTTGAATAGAATTTTCATCAAGGACAATAAAAGGCAAATTGATTTTCTAAGATGCTATGTTGCCTAAATTGAAATACTAGTCAAAAAAAATTTATAACCATCAGTTATATCTAAAATACTTCTGGAGAAAGTCCAAAAATTTCCTCTGTCAATATGGGATATAATCTTCGTTGTATTAATCTTCATAATTCTTGGATTGTAGGCAAATGCTGTATCAGATAAGATGAAGCTATAAACGCTAAAATAATGTTGCATTTATAGAGTACACTTTTTCAGTATATATGAATTTGATACACATTTGATTCTTGAAACATTCACAGACAACAGGTAGGATTGGCATTATTATCCTCATATTTCAGAGAAGAAAACTAAAATACTAAAACCTTAAGTTATTTTCCTTAGGATACTCAACTACTAAATGGCAGTGGGATATTAACTCAGATTTCCTAGCTCCAGGTTTGCATTCTTTCTACTAAATCATTACATAAACTCAACAGGCAAATAGTTATACAGTGTCAAATATCTATATTAAAGCAGAAAATAAAGGTAGAAATTATATATTAGGACAATTGATAAAGTAACATAAAGACAGTCTCTAAGGTGAATTTAACATGCAGTAAAATTTTAAAGGTGTCAAATATAATAGGGTTGTAATATGCAATAAACTTCACTGTATTCTACGAAAAGATGAAGAAATGAAAATAATTACTTAAAATTAAATGCATATAAACCATAAAATATAAGATATACCGCAATGTTTAGTCATGAAATAAAATGCTACGTTCATTTGATTGAAAATTATGATTAAGGGGGAAAAGGAAAACACTAGCTTAGCCTCCTGTTATCAAATATACACACCCTTTCAAGGTCTGAATCTTATTTAGAACAAAATGCAATATAAAGGTCAAGCACAGAAGGGTCAGAAATAACAGGAAAGATAAACACCATTTATTTCCCTATGAAGAAAATTTGCAACTAGACTAGTGATGCAGTACTTACATTATGCTGACATACAGGCTCTTAAGACTTATGTTGAAAGCTGGGTACAGGAAAATAATAATGTGCAATTGTGCATAGTTTTGAAGGATGGTTGTAGCATCAGTGTTACATTGTCCTTGCTGATTAATCATTCTTGTTTATTGGAATCTACTTTAGGAGCAAAATTTTTGCAGAACGCTGGAGTTGAACCTAATGGATAAAGATTTTGTATTGCCTTTGGGATACTATTCTGTAGCGGCATCATCTGATATCTCACACTTGTATCAAATTAATGTCAAGGTTGTTTGCAGAAGTTTGTGGTGTTCAAAAAAATTCTGTTAACCAATGCCAAAGAATTTCTTCACAATCCAACTTTCTGTTTTGTTCTTCTTTCACTTTTATTTTTCTCATAAGGTGACGAAATAGAATAGATGCATTTCTGTGTATAATAACCAAGATTTTAGATTCAGAAGACTAGATTTCAAATTCAAATTTTACTATTTACTAACTAAATGTTCATACACAAATTACTTATGCTATTTCATCCATAAGTTTCTAAAAGAGCAAAAATATGAAATTAACATCTCACCACTTAAGGTGAATATAAATAATATAATACTTATCCAAGAACGCAAAGCCATGCTTTCTAAATAGTTGGTACTAATTATGTATTTGTGGTAGTTTCTGCTATTAGCTTCTCTTAAAATTATACTTTCCTATTTAATTACCATTAGACTGGTTGGTGTTGCATGAATTAGAATTGGAGCCAGTTATCAATTCTATCCCTTTGCAGCCAGGGATGATCAACTAAATAAGTCATAGCAGAAGTAAAGTTGTGCTTTGCTTATTATAACCCATGCATTTTTTTTCTTGATATGCCATTTTCATTCAGGCTGGACAACAGAGTGATCTGGATACACCAGCCATCTTAAAACCAAAAGGATAGGATATAGCCTTAAGATATTAGGATGTCCAAGTGATAATTTAAAATGTTTGGTTCTTTAAAAAATCATAATACAATAAAATACAAGAAAATAAAATAAAATTAAAAAAATAAAATAAAGTAAAATAAAATAAAATGTTGGGTTCTTTAATGTCATCATGTTTGTGCCCCACCAGTCATAAAATGCTTATCTCTGGATATCTCGTTACATACTATGACAAAAATAAACAACTATTTGGTTAAGAAATTCTATCAGGTGTTTTATAAAATACATATATACATATAAACACAATTCTCACTGAAGTAAGGTTTGATGAATATGTTAATGCATTTTCTTAGAGTCATTTCTTCTATGTAAGATCTTACCTTATATAATGACTGTCATATTGTAATTGGATAAAAAGGGTTCACTTAAAAATAATTCTCAAAATGATTTATCTATCAACCTACTAAGAAAGAAAAGCTAATTGTTAAATAAAATAGAAATTATATTGAGTACCCACTATGTCCAAGGCCCAATGTACCTTAAATGAGTGCCAACACAGTTTTATGGAAACCTCATGGAAACCACAAAACAAAACCCTATTGTAAATTCACAAAAGATAAAGAAGAGAGAAATAGAGCATACCACTAAGAAAGGCACCAATTCACAAGGAAAGCATTAGGAGAGTCAAAATGAAACAAGGGAACTATAAAATAGCCAGAAAACAATTACAAAATGGTGTTAGTAAATCCTTACCTACAAATAACTACTTTAAATTTAAATGATTGAATTCTCCAATTAAAAGGTTATAGTGGCTAGGGGTGCCTGGGTGGCTCAGTTGATTAAGTGTCCAACTCTTGATTTTGGCTTAGGTCATGACCTCAGGGTTCTGGGAGAGAGCTCCGTTTTGGGCTCCACGCTGTGGGGAGTCTGCTTGAGATTCTCTCCCTCTCCTTCTGCCCCTCTGCTTGCTCCCACTCTCTCTCTCCCAAATAAATAAATAAATAAACTAATTAATCTTTTAAAAAAGGCATAGTGGCTAAATAGATAAAAGAGGACAAAAAAAGACCCAATTATACCAGAGACTCACTTCTGCTTTGGAGACACATACAGGTTCAAAGTATAGGTGTGGAAAAGATATTCCATGCAAGCACAAACTAAGAGTAGGAGTAGCTATACTTATATCACACAAAATAGACTTTAAGCCAAAACCCAATAACAAGAGGTAATTTAGGTAATAATGATAAATAATAATGATAATAATGAGAATGATAAAATGGTCAATTCATCAAGAATATGTAATAATCATAAATATACACATATCCAACATTGGAGAAACTAAATATATTAAGCAAATACCGGTAGATCTAAAGAGGGAAATAAATAATACAATAATAGGGTATTTCAGTACACTACTTTAAGCAATGAACAGATGATCCACATAGAAGATGAACAAGGAAAGTTGGACTTGAAACATACTTTAGACAAAATGGACCTAACACATATATATAGAACATTCCATCTAATAGCAGCAAGATAGATATACCTTCTCCTCAAGTGCACACAGAATATTCTCCAGGACAAATCACGTAATAGACCATGATAAAGGCTTGACAAATTTGAGAAAATTGAAATCATACTAAGTACCTTTTTCAGATCACAATGGTATGAAACTAGAAATCAGCAGCAGGAAGAAAGCTAGAAAATTTACAAATATGTACAAATTAAACAACCTATCCTTGAATCAAATGGGTCAAAGAAGAAATCAAAAAGGAAATTTTAAAAAATATGTTGAAACAAATGAAAATGGAAACACAATATACTAAATGTATGTGAAGCTGCAAAAGCAGATCTAAGAAGAAAGTTTATAACAATAGATAATCAAATTGAGAAAAATGGAAAACTTCAAGTAAGCACCCTACCCAGAAAGAGAGAAACAAATTAAGCCTAAAAGATAGCAGAAGAAAGGAAATAACAAAGATCAGAGCAGAGATAAATGAAATATGAAACATAAAACAATACAAAATATCCACAAAACTGAGTTGAGATTCCGAAAAGATATACAAAATTGATAAATCTTTAGCTAGGTGAAAAAAAGAGATAACTCAAATAAATAAAATAAAATAAAAAAGGAAATATTGTAGCTGATAACCACAGAAATACATAAGATTATAAGAGACTACTATGAACAATTATATGCTAACGAGTTGGAAAACCTAGAAAAAGTGGATAAATTCTTATAAACATTCAATATATCAAGACTGAACAATAAACAAAACCTATAAGCAGACCAATAATAAATAAGGAGATTCGATTAATAATCAAGGACCTCTCAACAAAGAGAAGCCCATAATGCCAACACCAGATGGTTACACTGGTGAATTCTTTCCAACACTTAAAAAAAAGATTAATTCCAATCCTTCACAAACTCTTTCAAAAAATTAAAGATGAAGGAGCACTCCCAAACTCAGTTTATGAGGGCAGTATTACCATGATACCAAATTTAGACAAGGACACTACAAGAAAAGAAAACTATAATAAAATATCCCTGGTAATATAGATGCAAAAATTCCCAACATAATATTAGCAAATAAAACTGAACAACATATTAAGGGTCATATATGATGATTGAGTGAGATTTATTCCCAAAATGTAAGGATAGTTCAATATATGCAAAGCAATAAATGTGATATATCACACTAACAAAATGAAGGATAAAAATCATATATCATCTCAGAAGATGTAGAAAAAGCATTTGACAAAATGAAACATATTTTCATGATAAAAATTGTCAATAAATTGAGTATAAAAAGAACAGACATCAAAGGGTGCCTGAGTGGCTCAGTCAGTCAAGCATCTGAGTTCGGCTCTGGTCATGATCTTGGGATACTGGGATTGAGCCCTGCATTGGGCTCCATGCTCTCAGTAGGGAGTCTACTTGTCCCTCTCCTTCTCCTTCTGCCTCTCCCCCCACTCATGCTCTCTCCGTCTCTCTCAGATAAATAAATAAGATCTTAAAAAAAAAAAAAGAACATACCTCAACACAGTAAAGGACATATATGAAAACTGAACAGATATCAAACTCAACAGTGGAAAGTTAAAATATTTTCCCTTAAGATTAGAAACAAGGTAAGAATGCCCAATCTCACCACTCTTAATCAACATAGTACTAGATGTCCTAGCCAGAGCAACCAGGCAAGAACTAAAAGGCATTCAAATAGGAAAGGACAAAGTACTAGATGTCCTAGCCAGAGCAACCAGGCAAGAACTAAAAGGCATTCAAATAGGAAAGGACAAAGAAAAATTGTCTGTTTGTAGATCATATGACACTATATGTAGAAAATCCTAAGCACTCCACCCAAAAATTGTTAGAACTAATTAATGATTTTAATAAAGTTGCAGGATACACAATCAACAGAGAAGTCAGTTGCATCTCAATACATTAGTGACAAAATATCTGAATGAGAAATTAAAAAAAAATTCCATGTCCAATAGCAACAAAAACAATAAAATACTTAAGAATAAATTTAACCAAGGAGGTGAAAGATCTGTACGCACAAATCTACAAGATTTTGATAAAGTAAATTGAAGATAATACAAACGGAAAGATATCCTGTGTTCATGGATTAGAAGAATTACTATTGATAAAATCTCCATACAACCCAAAGCCACCTATGGATTCAATGCATTCCTATCAAAATTCTAATGGCATTTTTCACAGGAAAAAAAAAAACAAACCTAAAAATTTGTATGAACCACAAAAGACCCAGAATAGCCAGAGCAACCTCAGGAATAAAAAAAAGTCTGAAGCATCACATTTCCTGATTTCAAGCTATACCACAAAGTTATAGTAATCAAAACAGTATGGCACTGACATAAAAACAGACACAGATATCAATACAACAGAATAAAAAGCACAGAAATAGACCTTCATATATAACTAAATATGTCTTGGCAACAATTTTGTGGATACGAAACAAAAAGCACAAGCAATAAAAGCAAAAAAGCGATAAGTAAAACTACATCAAACTAAAAAGTTTCTGCACAGCAAAAGAAACAATCAACAAAACGAAAATGCAACCTACAGGATGGAAGAAAATATTTGCAAACCATGTATCTTCTAAGAGATTAATATACAAAATATATAAAAAACCAATACAACTCAGCAACAATAAAACCAAGTAATTTAATTTAAAAAATGGGCAGAGGAACTGAATAGACGTTTTTCAAAGAAGATCTATAAATGGCCAACAGGTGCATACAGATGCTCAACATCACTAATCATCATGGAAATGCGAATTAAAACCACAATGAGACATCATCTCATATCTGTTAGAATGGCTATTACCAAAAAAAAAACAAAAAATAAGTGAAGAACACGTCCACAATTGTTGCATTGTTGGTGGGAATGTAAATTGATACAACCACTATGGAAAACAGTATGGAGGTTCACCAAAAAATTAAAAACAGAGCTACCATATAATCTATCAATCCCACTTCCAGTTATATACCCAAAGGAAATAAAAACGGTAAATTGAAGAAATACAGTTGACCCTTGAACAACACAAGTTTGAACTGTGCAGGTCCGGTTACATACAGATTTTCTTTAAATATAAACCCAGTACAGTACTATAATGTATTTCATCTTCCATATGATTAACATTTTTTTTCTCTAGTTTATTGTAATAATACAGTACGTATAACACAGAGAATGTGTGTTAACCAACTGTTTATCTTATTGGTAAGGCTTTGGGTAAACAGTAGGCTATTCATAGTTAAGATTTTGGGGACCCGTAAGTTTTACACAGATTTTTGACTCTGTGGGTTTTGGTGCCCCAACCCTCACATTGTTCAAGCGTCGACTGTATATTCACTCCCAAGTTTTGTTTTGTTTTGTTTTTTATTTTCAACATTTCACAATAGTCAAACTATGGAAACTACCTAAGATTCCTTCATCTAATGAATGAATAAAGATGTTGTAGACACACACACACACACACACACACACACACACACACACACACACAATGGAATGCTATTCCCCCATGGGAAAGAAGGAAATCCTGCCATTTGTGACTACATGGGTGGAGCCTGAGGTCACCATGCTAAATGAAATCAGTCAGAGAGTGACATATGCTGTATGGTATCATTTATAAATGGAATCTAAAAAAGCCAAACTCATAGAAACAGAAAGCAGAATGGTGGTTGCAAGGGGCTGTGGGGTAGGGAAAATGGAGAGAGCTGTTGGTCAAAGGGTAAAAATTTCCAGTTAGAAGATGAAAAAGCCTAGGGATTTAATGCAGAGTATTGTGATTATAGCTAGCAATAAGGTATAATATACTTGAAAGTTGTTACGAAAGAAGATCTTAAGTGTTCATACAACAAAAAAGAAATATGTGACATAATAAAGATGCTAACTAATATTAAGGTGGTAATTAGTTAGCCATAGTAAGTGTATGAAACTAACATGCAGTACATCGATACATAGTGCTATGTGTCAATATTGTATCAACAAAGCTGGGAAAAAAAGTAAGTGCCAGGTAAAATAAGCAAAGGATTCAAGATAGGAAAACAGTATGGTGACAAAAGAGTGAGAGAATGAGATCAAGAGAATGAATTTACTCTGGACAGAAAAGGACTCTCAACACTGATTGTTCCTTTAAATCATCTGAGATCTTTTTTTAAACAATATTGGTTGCTGATTATCCAAATCTCTAGAGGTTTAGCCTGGACAACAAGTATGATTCCTTTTGAGAAACACTGGCCCTAGGGGTTAGATACTCCTAATGAAATGTTAACTAGGGAAAAATTATATTTTTCCAAAGTAAAACCCATGAAAAATACAGAATTCAGAGCTGCTAATTGCAGGCATTTTTATATTTCTGTAAACATAATTAAAATTTGGTGTAATTTTCAATTTTTTCCTAAGCATACTAATTCATTGAATGGGTAATTATTTTCTTCTGTTGATCTGTATTGCTTAAATAATTATTTCAACATCTACTAGTTTTTAATTATTTGTTTCTGCTAGAGGACAAGCGTGTGTATTTGTGCTTGTGTGTATTTAAATGGGGCTGTATCTTTTGATGTCTAATATATATGAAATCCACTGTACATATCAACAGATGTCTGGTTAATGGCAACTACTTGTGTGCTACTGTTTTAAATGTTATATAATTTACAGTACAAAATATCTTTCACTTAAGCTAAGTAAGCAAACAGATAAACACATTCTGCAAGCAAAATTTCTTAAAACCTTAGATTATCCCTTGAACAAATAGTGGGAAATGCAGTCAGATTTATACCTAATGGTTTATGTTGTTTAGTTCAGGTACTACACAGTATCATTAAACCAAAACAAGTTTGCATACAAGGAGTAAGTGCTCTAAATCCTATGATATGTTGAATCCACATTTATATGGGTCTAGTTTGACACTGGTACGCCTAGCGAAATCCTAGTGCATCTCTCTGGGAAGCAGCAATGGCAAGACAAGCTCCAGTGACCGTTTATTACAAATAGGAAATGAGTGCAAGATTGGCAAAGGGCATCAAGACTAGATTTTAAATTGATTTTAATACCGATCTGGGAGGCGTGGTTCTAGCTTGCACTCAATGGAGATCTTTTGAAAAATTTTGAAGACTAGAATGGCAGATGAAATCCACATTTTAGCATGATTAATTTGGCAGTGCTGTACTAGATGGATTGACAGGGATTGCAGTTTAAAACAAAAACCAGTTAGAAAGCTATTACTGTGGTTCCAGTCAAATATGGTGATGAAGAGTTAGAGGAATAGCAATAAAAACAGAACAACCAGAGAAATATATTAGATCTCAGTATGACCTCAGAAAGGAAAAGGCATCAAAAATTACTCTGAAGTCCTAATTCCAAGTAGTCTAGAGAATGTTGATGAATGTTAAAGAAAAAGAGGGCCAAAGGAAAAATTTAAAAAAATGAATTGAAAATATAAGCCACTGAAGATGTATAGCAGAACTAGCATAAGTGTGGAGCCCAGATATAAAAACCATGCAAACAATTCTAAATTTCTCTTTAGATACAGTAGTTCAATGGAAGATTTTCTAGAATAACACTGATTGCCACTTGTTAGTTGTTATAAAGGGTCTTTCTTAGTAAGACTGAAACCATCTCCCCTGCTAGACAATTTTCCAGGTTCAATTTGTCGCCATTGTATCCCAGAAAGATCTTCTGATACATTGTCAATACGCTCTTACCAGCCCCCTTCTGGTGCTGGGAATCAAGAAACACTAGGATTTTTCTACGAGCTCTATTTTACTCTGGGTCTTTTCATAAGAAAGATATATATAGAATATATAGATATATTCTACTTCATTCTTCCCTAAGATAAACCAATACAGATATGATGTTTCAGTGGTGTGCTTCATATGTGATTGTTTTCCAGAAGTGTTTTGTTAATCTGTCCTTTATACTAAACTAAGTTATTTAATCAATGGACAAGAAGGATTTAGAATACAAATGTAAATTATTCACTACAGTTATTTTTGCTCAGCAGTGTTTTAAAAGTGCCTACATTCTATTTGAAATTTATGTAGTTATTCATAGAATCATAGCTAAAATTTTAAAGTAAAAATTGTAAAATTCAGACCTCCTGCTTTCAGGAATTCCAAATATGAGTCTACTGAAACGTGGGTAAGTTAAATAATTTAATTATAGTTACATAGACAAGATTTTTTCTTTTAGCAAAGCTAGAAGTAGATCCCAATAATTTAGTCTCCCCTTTTATTGTTTCTGTCCTTATTCCCAATGCTTACAATGGTGGTTTGAAATAATTACTATAGACAGGAAATGCTATGTTTCAGATTTATAATGTTAAGGGAGAATTATCAACATGAGGGATGTAAATTGAATAATAATGAAAAATTAGTCTTATGTCCTTGGCAAGAAGCACCAAAAGCACACCATAATTAATTGCAGCTGTTTTCACACAGCAATTGTGCAGTTTCCTTTTCTTCCCAGGAGTTGCTGAATCAGGCTATGTAGCAAAGTTGATGTATACCTTCCGTGGAAATGAGATGTCTTAGATGTGCTGTTCTTGGATGCCAGGATGGATGACAGTGTGAGATATAATCCTTTCCTGTTTAATGCAATCCAAACCAATCTACATTCTAGAAGTCATTTGATTTCTCCTCTCTGTAGAGCTATCAGATAGCAACTAGCTCTCTGGGGACTCCATTCATGCTGAGATTGCACTAGCTAGTGATTACACTGCTGAATCAGTCTGTAATCAATCTTGCATCCTACTGATCTTCTTTGGAGTTTTTCTTCTGATCACCAACTAATGGGAAACACAGCATGCTAAAGAATAATATAGTTTCATCTAATTGTAGCTCCATTGAAAAGGCCTCTGGGTACTCTTGTATTCACCTTTCAATGAAAGTGTTCATAATGCAGTCAATTTCTGAAGTCAAAACAGATAATTATTATACAGTTAGCTTGATTTATCTAGAATACAAATGCATCACTTAAAAATTTATGAGTTCTCAAAACAAAAACAGTTTTCTAAAACAAAAATGTGCTTTTCTTCTCTTCTATTTTTCTATTTGTGGTCAATCCAGACACACTCATAGATGCTTGGATAAGTAGCCAGATGGGCTTCATAATTAGGAGATGCCCTATTCGACATGTAGAGATAGTAGAGAAACATGAATTTAAAGGGCAACAGAAATTCTTTTATTTTGTGCAGAGACTATTTCCTAATAAGAGTTTTTGAGGAAAGTATTATCAGAAGTCTATTTTTAGCTGCTACCAAAATAATATATGTATGAAGGTATGTGGAACAATAATTCAGGCCACATAGAAAATAAAAAGACAGGTATGGGAAAGAAGATAGAGCTAAACACAAGGCAAGGATTTGTGTTTTTATAATGTTACCAATAAGTATTTCAAGAATACAGCTTGATTGGGCCAAATTACCAAATTACCCATATTCATGTCTCCCTTGGTTTGCCTTTCACAGAAGAAAGCAGAACCTGAGAATATGACTTGAATACATAAGGCCAATTGCAGTTTGTTCTAGAAAACTAGGGTGAAGATGAAGGAACAGAAAGAGTAAAACATGGAATGAAGAAAAAACAATATATTCAACATCCACAAATCAATGTGGTAGACGACATTTAAAAAATAAAGGAGAAAAATCATTTGATCATTTCAATAGATGCAGAAAAAGCATTTGATAAAATGCAATATCCATTTATGATAAAAAAAAAATAACCCACTCAACAAAGCGGTATACAGGGATTGTACTCAACCTAACAAAGGCCGTATATGACACACCCAAGACTAATACCCTATTCAAAGGTGAACTACTGAAATCTTTTCCTCTAAGATCAGAAAAAACACAAGGATGCCCACTCTCACCACTTTTATTTGACACAGTACTGGAGGTGCTTGCAAGAGGAATTAGGCAAGAAAACACAATAAATGTCATCCAAATTAAAAAGAAGTAAAACCATCATTTTTTGCAGGTGACATGATTTTATATCAAACAAACAAACAAACAAACAAAAAAACCCTAAAGACTCCAGGAAAAAACTGTTAGAACTGAAAAACAAATTCAGTAAAGGGTCAGGATACAAAAATCAACATACAGAAATGTATCCACCCACTAATAATGATTAATCAGAAAGAGGAATCTTTTTTTTAAAAGATTTTATTTATTTATTTGGGAGAAAGAGAGCACAAGCGATGGGGAGGGACAGAGGGAGAGGGAGAATCAGACTCCCCACTGAGCAGGGAGCCCCATGCGGGGCTCAATCCCAGGGCCCCGAGATCATACCTGAGCTGAAGGCAGATGCTTAACCGACTGAGCCACCAGGTGCTCCCAGGAAGAGAAATCTTTTTTTTTTTAAATGTCATTTACAATCACATTAAAGAGAATAAAATACCTAGGAATAAATTTAACCAAGGAGGTGAAACATCTGTACACAACTGGGTCTTTTCCAGCATGCTCTGACAAACCATGTAAACTTATGCCCAGAAGGATGGACAACTAGGGCATTTATTCATGATTTCATGTCTTTCAGATGAGGTTTGCCCAGGGTATAAATACCCAGTACTTACTTGCAGACACTGAAAAGCTCTGATGAAATCCCTGGGTACAAAACCTGAAAGACAAAGCATAAAGGGTGCTTGAGAAGGGACACTACTTCTTTACATGGGTTTTATCAACAACAGCTGCACAAGTACAGGTAAGTCAAGTGAACATTGTACAAAAAGCTAAAATTTTGTGAAAATCTAACAGTTCTTAAATTTGTGAATTTGGTCACCTATATTGTGCTCCCTGACCCCATGATTTCTCATCAATTATACAGAGACAGTAATAGAAGTCATGTGACTTAATTTCACAAGACTCTGGCAAGAATAAAAATGGGATGATGCATGTGGATATCCCTAGAGTCAAAAGCCCTCAGGTAGAATGGAAACAGCATCTGTAAAGAGGTGTGTGGTGATGTGTTAGTCCATTAGGGCTGCTAAAATAAAACATCATAAACCGAGGGGCTCATAAACAATAGAAATTTCTCGTAGTTCTGGAGACTGGGAAGTACTAGGTCAAACCACTGCTAGATTGTTATCTGGTGAGGGCCCACACCTAGTTTATAGGTGGTACCATCCTCAAAACGTGGAAAGGGCAACAGACCTCTTTTATAAGGACACTATCTCCCAGTCATGAAGGCTCCCTGTTCATGACCTAATCACTTCCTAAAGGCCCATCTCCAAATATTATCACACTGGACATTCGATTTCAACATATGAATTTTGGGGTGACAAACATTCAGCTCATTGCAGTGATTTTCTTAGTATAAATCTAAAAGCTGGTAAAATCCATATAGTTATTAAGATATGCACCCTGGAATGCAGACTGAATCAGAAGTGAAGTCAGCATTCAAATTTTGTTTCTGCCACCTGCAATTATTTTTGTGGCAGCTTTATTGAGAAATAATGAGAAAAATTTGCCCTTTTAAAATGTTAATTCATTGGTTTTTATTATATTGAGTTTTGTAATAATTACTACTAATTTTAAACCCCAGAAAGAAACCACATATCCATTAGGGGTCACTCTCCATCTCCTCCCCCATCTTCTGGAAACCACTATTGTCTACATAGATTTGTCAATTTAGGATATTTCATATAAATGAGATCATACAATATGTAATCATTTTTTACTAACTTTTTTCACTTAGCATAATGTTTTCAAGGTTTATCCATATTGTAGCATGTTTCAGAATGTCAACCATTTTATTTGCCAAATAATGTTCTATGTTATCTATACACCAAGTTTTGTTTTTTCACTCATCCATTTGATCAGATATACCCACTATCTATTCAATACAAATGGACGGACATTTGCACTGTTTCTACTTCTTGGCTATTATGAATAATGTGGCTGTAAACATTGGTGTACAAGTTTTGGGATGGACATATGTTTTAATTCTTCTTCGGTGTATATATAGAATTGAAATTACTAAATCACAGGCAACAATATGTTTAACATTTTGAGGAATGACCAAAGACGTTTTTAGGAAAGCTGCATCATTTTACAACCCACTTTCAATGAATGAGGGTTCTCATTTCTCTACATACTTGCAAATAGTTATTCTTACTTATCTTTTATAAGTACAGTCATCATGATGGGGTAAAGTGGGATCTCCTTGCGGGATTGACTTGTATTTCTCTAATAGCTACTAATGTTAAGTATCTTTTAATGTGCTTATTGGTCATTTGTATCTTTGACGAAATGTCTATTCATTTTTTAAATGGGTTATTTCTCTTTTGTTATTGAATTGTGAGCTTTTTTAAATATATTGTACATAGAAGTCCCTTATCAGAGATATGACTTAAAAATATTTTCTCCTTAGGGCCTGGCTGCTTCAGTTGGTGGAGCATGTGATCCTTGATCTCAGGGTCCTGAATTCAAGCCCCACATGGGGCATGGGCTCAACTTAAATAAATAAACAAATTAATTAATTAATAAGTACAGGTTGTATTTTTACTTTATCATTTTTAGCACAAAAATGTTTAATTTGGGGGTGCCTGGGTAGTTCAGTCCGTTAAGCATCTGCCTCTTGATTGCAGCTAAGGTTATGATCTCAGGTTCATGGGACGGTGCCCAACCTCAGGCTCCATGTTCAGCAGGGAGTCTGCTGGAGATTCTCTCTCTCCTCTTCCTTTGCCCCTACCCCCAATCACATGCTCACTGGCATGCGCTCTCTCTCTCTTTATCTTTCTCTCAAATAAATAAATAAATCTTTAAAAAATGTTTAATTTTGAAGAAGACCAATATATCCTTTTTTCTCCTTGCCACTTGTAATTTTTGTGTAGTATCTCTGAAGTCATTTCCTAATTCAAGGACCCAATGATCTACTTCTGTTTTCTTTCGAAAAAACTATAATTTTAAGACTTAAATTTAGATCTATGAACCATTTTAAGTTAATTATTTGCACGTTATAAAAGAAGGTTTCAGCATCTTTCATTTGCATGTGCATGTCTATCTGTCCCAACAATATTTTTTGAAAATACTATTCTTTGCCCAATGGATTGTCTTGGCATACTTGTGGAAAGTGTTAAGAGCTTATTTCTGGATGTTTTTGATTATCTTCCTTTGCTTTCTATGACAATCCTTATAAAAGCTCCACACAATCTTGTTTAGTTTATCTTTTTCTTTTATTACATGCATTTAGACAGCATATAGTACATCATAAGTTTTTGAGTTTATAGTAAATGTTGAAGTCAAGGAGTATGAAACCTCCAAATTTGCTCTTTTTCAAAATTGTTTTGGATAATCTAGGTCCCTTTAATTGGCATATGCATTGTGGAAAAATGGTAGCTGGGGTTCTGATAGAGATTATATTAAATGTGTAGATCAACTCAAAGAGTACTATCATTATAATCAAATTAAGTCTTTCAATCTATGTACATGGTACATCTTTCCATTTATGCCATTTTTCTTTTCAAATCAGATACAAAAATAAAAGGTTACATGCAAAAATACACTCTACTGTTTTTTATGTTTACATATATAGTTGCTTTTATTTCTTAACATGAATTCAAGTTACTGTCTAATGTCCTTTCATTTCAGTCTGAAGGGTTATCTTGACTATTGTATTTCTGTAGAGAAGGGTGCTAGCAATGAATTCTGTTTTTAATTTTCTGACAATGTTTTAATGTTTCTTTCATTTTAGAAGAATAATTTTGCTGGATATAGAATTCTTGGTTAACAGTCTTTTCCTTTAAGCTTTTGAATATGTTATTCACTCCCATTGGCCTCCATGGTTTCTGATTAGAAGTCAGCTGTTAATTTCACTGAGGATTTCTTATATATGAGGAGTTATTGTCTTGCTACTCTCAAGTGAGCCTTTTATTTCTTTGATTTTGACAGTTTTACTATATGTCTAGATATGGGTTTTTCTAGCTTATTCTATTTAGAATTTATTGTGCTTTTTGAGTGTGTAATGTTTCTCATCAAATTTATGATGTTTTTAGCTATTAATTCTCGAAAGCATTCTTTCTGCCCCTTTCTCTTTCTCTTCTTTTTGTATGAATCCCATTATGCATAGGTTGATATGCTTAGTAGTGTCCCAAAAGTCTATTAGGCTGTTAATTTTTCTTCATTCTTTTCATTTTCTGCTCAGAAAACAGGAAAATAACAATTGACCTATCTTCAAGTTACATGATTTTTTTTTCTAATTTCTGACTGCTCAAATCTGTTGAGCCTCTCAAGTAAATTTTTATTCCAGTCACTTTTCATTTTAACTTCAGAATTTCTTATCTTTAGAACTTTATTGATGTTCTCTATTTGGTGATACATTGTTGAATAACCCCTTTTTTGAACATCATTTCTTTTTTTTTTTTTAAAGATTTTATTTATTTATTCGACAGAGATAGAGACAGCCAGAGAGAGAGGGAACACAAGCAGGGGGAGTGGGAGAGGAAGAAGCAGGCTCATAGCGGAGGAGCCTGATGTGGGCTCGATCCCATAACGCTGGGATCACGCCCTGAGCCGAAGGCAGACGCTTAACCGCTGTGCCACCCAGGCGCCCCTGAACATCATTTCTTTTACTTCTATGAATGTATTTACAATAGCTGATGTTAAGTTTTGCCTTTTAAGGTGATATTTGAGCTTTCTGAGTAGAAGCTTCTCTTAACTGCTTTTTTTCCAGGCTTGTAGGCCATTCTTTCCTTTTCATTTGGGTGTTTCCATACGTTCTATATAATATCATACACAACTCCGGAAATAAAATTCACCATCCTTCCTCCCCCAGGATTTGCTGTTGCTGACTGTTTGTTCTTACGATTCTCATTGTTGCTGCTGCTGTTGACTTAGTGACTTTTCTGGACTAACTCTGTAGTCTGTATTCTTTGTTATATGTGGCCACCGAAATCCATCTGCTTGGTTAGCTTAATGTTCACCTAGATTGAAAATATATTTCCTTAATTGCTGTGAATAAAAAAGTCCCCCAATATTTCCCAAGGTAGCTCTCTGTGTTTGTTGGGGTATGCCTTCAGTATTGGGAGTTTTACAAGCTTTCTTAGCCCTCGTTCCTGCTTGCATTAAGCCTCTGGTTCAGCAAGAGGTGAGAGACCATGACCTTTTCAGATCTTTAGGGGGCACACACATAACCCTGCACGTACACATGGCCTTCTATATCCCCAGATATATGGTAGAGTTCTTCAAAGTACCCATAGATATTACATACTCTAGATTTTTCTTTCAAAATTTTTGGCTAGCCTCTTGTTTGCCCCAACTGGTGTTGTTGCCTCAGCTAGCCATTATGTTAAACAATTGCTGCTGGTTGTTTTCAACAAATGCCTGGGGTTAGAGCTAGCATAGTGAGAAAAGGCCTAAATCAAACCAAATGAAAACAAGCTGTATAAATGATTTTTTTTTCAAGTTAAATTAGGGACAATTTTCTGAGACAGTTAAATTAGAGACAATTTTCTGAGAATAGGGCTTTTGGGAAGCTCTAAAATGATTCTATCCTTTAGGGCTATGCTGCTGGTTTTCTCAGCCATTGTGGATTCAGGACTTCTGATTTTCATGGCTATCACCAAACTGAGGATAGAGGAATAGGAGCAAAGAAACACTATAAAACACCATAAGTCATTCTTCTTTCTAAAATTTCCCCATATTTCTTTATAACTGCTCAAAGGATTACCATAAGCCTAGAGTTAATTTCCAAAATTCTGAAAATGTTTGTTTTGAAAATTTTTGCCTTTGTCATTGCTTTTATGGATGAACAGATTTTTCAAAAGTCCTTATTCTGACATTTCGGATGTTCTTCTCCCCTCTGCCACTTATAATTTACATGGCCTTACAGTTTTCACATAGAATTCTGAAATTCAATTTATATAAAATTAGAATTGTAAAACATCCTTACATTTTTCTCCCCACAGGACTGTGAGGACAAAAACAAATACTTGACATTGCACTGTGCCATAATAAAACAAAAACAATAACTATATTATGTACCATGTGTTAGGTTTACGCTGAGTGCTTCATATTTAATATTATTAGATCCAAAAAAGATTCAAGATAGCTATTACCCCCATTATAGAGATGAGAGAATTTAGACTCAAACTGATATGAGTTATTTGTTTGAAGACATACATCTAGCAAGAGGTAAAGCAGCAACACAAACTCATGGGTAGTTGGTTATCTTCTTTCCAAGACAAAGTGCTCTATAAAACACAATGCTAAAGAAAACGGAACATGAAGAAAAAGATGATGATGATGATTTGTTATCCTTTATTTCCACTATGAAAATTATGTGACAATAATAGTCATTACATATCAGGAAAGCATAAGGAGAATTCTGTCTAATTTATTCTTTATATTAAATTTGTAAACATCTGATATCATTTGCTAACTAAAGTTAAGATGCTGTAATCTTATAAAATGTTCACAAGTGGCAAGAGGGTGACAGCTTAATTTGGAGTGTTATAAATTGCATAATGTGTAATTCCTACACTTGTGGATAACAGCCATATCGTTTAATAGACACTTTTCAGAATAGCGATATATTTGCTTTTAACAAAAATAGTTTAATTGTTACAATCTGTGTGTATTTATATAGTTTTTCTTACTAAACAGTAGTGAATTTTAATAGAAATATAAATAGATGATAGACAAGTAAATAGCTGAATTTCTCTACTGGTAGTTAGCCAATACCTCTGCTCAATTCCTGTGATTCTCTGCATAGCTTTAGTTGTTGGAAATCCCTGCTATTTAAAAAGATTTTTTTTAACTTTCACTTGGTTTCTATGTTACTTATATCTACTTATCATTAATTAAGTAAACAAACATCTATTAAGTATCTTTTAATCCAGAGAAATTATGGGAAAATACACAATACTTTTTACCTCATGACAGGCCTTAATATGTTAAAGATGGGAAACACATATACCCTCAAACAAATTTCGTTAAAAAAAAAAAAAAACACCTTCTCATTCTTTGAGCTTTTCCTTACATAAGACTGTCTTCAGTCAGCTCATGGTCCTACTTACCTGTCTCTTAATTCTTGTTTATTAAAGTGTCTCTTAAAAGGTACCCATCACATCTTAATTTGTAGAGACTTCCACTAAGTCGGAAAAATTAATTCCTTTTCAAAAGACTTTCTTTTTGTTTTTTTGTTTTGTTTTCCTTATGTTTGAGGGGAGAAGATTTTATTAGAGAATCACATTTTGAAAATGAGACTTTGAAGTCAGTCTACCTAGGTTCAATGTCTGCCATTTAGTAGTTCTGTGACCTTAGAGAGATTACTTTACTGCTGGAACAATTATCTGAAGAATGGAACTCAGAAAGATGAAGAGAGAGGCAAAGAAATCAGTTATTATATTATGGCAAGAGTCCAAGGAGATAAGATGGGTGCCTTAATTAATGTAATGCTTTATTAAGCAAATACTAATAGCCACATTTTCTGCTAGGTGCCAATGACATAAAATTAGATAACTCATGGTTCCTGCATGCATGTAATTCAGTCTATGATGAAAGAAAGATACATAAAAAACTACCCATAAGCCAAGTTGTTAATTGCCATAATATGGGTGTAAGTAAAGTCAAAGAGAACACAAAATTGATTCCATTATTCTGTATGTGTCCTGACCAACACAGTCCAATGGGGATATTATTTCCCATTATCTAGGCAATTAACTTCTATTATGCATCTTAAGATTGTATTACCTTTGTTAACTACACCTCACTGATGGCTCAAATTAAGCAAGAAGAAAGGAGTTGGTTGATTTGTGCCCTTTACATTTTCATTGTTTAAGTCAGTGATGGCATCGGGTAATTTTTATCTTTATTTAATGCTTTTGATGAATTTAGTTTTTCAGTGAGTATTTATCATAATTATACATTAAATTTTACAATATATTCCATAATTTGGTAAGCTTTGGGATAGGTAAAAAAATGTGCTCTGATAATTTTTTGCTTTCAACATCACTTTGCTGTGGTGTAATAAAAATATTGCATTTGTACTTTCTTAATGAACTTTTCTTTTTTTTTTCTTTTTTTCTTTAAGATTTTATTTATTTATTTATTTAACAGAGAGAGAGACAGCCAGTGAGAGAGGGAACACAAGCAGGGGGAGTGGGAGAGGAAGAAGTAGGCTTCCAGCAGATCAGGGAGCCCGATGCAGGGCTCATCCCAGGACCCTGGGATCACGTCCTGAGCCAAAGGAAGATGCTTAAGGACGCTTAACTACCCAGCCACCCAGGCACCCTTAATGAACTTTTCCAATATGTAGGGTTAATTTAATGCTTAGATATAATTTAAGAAAACATTCATGTTAATTCAGTACTCCTGAAAAAAATTCTTCGAGGCCTTGGACCTTAAAATTAGCATGGTAAAAATATGGATGTTTCCAATACAAGGTGAAAGAAAAACCAATGTTTGAAGTCAAACAAATATTAATTTGAATCTCAGTTCTGACACTCATTTTACTATGACGCGAAAAAGTTACTTTTAGGGTGTGGGTCTCTTCATGCATAAAATGTGGTAATGCTTACTTCATCAAGTTATTTTGAAGTTGGCAATAATTGCAATAATTAAAAAAAATCTTAAAGTAGTTTCTGGTTTTTATAAATTATAACAATGGTTTTAATAAAACATTTTTATTTGAACAGTGTTACTGTTACCATTACTAGCCTTAAAATTATATGGTTTCTGTATTATAAAACTTAAAATTTAAAATATAAAATAGAGGGCATTAGTCATATATCACAGAATATATTTAATGCACAGCTTTTTTAGTTTTTTTCCTACTGAAAATTGTAAAGAGTTTTCTCATTTTCAGAAATAAATGTTGATTGGCGAATTTATCTACAGAAAGAACAAATAAACATACTGTAAGTTTAATGTAAATTACTTTTGAAATTCTAAATACCAACAGTAAAAATATGAAGCAATTCCATGGGAAAAAACCATATGTATAAAAGCAAGATAAATTGTTTACCTGTTGGGGGGTTTTAATTTCCTTATGTTAATTGGATAATACCAGCTTAATTAATTTAATTAAATTTATCATGTAAAATATCTACAAATGTTACTTATTATATCTGAAGCCTTACTACAGGGAAATCTGGAAAAAAATTAGTTCTTGTTGTCATTTGCTCCTTAATAATTCCATAATTGTTAATTTAATGATCATATATTAAAGACCCATGTTTTCCAGAATTTGCAGGACACACTTATTGTTTTATTTACCTCCCCAACATCTTCTAGAAACTATAATTCTCATCCCTATCATCCCAAAACTATCCATACACCCACCACACACATGGTTATAATGACAGCTGCCATGTTGAAACAATGTGACCACCACTCCCAGTTGACTGACCAAGGTCAGGATTTTTGATGCAAATTGGTTCTATGAAGGTGTTATCCATGGTACATATGGATCTGATATTTGGGAGCTGAATCATGTTAATGACAATATTCCCAACAGAGACCTAATGCTTATAACTTCTTAATTTGTCATACTCTCCCTTGTATGTCAATAGACAACTCGGCATTATTTTAATAATTTTCTGTACTCTCACTCCATCCCACTTTTTCTTGTTCTTTTCTTTTTTTAAGGCAAACCAGAGAAAGCTTCTTCCATTTGAAAACAAATGAGCATTGATGCGAATATATTAAGCAACTAGCAAGTTATCTTTTTTGGCTCTCTAATCCATGGGTAAGACTATTATATGAGTATATTAGAAGGTTTCCCCCTTAAAATCTATAGCACAAGCTACAAAACCTAAACCACCGATCAAAGGGATAACTTTATAGGCATGGTGGTTCCAATCAACATCCCTAAGCAATCTTTAATAGTGCCAAAAGACTTATGGGTGTTAAAGACTCATGGGATTGATCACCCTAACTTTAATCAGATATTAAGTCCAATGCTAGTTAACATTTCAGGTCTGTGTTCCATACCGTAGTAGAACAATGTGCCCCATTTATTTGGTATTATTTATTTGGTATACGGATATATTAATCTGCCAATGCATATTTCTCACTCAGTGTGCATTACCAAAAATAACTTGCCTCCACCCACAACTTTTCTGTCCCAGAGATTTCTACTCTGAAGTTTCTGACACTATGACTCTGTTACTATCTTCTCATGGATTAACCAGGAGTAGTTGCTATTGTGTGGATACACACATGTCAGGATGAACATGTTCTTGCTTCAGTAACTCTTCAGAGAATTTTTTTTAAATAATTCAAAACCAATTAAGAGTGATTGTGGTATTTCTAAAACTTTCCACTATGATTGTAAAAAAAAAAAAAAAAAACAGGAGATACTCAGTATGTACCACAATTGTTGGCCATGAGTAAGTACTCAAATCTCTCACAAATAATTATGATAAATTTGTTAGGCCTAATACATTATTTTAACTTTCACTTATTAAGCTTTTGATATGTGAAAAGCATAATGAAGCAATTGACATATTATTTCATTCAGTCATAATAATTTTGTGATGGGAATATTATTCTTCCCATTTTACATTCAAGGACAGTGAGGCATAGAGAGACTAAATAAATCTCTGCTGTTTCTTGTATCTATTCAGTGGTTGAATATAGATTCAAATCTGTATTTTACAAAATCTACAGCATGTAATTAGAACTTCTTTCAGGAAAAAGTAACATATACTTCAAATAAAGCAGCTCAAAAAACAGGTTTTTGTTTTTTTTTTTAAACAAAAGTTTAAATAGTCTAGTGGTAGTGCGAAGTCTGACAGTGGCTATCAGGATCTTCTGCTTATGTCTAACTTTGAGAAGCAGTTTAGTCAGAGCATGAGAGCACAGCTTTAGGGTCAAACTTCTTGGGTTCAGTTCCCATCTCCATGACAAAATTGCTATAGGACCTTGGGCAACTTAATTTGTTTTTGTTTTATTTTCCTCCTCTCAATAATATATGTAATAACAGTACCTAAATTACAGGATTTTTGTGAAAACCTGGAATACAATCAAACTCTTGTGCACACTCCACAAGAATAGGATGGACACCCTCACCCAAAGTTCGTTTCTGATATCGAGACTGATGTTACCACACACACACAGAGTATACATATGGTTATCTTCATATAATGATGCTTTCCAGGACAGCAGTGAAGTCTCCAAAGCAGATCCAAGAAGGGTTTGAGAGAGCAGGAAAAGGAGATGGCTTGGATTTCCTTGTAAATAAGAGGTGGAACTGGGGAAAGAGTTCCTCTGCACAAACAGGCCGTGGCTTGCATGGTTTAATTTCCTGTTAGCCCCAAAGGAAGGAACACCTACCTTTCTCCCCAACTTTCCCAAGATGTGAGACAGAAGGAACAGAAGCAGGTGGTAGAGCTCTCATCCAGTCACCAAATAACACAAACGAAATCAGGTTCTTTATTGTAATATATCCCTCAAGTTTGAAGACTGAATGTGCCATGTTTTATTTAATCAAATTTAAATTCATTTAAGTAAGCCATTATGCCACTCTGTGAGGTAAGTACCTTGAGTCTACGAAAACAGGTGAAAATTCTCTTGAATGTCCTATCTAAAAGAACTGCATTGTGGGTAAGGAATATCTTGATGAGACTTTGTGCTGTCTCTTTAGTATGTGTGGAGGCATATATGACCTCAATTTGTATTGCAGGTAATTATGAGGTAAGAGATTTCCAAATGTTCTTTATCCCAAAGGGACAAACTTGGATAAATAATTCTTGACATATGCTAGACCCTTGGCAATATCCCAAGAATCTAAAAATGTGGAGATGGGACTTGTCCAGGATGACAGTGGATACTGTTAAAATGACTATCTGAGGTTGGGCTAGTTTCGTTTACTCTTCAGTCCTGTCACTAATCAGAGACATCCTAGGTAAAGGATGAGAAGCAGCAACTCTCCAGCAAGCTCCATCATATGCAATATTGTAACTACTGCCTGTAAAACATATTAACGCTTTTGCTGCTCACTCAGTTGATCCCAAGAAGGTTCTCATGTAGTCAAGGGGTTCAGGAAAGGGGTAATCTCCTCCAGCACTATGGCACCTGGCAAGAGACTGAGGACAGAGGAGGTCAACTTCTCTTGTGCGTGAGATTTACCAAAGGGTCTGGGTTTGGCTCTATTTTATAGGTACCATTTCCATCTTAGGAAGGAGTGCAGAGTGGTTGCGACAAGCTTGAGGATGCTGTTTCTATAACCCATGGCATAATGGGAAGCTGTGCCAAGGGTCCTGGGTCCGTGTACAGTAAATGGTCAGTATAATGGCATAGAGTGTGCTGCTGAGAAAGGCAGTTTCTTCTACCAGAAGTACAGGGGCATTTGTCACCATCATGGGTCATTGAGAGACTCCAGGAGAAATGACAGAAGTTTGCTAACGTCTCTATTGTGAAGGAGTCTCTTAGGGCATTAACAGCAGTGATTTTGTTTTGCAGTTTGGGCAGATTCTAGAGGTTTTTGTCATTGGGAGTCCCATTCCATGAGGACTAATTTGCAAGTAACACAAAAACAGTCTTAAGTAAAATTTGCAAACAAAAATATGTTGTCTTCAGAAAGTCCTACAACTGGTCTTGCTTTAATGTGAGTAACGTGCTTTAATGTTTCATGGGTGCTGAGAAGATCGATAGCTGTGCATTTATGGCGTCGAGGACAACCAGTTTCTCTTGGTTGAATAAATAATTTTCAAGAATTTATCCGAGGTTATGGGGTCTTTTCCTATGTGTACTATGTGTGGGACAGTGGCCCACTCCTTTATATGAACTCCTTTGTGATTATCTGTATGTTCTTAATGAGTGTGTCAAATGAATCTCCTTGGAGAAAGGGACATCAATGTAATATGATACCTTTGCTGCAAGGGAAAATTAAATGTAATTAAGATTACATGCATGTGATGGCAGGACTGTTGAGAGAACTCAGCAGGGTAAATGTGTATTGTGCCTTTTCAGAAGGTAAAGGCAAACTGCAGCTGAGAGGCCATTGAAAGAGGCACCAAACAGAACATAGTAGTCAAATCTATGACTGTAGAGTGTTTATCATCTGTTGATTGGATGAAAATCAGTAATTTCAATTATATTGGGTATGGGGCCTTAATGGTTAAGGTCACAGCCTTGAGGTTGTGGTAATCCTCCATAAGGTGCCATTCTTTCTTTCCAAATTTAAGAACAAGCTAAATTCGATGGTTAAATGGAGAAGCAGTGTACATAATTACCTCTTCTTTAAATAGGTCTTGTATAACGGATTTCAAATCTCAAGGATACTGTTTTATTCTATATTGAGCTATATTAACTATCCTAATCAAGGATTGAGATTCATTGAGGCCCTTTGTTGTCAAACTAGTTTTAAGAGCCAGAGACATAATTTTAATTTAATTCGTTGGGTTACTGGGATGCTACAAAATGCCTTTGCTGATGCTGCCTATACCTCTGTCTCTCTCTCTCTCTCTCTCTCTCTCTCTCTCTCACACACACACACACACACACACACACGTTATGATCCTTAGAGTTTTGGGGAAAAATACCCAATTCACTCCCAATGCATAAGCAAATGGTTAATCAAACCCACTGACACCTACTATTGGATATTTTAGGCAATAGCTGTGTGGCTATGGAGAATTTAAGGCAGGGTGCTAGTACTCATGGTGAAGGTAAAGCATACCTAACTGTGTCCTATATTTTATGTTTGCTAACCTTCTTAAAAGCACAGAGATACCTCATTTAAATGGAATCCCCAAGTTTAACTCTAATTTCAGACATTGTATGGACTAAGTCCATGAAGATTTTCTAATTGGAGTTTTTCAGCAGACATTAGTTAATTTAGAACCCATGGTCTAGAAGCACAAAAGCCAATCATCCCCTTTTTATTTTGTAATAAATTCTTTTTGCAAATAGTTGGATTACCAAATTGTGGAATTTTGGTTTCCCCAGTTGGTCCAAATTGTGGACCTATAGTTCAGTTTTTGTTTCATTTCCTGTATACAGGTGTTTTTGTTTGTTTTGATGATTTTTGGATATACCTCAAGGGGTTTCTTTCTACCTCACTCAAATTTATAATTTTTTCCCCTAAAGAATCTCCAATCAGTATCATTAGGACCTGGGGCCCCCTCCATAAAAATGATTGATTTATAGGGTTTAAGTACCTCAGGCTTAAGTTGGGTTTGTATGAACCATGTGCACTGGGAGTGCATTGGGTATTTTTTCCTAAAACTTTAAGGATCAGTATCTCTTTCATGATAAAAAGTGTAGACAGCAGCAGCAAAGGCATTTTGTAGGATCCCAGTGAGTCACCTGTTATTATTGACCATCCAGTGGGTTCTTATATCATACGGGGCATTAGGCTTTCTCCTGAGAACACTAAAGATTGGGGCTAACCCCTGGTTGAGACACAGAACCCATTCAAGGTCACAGGGTGAGAGTCGTTCCCCTGACCCTAGCATCTGCCACGGCTTTTGCTGGAATCAAGTCATTCTATCTGAGATACACAGAAATGTTCAGGCAGAAACACATGACCCAAAGCCACTTTGAAGAGGGTTACAAATCGACACCCCATCCCTAAACATCAGTTATTGGAACTTCTGACTTAACTTAGTTAAATCTATAACAGAGCTCAGTAGAATTCCACAAATGCAGCACAAAGCAGCAGAGCAAGGTTTCCAACAGGCAGCAGCTCAAGTTTGGCAGCACGCAGCAACATAGTTCAAAGAATATGCTAGCCAGCAGGCAGCAAAGCAAATTAGGGAGTGAAATCAAAAGAAGAAAGACCCCTGGTGGTTGTGATCACCACCTCGATATCTTGCATACCGTGCTAATGGTTGGGGTTAGCTCGTAGAAGTGAAATGGACATCCCCTTGAAATTTTGGATTGGATGTTGAAATGGATGACACCACACACATTCCAGGAGGGTATAAAAAAGCTTTATGAAGCTTTCTGGGGATAGCAAGGCAGACTCCCAAGCAGGTTGGAAAATGACTTGAGTGAATGAGGTGAGACCGAAAGGGCTTTTCTTGTGGATGGAGAGTGGGGCTGGGGGGAATTTTCTGGGCATGAGTGGGCTGTGGCTCATGTGGTTTGAAATACCTTTTGGTGCCAAAATGCAGAGTCTTTGGGATTTCTTATCAACTTTCTCAGATGTTGGCTGAAGAGGAAGAGAGAATAAAGGGACTTGAAAGCTCTCAGCAGGCAAATATTAAAATCTGAGTCAGACTCTTTATTACACAGACGTATTATTTTTTCAACGAATGTTAAGTGTCTTTATCAACCTCTGAGTATTATAGTCCTTGTTTCATTTCTGGCTCTGTAGCTACAAGGTGGCTGTTGCACTTGTGGGCATCACAAAAACATTCCTAGCAGGAAGAAGGGAAAAGATCTAAGTTGGCACAGATTGCATCTACCTCTTTTATAAAGTAAGAAAAAACTTCCCCAAGAACTCTTACTGCAGTTTTCCCCTTAAATATCATTGAATAAAACTCAATAACATGGCCAACCCTACTTCAAAGAAGACTTAGGAAGCCAACATTTCTAACTTTGAGCACAATGAGGAGCCCTCTTAGTAGTAGTTATTGGTACATAGTTAGCGGACTCTGGCAGTAATGTTCTTTTTTATTTCTTTCTGCAAAGAGGTTTACACAATAGTCACCAACAGTTGTAGATGCTGTGATTTCTTTTATTGCAGCCTACCTGTTTCCTGTGGTTGAAAGTTGACAACATCCATCACATATAAATAGCTAAGGAATTTGCAGCAATCCATACTTTATCAATATTGCGCCAAGCCTTACACAGGTGGAAAAGGGGAAGGGGCCAGGAAAAGAAGCACTTATTACATTGGAAACTCACTAAAATTTGTTATCTTTCTGTTTCAATAGCTGATAGATGAACATGCTATTTTTAAGAGATCATTTCATGGTCACCTTATGTAGCTGATCTTTTAAAAAAATAAAGAAATGGAAAGGCTTGACCCTGAATACTAAGTATTACTTTATTTCTGACTCTATATCAGGCATAAATTATATTTCCAACCCATTCCTAAAGGTCAAATATTCAATCATAGGAATTTTTTTTAAAGTATATTTCCATCCAGTCACATAAGCAAATAAGGAGAAGAGGGAAGAGCAGTGTGCATTTTAAAGAACCAGAATGAAAGCTGTTCACATTTGGATATCACAATTGTATATCTCAGTGCCTTTCCTTTCATACTTAAGAAACATAATGCCCCTGAAAAGGAAAAGAAGAAATTCAAGCTATTAAACACATGTTCTTTTCTCTGTGCCTCTGCATTGATTAATGCCCTGAGCTCACACAGCTGTAAAGTTATACTGGTGTCGTCTTTAGACCATGCCTCACATGACTTTACTTAGAAAGGGAGAGAAGGGCTCGTCAAGTCAGGAGTAAATGAGATATCTCATTTGCATTGAAATTTAGAGAAGACCAAAGAAAAGGCTGCTTCTTCTTTGCCAAGTGTATTTCTTCCTTCATAATGTGCTGATGATATAATGGAGCTGGACATGCCACAGTCATTTTCGTTTGGCCTTGCTTTCCAGAACGTCTTCCTAAGCCTCTTATTTCAAAAATGAGTGAAACACTGAATTCTTACCCACTCAGGAAACTGTTAGAACCCCATGCCATTTTCCTATTGTATGCTGAGGAAAAGATCTTATTTCCCACTTTGGATTATTTTATCCTGTGATACTATCCACATGATTGAAAACAACCTTGTAAATAAAATACCCCAAATTTACTATATGATAAAAATGTTTTATCGCCCATTCTCTTAACAGGAAGTCCAGAGGTAGTCAAATACATTAAATCAGACATTCTTTACTACTTGACTTAAAGCATTATTCAACAGAGGCTAGTGATTATTTGAACAATTATAGAAAATTAGTCTTGCTTTCTGACAGTACGAAATAATCAGATTCATTTTAAAATTGTTCAGGTGAGCCACACTCACTATAGAAACATTACAATAAAGGGTATTTTGTCCTCATTTCCCCCATCACATTCTCACTTAAAAAACAGACAAAGCAAACAAACAAAAAACTTTAACTATGTATTTCCATGCTCAAGGAGAAAAATAATAATAATAATAATAGTATTTCACTTAATGAGTAAATAGATGAAATTAACAATTTTCTCAGTTGGCTAGACTTCTTAAAAATGTCACTGAAGTGGATGAATATTTCCAGAATCAGAAGAGAGCATTCTTTAGCCTGGGATGTCACAAGCAAGATACTGTAGGGAATGCACCACATTACATCTGAGAAGCAAAGTAGCGTCCTTTCTCGCCTGGTTCCCTTGCACTGCTGGATTCACTCCTGCTTGCTGCAATTGTACTGGGCTAATTCCCATCCTGCTGTTTCTAGGTCAGACTGGTCTGCCCTTGCCGAGATTCTACACACGCAGACATTTCACCAGTTAATTACTTCTCCTCCAGAGTATTGTTCAAGGACCTGCACCATTGCCTGTCACACTGGTAGGTTATTATGATAAAGGAAGTACTAATTTAATTTATTATTGGGGAATATAGACTATAAACTTAAATATAAGAATTGTCATAAAGAAACTTTTGGTAAGAAAATAATTCAAATTGTAAGCTTTTAATTCAGGTCAACCCGTAAACAGCATTAAGTACATGGGACTATTTGACCCCAGAGTACAAAACAACAACAACTGGCTAATATTTAAAATTAGAGGACAATTCATTTCCGACATTAACATTATTAAACTTCTTACTTACTGCTTGTGAAAATTTTTTGAGTGGTTCATATACGTACTTTATAATGAATTTTATTTTATCCTTTTACCTAGCCGTATTCATTCATGTACGCATTTCTGATCTTCAAAGAAAACTCTGCTCCTTTGCGTTAAGCAAACTTTGTGAAAAAACTATCTAAATTCGCTACCTTTACCTCTTTCACCTTTTTTCAGTCCTCGCTGTGGAATTGCATCTCTTAGTATCACTGGCCTCATCTCTAAAATGAGTGCTTCAAATACCTCATGGCAGATTGACTTTCAGGTTAAAATTCCACATGTATGAAATATTACAAAAAGGACATTTTCTTATTTAGGGGATTAACAAATGCCATTTCTCTCTCTCTCTCTCTCTCTCTCTCTCTCTTTAAAAATTTACTTATTTATTTATTTGAGAGAGAGAGAGAGAATGAGCAGGGGGAAGGACAGAGGGAGAGGGAATCGTAAGCAGATTGTGCTGAGCATGGAGCCTGACTTGGGCTCAATCTCACGACCCCAATATCATGACCTGAGCTGAAATCAAGAGTCGGATACTCAACTGACTAAGCCAACCAGGTGCCCCAACAAATGTCATCTCTTACTTCTTACTATCTCAAGTCAGGAAAAAATAGACAAGTTAGTATTTTACGAGCAATGTATTAGCTTTACCGCTGATATACTGTTTAGTGAAGGCGGCTTTAACTATCTGGCCAAAATAACCGCCTAACTTTCTGACACTGAGTCAAAGAGGCTTACCCAAACTTAAGCAAAGAGGTCTCTGCTCTGTGGGGCTATCCCTCTTTCCTAAGCAGGACACAATAATAAGCAGACCAAGAAGAACCCTTTCTGCAGGTAGGATGAAGGAGGGGAAAAGGCTGAACTTAATCTCCTCCCTCAAACTCACTATATTAGTTTCCCAACACCACTAGAAAATATTACCACAACCTTAGTGGCATAAAGCAACACATATTTATGATCTTACCAATTAGTATTTCAGGCATCTTAAACAGCTCTCACTGGGCTAAAAAATCAAGCTATTGGCAGCCCTGCATTCCCTTCTGAGGGCTCTAGAGAAAATTGACACCTTTGCCTTTTCCAGTTTCTAGGGGCTGCCTGCATTCACTGGCTCTTGGCCCTCTTTCCTCTCTCCAAAGCCAGGTTGTTGAGTCTTTCTGAGGTTAAATTCTCCCTGACCTCCTCTTTCAGTCTTCCTCTTTCATTTTCAAGGATTCATTTGCCCACCCAAACAACCCAGGATAATCTCCCTATCTTAAGGTTAGCTTATTAGCAAATGTAATTCTACTTGCTGCCTTAATTCTCCTTGCTATGTAAGGTATCATATTTACAGAGTCCAGGGATCCAAATGTGGGTGTATTTGAGCTATCATTATTCTGCCTACTGTAGTCAAACCTGATCTTCAGGCCTTCCACCTGAGCGAGACGTTAGCAGAAACTTAAAGGATAACTGATTAAAAATGGGCAGAGGAACGGAGTTAACATTTTTCCTAAGAACATATACAAATGCCAAACAGGTACATGAAAAAATGTTCATCATTACTCATCAGCGAAATGCAAATCAAAACCATAGTGACATATCACCTCACACCTGTTAGAATGGCTATTATCCAGAAGATACAAAAGATAAGAGATAAGTGTTGGTGTGGATGTGGAGAAAATAGAACCCCAGTGCACTGTTTGTGGAAATGTAAACTGGCACAATCACTAGAAAAAAAAAAACAAAACAGAATAAAGTTTTCTCAAAAAATTCAAATTAGAGCTGCCATATAATTCAGCAATCCCATGGCTGGCTATGAATCTGACAGAAGGGAAATTACTGTCTCAAAGATATATCTGCACCCCACGTCTGTTGCAGCTCTTCACTATAAACAAGTTATGGAAACCACCTTGATGTCCATTAACGGATGAATGGATGAAGAAAATATGGTACATATAGTCATCATTTTATAATAAATAAATATATTAAATCATAACACTGTACTTAAACATACACAATGTTACATGTCAATTATATCTTACTAAATGTAGGAAGGAAGTGGATGCCCTGTAAGTTGGGCAACCATTTAACCATGGAAATAAAAGTATTATAATTATAAAATTACTCCAGAGGTCTCTAATATATTTGACTCCATGGTCTTAAGTTTCAAACCAGGGGTGCCTGGGTGGCAGTTGGTTAAGCATCTGCCTTTGGTTTGGGTCATGATCTCAGAGTCATGGGATCAAGCGAGCACTGTGTTGGGCTCCCTGCTCAGCAGGGAGTCTGCTTCTCCTTCTCTCTCTGTCTCTACCCACAAGCTTATGCTTTCTCTCTCACTCAATCTCTATCTCACAAATAAATAAAATACTTTTTTAAAAAAGTTCCAAGCCATTAAGACATATTTAAAGTTTCTTGCACTATCTTTTCTTAGTTCTTTGAATTTTTAACTTCTCTCTTACTACCCTTACATATAAAAATTGCCAACTACATACCAATTCAAGGTAAAGCAGGGAGGCAAAATCACAAAGGAGGAATAACAGCTTAAAAGGAAAGAGATTAAAGGAAGATAAAGGCAGTCTCAAAGAGTGCTAATGGTAAAGTTTAGACAATCTCTGAATTCCCAGGAAGCACTATTTTGAGGGAAAATTTGATAATAATTTGCAAGAACTTTATTATGTTGTTTTAGACTATTTTTCTTCCTGGAACAGGGAAGTGAAATATTATACTTTTAAATTCTTTTGCTGAGTTTTGATGGAAAGAAAATGCTTACCTCACACTGGATGGATTATTTTTATATTTATAAAACTCCAAAGCAAATTCTGGAAGATATTTTGTTTAAAAAATGCACACAATATTTTTGATTTTTTAAAATAACATTCAGTTTTGGAACTTATGTTCATAGAATAGGCTCTAAATGACAATTCTATCTTGTGGTGTAATGCCTCATGTCTTGGCTATTTATATAGTGTTTGCGAATCATTCATTACAAGTAGTTATACGGGGCTAATTACATCAACAGAATTAAAGATGTCAGAACTGTGGTCTAGTTAAATAAAACAAACTAAAGTAAACCTTGCCCAAAATGCCCCTACTTGGAATTACCAGTTGTTTCAAGAATTGAAAACCAACTTCTTTCAGGAGACTGGTAGCATAGGAGAAGGAAATTTGCCAGGTCACTTAATGAGAAAGAAGACATCAGAAAAGAAGGCCAGGCACAAAAGCAGTGAAAAATCTGTCCAAGAACAAATCATTAGAGAGAGATAAGTAACTTAGGAAAGATTTTCCTTCCAAATAGGAATTTTTTTAACCTAAAACTCTATTATTTTAACATTAAGACACTGAGGTACTAAGGTTAAACTTCTGAAAAACACGGCTGTGAACCAGAGGTCAAGGTGAAGACAGGTAAATATGTAGTAGCACAGTAGACTCAATAAATGGTCTGCCCATGTATTTCTGCTTTCTATAGTTTAAACTCAGACTAGGGGCCGACTCACAGCCAACTTGGAGGGCAGGGATAAGATGGAGAGATAGATGGATTGATAAACATACAAACAGATATGTATTGATCCAGAAACCTTTCCAAGTAGAAAGAACTGGGCCTAAGGAAATTGTCAAGAAAACCAGTTCAAATGCCAAGAGAATTGACATCAATGATGCAGCACCAACTGATCGTCTAAGGACCAAAATAGCACCAATACCCATGCTGCACTAATAATATAAATTAGCAGTGGGACTACTGATAGGTTTAAAAAATTGGCAGCAATAGGCCTAATAAACATTTGATCATTAATAAAAGTTTCCTCAGCAGTGTCATTCTTTAATCCAAAGGACATGGGCTCATAAAACCTTGCTAGTACTGATTAATCTGGAGACCGTCACACACATCTAACCACTACCAAGCAGTTTCATTGAACATGCATTGGCCTTGCTCCCCACCTGTCACTTTTTCTGTGGTGGTTACAACTTTATGAGGTTCCCCAAGCAGCTCATAATTAATCCTTTTCCACCCCACTAGTTTGAACTTCCTTTTTTTTTTAAGGCTTTATTTATTTGAGGGAGAGACAGATAGTGACAGAGATAGCGACAGAGCACAAGAGGGGAGGAGAGGGAGAAGCAGGATCCCGCTGAGCAGGGAGCTTGATGTGGGGCTTGATCCCAGGACCCTGGGATCATGACCCAAGCCCAAGGCAGATGTTTAACCACCTGAGCCACCCAGGCACCCCTGAACTTTCTTAGTTTCCTAAATTACCCTTTGGAAGCCTTCTTATCAGAGACTATGTCTCCCCATAAAGCATGTCAATCTAATATAAAAGCATGGAAAGGAGAGAACATCTGGGGGAAATAGAAAAGTAGGAGGATCTGAGTTTCACAGCCTCCCACAGATACAGCTAAATAACACCCACATCAATGTAAATATCCCAGAAAATGATCTGAAGACTCACATTTGAACACATTCTCCAGAGGTAAATGTAGAGAAGAGGCCACGTGGAAGAGGCTAGGAAGGGCGGAAACACGGTGGAGAGCTAAATGGACCCACGGGACTGTCCGTGGGAGAGAAGGACCCTAAGTGAATGGAAAGGGGACAGAAGCAGACACTCAAGGCAGCCCAGACATGGGAAACCTGCATGGGTAAGACTTACCCTCATAGCATTTGGCTTTGACAATCAAGGGGGCTGAATTTCATGACTCCCATCTAAGTTGCTAAGACCGAGTGCACTGCCCACACAAGCTTCTGCGGATCTGTGAACCTCCAACCTGGTCCCTGGTGGCCGCAGGTCCCCTCTCACAGCAGACCCCCCTCATTCTCCTGTGGACCTGTCGCCTCCCATACACACTTGGCCTGAGCCCATCAAAAGTGGTGCCACCAACCTGGCTGTGCGCAAGCGGCTCCAACAGGGGCCAGCCCCATTCCAAACACGCCAACAAAAGCCTCTCAGGGGGCAACACCAGGGAAAGTGCCCTGCAGATCGGTGCTACTGCATCTCTGGCAAAAGCCTGGTCTGACTCAACTCAAACCCAAGACAACCCCAGACTAGCCCACTAGCAACGCAGGAATCAAATCCTGTGTTGGGGGGATCAAAAAGGCAAAGCGAGCCATTGCAGACAACTAGGCTGAAGGCAAAAGCAGTTCAACCACAGCAATGTAGTGCACGCAACACATATAGGGGACACCTCTGACATCGAACATTTAAAGGAGAGTTGATACCTATTCTTCTCAAACCTTTCCATGAATTAGAAGAGGAAGGAAACTCCTGAATTCATTCTACGAGATTAGCATTACCCTGATACTGAAACCAGATAAAAACATGGCAAAATAAAGAGAACTATAGGCTGATATCTCCCATTAACACAGATGGCAAAAGTCCTCAACAAAATATTAGCAAACCAAATCCAACAATACATTAAAACAATAATTCACCACAATCAAGTGGGATTCATTCCTGGAATGCAAGGGAGGTTTAATATTTACAAATCAATCAACATGATACATCAATCATATCAGTAAGAGGGAAGATAAAAAAAAAAACATGATCATTTCAAAAGATGCAGAAAAAGCATTTGAAAAAGTACAACATCCATTCATGATAAAAAACCCTCAACAAAGTAGGTTTAGAAGGAACATATCTTAATATAATAAAGTCCATTTATGAAAAACCCACAGCTAACATCATACTCAATGGTGAAAAACTGAGAGCTTTTCCCTTAAGATTGGGAACAAGACAAAGATGTCCGCTCTCACCATTTTTATTCAAAATAGTACTAGAAGTCCTAGCTGCAGCAATCATACAACAGAAAGAAATAAATTTTTTTCCAAATTGGTAAGGAAGAAGTGCAACTTTTACTATTGGCAGGAGAAATGATACAATACATAGGAAACCCTAAAGATTCCACCAAAAAACTACTGGAACTGATAAATGAATTCAGTAAGGTCGTAGAATACAAAATCAATATGCATTGAATTTTTAGATACTAATAATGAAGTAGCAGAAAGAAACTAAGAAAACAGTCCCATTTACAATTGCACCAAAAGTAGCAAAATACCTAGGAATAAACTTAATCAAGGAGGTGAAACACCTGTACTCTGGGAAGTATAAAGTGCTGATGAAAGAAATTGAAGATGACAGAAACAAATGGAAAGATATTCCCTGCTCAGAGATTGGAAGAACAAATATTCTTAAAATGTCTATACTACTCAAAGCAATCTACAGATTTAATGGAATTCTCTATCAAAATACCACCAGCATTTTTCACAGAACTAGAACAAACCATCTTAAAATTTGTATGGAGCCACAAAAGACCCTAAATAGCCAAAGCAATCATGAAAAAGAAAAGCAAAACTCTCAATTACAGATTTTAAGATATACTACAAAGCTGTAAAAATCAAAACAGTATGGTATTGGCACAAAAATAGACACATAGATCAATAAAGCAGAATAAACAGAAACAAGCATATTTATATGGTCAGATAATCTTTGACAAAGGAGGCAAGAATATGCAATGGGAAAAGTCTCTTCAACAAATGGTATTGGGGAAACTGGACAGCTATCTCCAAAAGAATGAAACTGGACAACATTCTTACACCATCCATAAAAATGAACTCAAAATGAATTAAAGACCTAAGTATGAGACCTGAAGACATAAAAATCCTAGAAAAGAGCACAGGCAGTAATCTCTCTGACATCAGCCACAGCAACATGTTTCTAGATAGGTCTCCTGAGGCAAGGGAAACGAAAGAAAAAATAAACTATTGGGACTTCATCAAAACAAAAAGCTTCTGCACGGCAAGGGAAACAAACAGCAAAACTAAAAGACAACCTACTAAATTGGGAGAAGATATTTGCAAATGACAAATGTGATAAAGGGTTAATATACAAAATATATAAAGAACTTACATAACTCAACACCAAAAAACCCCAAATAACCCAATAAATAATGGCCAAAAGACATAAACAGACATTTCTCCATAGAAGACATCCAGATGGCCAACAGACACATGAAAAAATGATCCACATCACTTATCATCAGGAAAATGCAAATCAAAACCATAATGAGATATCACCTCACACCTGTCACAATGGCTAAAATCAACAGCACAAGAAACAAGTGTTGGTAAGCACGTGAAGAAAAAGGATCTTCATGCACATGTTGGTGAGAATATAAACTGGTGCAGCCGCCATGGGAGACAGTGTGGAGGTTCTCAAAAATAGAACTACCTATGATTCAGTAAACGCACTACTGGGTATTTGCTCAAAAAATACAAAAACATAAATTCAAAGGGATACATATACCCCTATGTTTACAGCAGCATTCTTTACAATAGCCAAACTATGGAATTAGCCCAAGTGTTCATCCACAGATGAATGGACAAAGAAAATGTGGTATTTGTACACAATGGAATATTATTCAGCCATAAAAAAGAATGAAATCTTGCAACAATATGGGTAGATATGGAACAATATGGATAGTACTAAGTGAGATAAGCCAGTCAGAGGAAGACACAGACCATATGATTTCCCTCAAATGTGGAATTTAAGAAACAAAACAAGCAAACAAACAAAAAAAAATGAGAGGTAAACTGAGAAACAGACTCTTCACTACAGAGAACAAACTGATAATTACCAGAGGGGATGTGGTAGGGGGATGGATGAAACAAGTCAAGGGGATTGAGAAGAGTACACACATTGTGAGGAGCGTTGATTAATGTATAGCATTGTTGAACCACTGTATTATACACCTGAAACTAATAAAACACTGTATGTTAACTATATTAGAATTTTAAAAAATTAAGTTAATGGAAAACTAGGTTCCCAATGTAGGCAAGATTTCTCAGGAAATAAACAATAAAATAAACTTGACCTTAAAAAGAAATCACTGATTGCAAAAGAAAATGCAAGGAACCTTGAAGCTGTTTAACAGGTCTTCTGAAAATTACAGTTTATTTAACAGTCAACAAGTATTTATTGAAATTATCAGTCAGAAATGGAGTTAAATGCTACAGACAAGATGTGAGCAAGATAATCTCCATCCTTGAAAATTTTATCACGGAGGAATCGATGTAAACAGGCAAATGTGGCTTATAAATGTGAAAGGATTAATCTAACAGAGTTTATCTCCACTGAGCAGGCTAAGGAGTGGGGCCTTCTAGAGATGGAAGTGCAGCCATATCAGTACTTCTGAAGTCCAGAAATGTAAACAGCCCTACATGTTTGGCTTCTGTATTCTAATGTCAATTTTTATATTTTCATATTTTCAGGCTTCAATTCTTTGTACATATAATCGCATTTATATACCACAAATATGTTTTTAATCTTTACCTATAAGAAAGAAACTTCTAACGTTAAAATATTTTAGAGTTCATTCTAAATGGTCTTAGCAATATTACAGAGCTTACACTGTTTTAGAAAGTGAGGAAATAATCACAAATGTTTCTGAGAATGACTAGCTTTTAGAGGAGAATTGCCAGCCATTGCTTCGTTGATTTCAGCTGATTTCCTTTCAGAATGAGAAATTATAATGAATCACCACCAATCAGCAAACCTGATTATGGATGTCAGTTACATAGCCTAAAAAAAGCACCTGCTTCCTGGGCAAGTACTAGACAGCTGTGGGCAAGACTGGAACAAAGTAGTCCTGTGCCAGCAACAAAGATTTTGGAAATCTCCCATCCTGAAACCTCTCCATCTGTAACATATTTCTTAAATGGTACCTTAATTATGTCCCGCACAACTGAAATCTAAGACTTAGGGTATATATTATATAGATTTAGGATTCTATCTGCCTGTCTATCTGTCTACACGATATATAATAAATTATCAGCTTTCCATTGGCAGGGCTCTCATTTTGTCCAAAGGTAATGATAAAGAGAAGGAATGAGTGATGTGCAAAAACTGAATTATCCAATAGGCAGGATACACATGTGCAAGTATCAAAATACTCAGAAAAATAAAAAGGGAAATGTAAAACCTAGAAATTAGCAAGCTAAATATTAATGCGTGTGTCTGTGTATGTTTTGGACCCACTTCAGATTTTGTTTTATGATATAGTGTTATCTTCATTTTAAATTACCTGTAGGATATTTATAATATTTTCCAAGGCATAAAATTACTAAAATTCCTAATCAGCCCAGATGTTGCCACTGCCTTTCTCAAACATAATTGGTTCTCCTCTACTGGGCAGTGCCCTGTGCCAAACTACCGGAGATACAATTGCAGTGTTTGGGCTCACCCTGTATAATTGTCTTTGGCTTCAGTGTAAACTTCTTATGAAGTCTGTCTAGGTAGGAAAGGTTGACTTGTTCAACATAACAGAAATGGGCCAAAACATTTATCATAAGGGAAAAGTAATTTTAACTATGTTTCTCAGGAAGAGGCAATGTAATAGAAACTGTAGGCATGATAATCTCCAGGTTAATGCCTTTAATTAATGCTATTACAGCAAAGGTTGAATTGTTTTGGATGGATAGTTGGGTATCCTCTAAAAATCTCTCAGTTCTAATATTTTGATTATAAATGGCTGGGATGAAATACAAACCTATTTCTAAAGTTTTAATTTGCTTATATACTTTTGGTATAAAACGTACTATTTTATCTTTTTCCCCAAAAATACATATTCTCTTAACTCAAGGATGCTACTATTGACAAGTTTTAGCATCGATGAGTGAGCATGACCTCAAAGATCAACGTAGAAACAGATCTTTTTGTGTTGTGCATATGCAAAGATTTTACAGGAATCAAAACAAAGCCAGATGTTTCAGTGAGAATGCATGAACTATCTGCAAAATTCAAATAAAGCAATTTATTTTTTGTCATAAGCAAGACTTCAGGTTAAAACCTACTCCCAAACCATTTCATGGCTTAAAAACATGGGGTTTTTTGTTTGTTTGTCTGCCATCTGAATGATCTACATTATATCTCGTTCTTAATAGTAGACTTTAAAAAGAAGAACATGAAAGTCATAACATTTATATTTATCACCCATCCCAAATCCGTGTTTCATTAAAATGTGATGAAGATGAAGGGGCTTAATATAAATGGAAGGTGATAGCAGCAATAGAGAACTAAGAAATGAAATGGAGAAGCAGTAAAATCACTAGGGAACCAAGAAACAGATTGGTAATCTCCTACAACTACCACATTGACTTTGTCAACTAAACTTCTCATTTTACTACCCTCTCCATTGACTTCAAGATTTTTCTTAGAAAAGCTAAACAAGAATACCTACCTTTGGAAACCATGGTTCTAAAATATTCAGTGATCTAGGGGCGCCTGAGTGGCACAGTGGTTAAGTGTCTGCCTTCGGCTCAGGGCGTGATCCCGGCGTTATGGGATGGAGCCCATATCAGGCTCTTCCGCTATGAGCCTGCTTCTTCCTCTCCCACTCCCCCTGCTTGGGTTCCCTCTCTCGCTGGCTGTCTCTATCTCTGTTGAATAAATAAATAAAATCTTTAAAAAAAATATTCAGTGATCTTAAAGAAATCCAAGAGCCATTAAATCAAATTTAAATATGGTTATACCAGAAATATAATTAAAATATTTATAAAGTATAGAGTTTGAAATATCCTTTTAAAGGCCTTAATCTCCAAATAGAATAATTTGAAATATCTCCCTTTTGTAACTACAAGGTGCTAAACCAAAATATGTATAATTTTATTTGTAGATGTAATGTGTGGTAATATCCTGTGGTTATGATTTAAAGAGCATATTTTCTATGACCAATTGCAGTACTACTTCCACACCATTCCAAGTGTCTATGGACCTTTCATATAAAACAATTATTCATTTCATCTAGGATAGAAATATAGCTGTTTCTAACATTTCATATTAAGTGATCAAGTTTTATCTGGCATTTTGAAATGAGCTTAAATACTAGATCAATTAGGATAAGCAAAAAAGTAATATTTGTAGAATTGCCCTGTGTATAACCTAATTATAAAAAGCAAGGATAAAAATAAATTACAATGCTGACTAGAACACTGCATTTATTGGTGGTTGTAGTTCCCCTATCTTTATATAAATGCAACTTTGCAAGAGTTTTGGGAAAATCTAAGTATATTTAAATGTATATGATTTAGCTGAATCAATGCTAAGCTTTTAAATAAAATGTTTTCATGCACTCATTTTGGAGTTAATTATATATCTTCTCTCTTGTAATAGTAATTTATTAGTATCTCTGGTACAATGTTACATGATAATGGCAACAAGAGATATTTTTGCCTACTTGCTGATCTAATGGGGGTATGAATCTTGCCTCACAAGGTTATTAAAGTATAGATTAAGATTTTGCACATAAATCCTTTATGTAATCCCTACACTTACTGAGCACCTTAATACTTGGTAAGCATTATTACTATTTTATACAGATTAGTGTGTTGAAAATGTGTTTAATTATATTTCCAAAATTCCTCTCCTCTCTTTTTCAAGAGTTTCTCCCTCTGCCTTACCTTTACCCTACTCCATATATTTCTAGTGGGACTATCAGGTACAATGCCTACCCCAGCGTTTGCATAGAGACAGGCATGAGAATGCAATTCTGGCCTCCATAAATAGAGATCTGCACATACTGTAACTGATGGAAAGGTTGGAAAATAACACAAACACATTTACTCACATTCCTTTTATTTGCTTCTTACGTAGATTTTGAGGAAATGAGTTTGCTCATCAAATGAAATTATTGTCTGTATGGCTTAGGTCAGGGTTTGCTACTGGCCATTTTACCAGTTTGAGGGGGAAGAAAAAGCCCTTCTCTCACAAAGAAAAAACATGTTTTTAGAGTCAACTAGAATTAAAGAATTGTTGAGTTCAAAATTTAAAAGGACTGAGGGGCCAGAGATATAATGCTGGAAACTGGGGAAAAACAACAACAACAACAACAGAGTTTTGCAGTGAATGTACATGCAAAGATCTAGAGTACAAATATGGGGAGTGCAGAACCGAGAAGGGGGGTTGGACAGTGCCTCATTTAACAAGAGGCATTTGATATATTTAGAGATGAGAGAATTGGAGAGAATTGGATCCTATTTGTGGATACTGAAATAGCCAAAGCATTAAGTTAGAAGTAGAGTTAGAGGGACAGTGAGTTAGAAGCTAGAATCTTCCAGAGTATGACTGTGACACCGTGTAGAAGTGGTGGGATAGCTTGATGGCATGAGAGTTAAAGCAGAGAGTTTTTAGAGGAGAGAGAATGGTCTGGAAGTGACACTGAAGAGCCAAAAGGTCACCACTTTATTCCTAGTGGTACAAAAGCTGCAGGGGAAACATGCCACCATTTGAGAAGACTGGACACAATTTATAGTCCTTAGAGGAGAGTCAGATATCAGGAAAGAAAGAAGGTAAATGACTTTTAAAAAAATTTTTTATTTTTTTTACGTTGAAAATATGTTTTTGTCTCTTGATGATTATTCACAAAGGTTACAAAGGAAGGGTGTTAGGAAATCTGGAAAAGCAGTGGGACAGAAAACCCCTGAGCCCTGTGAACGGAGGAGGGAAGGCAAAGAGAATGGTTGTCTTACCCACAGTGTGCCAAATAACCCTTTACTCAGCCTGGAAGAGCATAGTAACGTTAGACATACAAGAGTCTTTTAAAGATATTGTCTGCATTTTCTATTTTGTTTTACAGTTCATGGAGGTTTGGATAACAGAATTGTTCCAATTCATATATGAACTAGCGACAGTGTCAAATAGTTTCAAGATGAAAAATTAACATAGATTTTAAGGCAAAATTTATTTTATACACTAAACTTCCAGCCATTAAGCTCACCCCATGGTAAATAAATGTGTAACATTTTTGTGTTATCTTTCCAGATACATACATATATACGCAGCCCCCAACCCTTACACACAGACATTCTTTTACCCTTTTAAGAAAATGTTGCAATACTGTACACATTGTTCCTCATATTAAAATTTTTTCATTGAAAAAAATTAGAGTGATTTAATGTCTTTTTGTTCCATTGCATTATGTCCCGTTTTATTAAATTTATCCACTATCATCAATGAACATTTAGGGTTGTTTTATTCCCAGTCTTTTACTATTAAAAGCCATTTTGGAATGTGTAACCGGGCATAAATGAACCCAATCAGGTATTTCTAGCAACTAAATTTCCAGAAGTGAAATTTCTAAATCAAAAGGACAAATTATAGTAATTCTAATTTTGGTAGAGATTACAAAATTGCCTTTCATGAAATTGTACCAATCCACATCTGCAAAAAGGTATTTCGTTTTCAGATTACTATTTTTATAGCTATAATTTATTTCTCGCTTCTAATAACAATTGGATAGAATCTCTGAAACAAAGTTAAATGACAATGAATACTAAATATACTTTTCACTTCGCTGATTTAATGGGAATACCTCTATTTTTACCCCCCATTGAGCTTATACTGGTCCCTGAGGTGGATTTTCTTTTTTTGTAGTTCTTAAAAATGATGATTTTATAAGTACACTTTTAGCTTTTCTGAAAATGTAAATATTATTTTCTTCTTAAATTAATTTGATGAATTATCTTGATAGATCTCCTAATATTCCACTATCCTTGCATTCTTGGATTAAACAAAACCATCCCTCTTCCAAAAAAAATCAGTAAATCAAAATATTAAAAATAAAACATTATTTCTAGAATAATGAGATTAGCTGAATTTTTTATCTTCTGTGCAATCTGTTTCATTAAACTATATATTTTTTGTCGATTGATTTTTTTTGTTTCCATGCATGCTTATTTATTTATTTTTTTCATAATTTTTATTTTGTTATATTAGTCACCATACAGTACATCCCCAGTTTTTGATGCAATGTTCCATGATTCATTCTTTGTGTATAACACCTGGTGCACCATGCAATATGTGCCCTCCTTAATACCTATCACCGACCTACCCCAATCCCCCACTCCTCTCCCCTCTGAGACTGGAGGAGATTATGCTAAGTGAAGTAAATCATTAAACTATATTTTGCATAGTTTTAGACTCACAGATATGATGGTACATTACATAGTACACAGGTATGAGTAACATCTTAATTTTATTATAAATAATCATTTTTAAGTGGCCTTCTGCATCACTTGATAATTTAGGTTCACGTTTTCAACTTTTTGATCATTATAATTACCAGTTTTACTTTTTAAAAATTTATATCTTCAGGTATAATTTTATTGTTAATTTTATGTTCAAACAATAATATCCACTTTGTTTACTTGTGTCTCCTATACAAAGCATAGTCACATATTTTACTTTTAATTCAATTGAATTATAATAGCATATATTTTTTACTAAAATGCATTTATTGATATAATAGATTGGTATTGATTCTCTCATGCCATATTTTTTTGCTTTCTATATTACATATTTTATTTTATCTATTTATTTTTTTAAGAGATTTATTTATTTATTTATTTGACAGAGAGTAAGCCAGCGAGAGGGAGAACACAAGCAGGGGGAGTAGGAGAGGAAGAAGCAGGCTCCCAGCGGAGGAGCCTGCTGTGGGGTTCAATCCCAGGATCCCAGGATCACGCCCTGAGCCGAAGGCAGACGCTTAACGACTGAGCCACCCAGGGGCCCTTATATTACATATTTTAAGTAGCTTTTATTATTTATGCATTTTTGCTTTGAATGTGTATGTTTATGTTAATATTTTTTGCTCTAATAATTAACTATATGTTATGTTTGATACCCCAAATCTACTTGTTAGAAAGTTTAGTTCCTAATATAAATGTTTATATTCCTTCTTCCTCCATATCTTTCAATTTTCTTCACAAATTATTGCCAATTATATTATTATCCTCAGTGTTTATATTTTAAAAAAATAATATTTTAGATTATTTATTTTCTTGATCAGCTATAACATCCTTCAGGAGATGAGATATTTTATTCCACCTCCCATTTTCTTTTCCCATTTCCCTTGTAAAAGTTAATATAATATTTTCATTCTAAACAAACATTTGTTTTTGCCTGGGATCTAATCCTAAATGTTACCAACAATTCTCTTTTTCTGTATTTTATTCAGAACTTTCTTTTTTTTTTACCATGTGGTGATTTACAGGAAGAGAAAGAGGACAAAGCAAAAAAAAATCTATAGTCAACAATTTTTTTTTATTACACTGCTGACAAAGGAATGAATTCTGCTAATAATAAAACAAAATTTTATGTTACAACTACTTTCCATCTGTCAAAGTTTTTGAAGAATTGATAGAAAATCATTTTTAACTTTAATCAATTTTATTTTAAAAAGTAATTACTGCTTGAAGAATATCTAATTACACAATACAATCATTAACATAATTGAAGGATACTATGTTTGAATTCTATTGTTGCTGGGACGTATTATGGCCTATGTAGGGGCTTAAAATAACACAACTGTATTATTTGATGAGAAGTCTGACATGGATCCCATGGGGCTAAAATCAAGCTGTTGGCAGGGTCATATTCTTTCCTGAGGCTCTAGGAGAGGATGTGTTTTCTTGACGTTTACAAATTCTAGCAGTCTCCCTCTTTCTTTGACTCATCGTTCTGTCCTCCATTTTCAAAGCCAACAATCTTGAGCTGAGCCCTTCTCATAGCACCATTTCTGTGATTCTCTTCTGTCTCCCTCTTCCATATTTAAGGACTCTTTTGATTATGTGGAACTCATCCACATAATCCAGGATAATCTTCTATTTAAAGATCAGCTGATTAGCAAACTTAATTCCATATGCAAATTTAATTCCCATCCCACTCCATCTTGCCATGTAACATAATATATTTACAGCCACCAGATATTAAAATGTGGACGTTATTGGGGGGGCATTTATTCGGCTCACCACAGCTACTCTCCACCATTCATCATAGTCAGTTTAGTTGTTTCTTACATTAACTGACTAGCACAGTGGCCAAAAACAAATGACTTAACTTTTCTAATTTACTTTTCCTTATGAAGCGAGGGAATGTTTGATGAACTCTGCCTTCATTTCTTGATTTGAGTTTAGTGACCGTGTCTTTTTAAAGCCATTAATTTAAGCATTACATCCAATTTTATATTTGAAAAATTTACCTTTGCCAATATCCTAACTTTCAAACAATTAAATGCAATCATGAGGAAAATACCCAGTCTCTTTTAAGGCCTTTACTTGTGGATGAGATAGAAAAGCAGAAAGTCTTCAGGAAAGAAATCAGAATCTACTTTATTCTAATAACCTGTGTTTTGAAGCTAAGGAAATGATCAGAAATGTTGGAAAAAATGTTTATCAAGGAATTTATGTAGCTCTTAACGATTGGATTTTTGAGGACTATTCAGTGGTATCTCGTGATCTAAGGTTTCCTGAAAATGAAAGATACTAATCTTTAGCTTAATATTTTAATTTTGTTTGTTTAATTTTTAGTTTGTTTAAAACTGCTTGCAAAACAGCATAAAAGAGCTCAAATTAAACATAACTAATTAGTTAACACAATTTTCTCTTTGGCATATTGTATATAGGGTATTCATGTACATTTTTTCTTTAAACTTCTCTGTATTTTCCCATTTTCTACAATGAAATCATAATTAATACATCTACAAAAGTAACTATTTAAAATTAGAGTGTTGGGAAGAAAGAAACTGCTAGGAAGTTAAATTACTGACATAGCCCCATGGATAATTAGCAACACCTAATCCAGAAATAATTAGAGATACTTTTCTTAACATGACATTTTAATCTATCTGTCATTATCCAGAACAGTACCTTCAGAACAGGGAGTCGGACCCTTCACAGCCTTGAGCCACATCCACACAATTTATCTTGTTACTCCAAACACAGCAAATCTTGACCTCGTAAGTGCCTCCAGTTCAACGACCCTTGAAGTTTCTTCCTATTCACCAGTCACTTTATATCTTCATCTTACTCTCTACAGAGTTTAGGTCCCATGGTCCATCATTTCTGTCACTTTCTTGCCAGTATACTAACATTCTTTGCCCTTTTGAATTTCCAATATGCCCCTTTGGCTAAAATCCAATCCCAATCAAGTCAAACAGAAAAACTCCACATCTCCAGGAAGCCTGAATACCACAAGGGAAAAAAAAATCATATGTCTAATTATCTTAACACCACTTTACTTTCAAGGCCATTGATACAGTTGTAGCTTACAAATCTGTACACCAATGGAAAAATGTTTCCCTACAAGACATGTCTTCCATTTCATTTTTCCTGGAAATAATTGGAAATATTATTCACTTTCTTCAAATTTCCAACTAGCACCCTAGCTATTTTCTCACACTTAATAAATTATGTCACCTTTTACTTCCTGGATAATACAGAAGTCACAATGAAAACAATAACACTTTAAGCTGAGGTTTCCTTCATCCATAGATAGATATATTCACACCCAAACACACAAACATACATATATGCACATTCTATCTTTCAGAATTTTGTTGTAATTCTTTTTCCTCTGGTGCTCGCTTTCTGTTTCTCTTCCAGCTTATGAGTTTATATTTCTTTTGTTCCTTTAGTATAATTATTTGGGGATTTTATAGTTAGAAGGTAAATATTTATGTCTGTTTACTCTCATTTTGAACTTTATAGAAAAAGCATCTGAACGTACAAAAGTAGAGAAATCAACAAACCCCCATGTTCCATCACCACCATCATTAATGATGCACATTCTTTTTTCTTTTTTTTTTTAAGATTTTATTTTATTTATGTGACAGAGAGACAGTCAGCGAGAGAGGGAACACAAGCAGGGGGAGTGGGAGAGGAAGAAGCAGGCTCCCAGCGGAGGAGCCAGATGTGGGACTCGATCCCAGAACGCCGGGATCACGCCCTGAGCCGAAGGCAGACGCTTAACGACTGCGCCACCCAGGCGCCCCTAATGATGCACATTCTATTACATTGTTTCATCCATTTTTTTTGTTTCCCTTTTTGGTTCCATATTTTAAAGCAATTCCAGGATATCATACCTTCTCATTATCAAATACTCTAATGTGCATCTAATAATAGATAATTTTTCATAACCACAATGCATTATCATATTTAACACAATTAACAAAAATACTTGAATATCATTTAACACAAATTTCCCTAATTGTATTTTCAAATTTGTTGAAAACAAAAACAGTTATTCAAATCAGAATCTAAAGCACACACCTTCTATTTGGTTCTATATCTCCTATATCTCTTATAATCTAAAATGTTCCTGCCCCCCATTCTCCTTTTTTCACACTGAAGGCTTTCTGAAGAAATGAGGCCAGTTTTCCTACAATATCTGGTATTCTGGATTTGACTGATTACTTCCTGAAGGTAGGGAATTTCTTGTTCATATGTTCCTGATATTTTCTTTAAACTGGAAGTATAATGGCCTGTTTGGATTTGGATTCAGTTTAGAGAGCAAAAGTATGCCACAGGTAGGCCATGGATTCCGCGTTAGTTTAAAGCATAAGGCATACATCTCTAGTCATCTCATTTTTGTCTGAAAATGGGTTACCTCTGCTGTGAGCATGGCTCAGAATTTTCCAGGCCCTATACCTAAAACGGCAGAGTTCTATTGGCCTGTACATTATGAACAAAATTTTTCTTTCAGAAATTTATTTTTAAAATTGAAATAATATAGCTTTTTTTTCAAACAACGTCTTAGGTTGTTCAGCCTGATAAAATTTTGGGGGGTACTATTTCCATAATAGGAGCAGTAGATTGTACACACACATTGCTCGACATCATTTCCCTTTGAGAAATGAGGTTGATTTTTATCCAGAGGACTTAGCTATTTCTACCTTTAACCTGCCAGCTGAATTTTCAAAATAGATTTTAAAGTAAAAAATGATTTTTTTTTGTTCAAATGACTTCCTTGAACAAAATTACCTATCTGGGGGGAAACAGATCTTATTATGTACTTATTTATGACAGAAATAATTGTACATCATCGAGTCCTGAAAAAAACCTCACAATTTAGACAACAAAATGGCTTTTATTAAGTCATTTTTCTTTGTAAGCCTCCCCAAATTCTTAGAAATTGCAGTATTTTACAAAAATAAATGTCTCAGGTAATCAAGATATTCTGTTTCTACTATTAACATCTTCAAAACAAAACAGAAACAGAAACAAAACAAAACACTTACCTGTAATCCATAGAATTGGAGCTTTCCTTCACTTTTTTTTCCCCTCTTTGCTCTAAGTTTGAGGTACACTTAAGCTGAGCTTCCAGTCACTAACAACAACAACAGATAAAAGATGATGGAGTATAAATACAGCTGCTAAGAAACTTGTATATAGATATTCCACAAGTTAAGAATATGCAACCTTACCCTTCCATCCCAAATGCTCTTTTAGAACCACATACTGTCACAACTGAAGATTTTAGAGATTTTCCACCCAAACGTCATCATTACACAGACGAGAAAAATGTGGCCAAGAGCAGGTGGGTGGCTTTTCTGAAGGGTTAAATGCTAATTAGAGGCACAGCTTGTACTAGAATAAATGTCTCCTAACGTCCAATATAGTATTTTCCTAATTACTTACATTCTTCGCCGCTTTCATTCCTATGTGCTTTGTAGTTACTAGAACTAAGATGTAGATGACTGAAGCAAATTGCCTTAAACATAAAAGGCAGTCGGTAGTATTTAGTGAATTAATTTGTTTCAGCTATTTAGTAGATAAAAAACCATAACTATATTTAAGTATCCTCCGAAAGAGGGTGTTCCTTTGAGGGTTCCATGAAAGTGGTTTCATAGCAAATTCATGTTCTACTTTTTAATTATAACAGCCTTTAGTTACTAGGAAATTACTAATGCAACAACTATAACAATTATTTTTATTTTTTATAAAGTTATGGTATTCATATTAAGTTGCTTTGTGTGTTTTCTTTTAACTTTTAAAATCTATTTGGAAATAAGAAAACAGAAATACATAGAAGGATAAAAATATTGCCCACAAACTCAAAAACCTAGCAACAAAACACTTAATGGACAGAAAGTATCTACTTGTTAACTTCATGTAGAATACCAAATTTTATAACTGATCTTGTAAATACTACATTAAAATAGTATATTTCTCTTCAGTATAAATTCTTCCTAAACTCACTTTTAATTGCTACAAAATATTCAACATATGTAGTGTTTAGAATAAACTTGTTAGTCTGAAATGATTATCTAAATTTCTGTCCACGTTCATGGGAATACTGGTGTAAAGTGTATGACTATGTAAATACTCTTCAAAAGATTTGTTACATTGCTTTCCATAAACCATATGCCAAATTCTACCAATATATGTAGTGTAAAAAAAAAAGGTGAGAATTCCCCTAAATGTTAGACAACATTATCATTTGCGTCTCTCAAATTTCGTAGAAAACAAATGGCAAATCTAGTATTGTTTAATTTACATTTATTTGTCAGTGAGAGTAAACACCAAAATATACTTTTCCCAATACTTACTTACGGCATAAACTTCTTAAATTAAGAGACGTATTTCAAATATGCTTCCTATTAATTACTTTGTCCATCCCATCTCTCATTTTATAATAATGGAAAATTTTAAATTCCAAAATCAAGAAGGTACTTCAGTATTTTTATGTGTAATACAAACGAAAACATTTTACAGAGACAAAGTTGTTGTGTAATGCAATTTGAAGCTATAAACACATATAAAGTTAACATAAGATGCATATACATATGGTTGCATACCTCGAATAAAAAGATAGTGCGTAACTATCAAAATAAACTCATATGCATTACAGTCTGACACATCTTCAAACTTCATCTGAATATTTTCTTAAACAGTATACTAAACTCGTTCCCTATATAATAGAATACATGCGCATAATAGATGCAATATCTATTTCAATTAATTAAAGACTTTTGATATGCTAAATGAGGGCTATGATGTCAAAAGACTAACTTGGACAAATGTGTCCAGGGAAAGTGGAGACATTTTTAATTCATATCTGTGAGGCAAGAGTGGATTTCAGAGATATGAAGTGAAAGATAATTGCTAGGTTTCCAAGTTGAACTTCAAAGCAGAGCAGGAATCATAAGGGGTAGAAAAGAAACCATATGACTCAATTCAACTATCAACAAAGAATAATGTGACAGACGATACTCTCTGAAAGGCGACTTGGGTGAGGTCTGGTGTGCACGAGATTTACTGGAGATCAACCCAGGTACAGTAGAGGGGAAGGACAGGCTTGGGAATCATACGCAGTCACGCTGCGGAGCACGCCCATGATAGCCTCAGCCGACACCCAAAGAGCTGTGAACCTAGAAAAATATCTTGTTTTTGACCAAAATACAATACAATGACCTTTACACCCCTGCGTTAGTCAGTCCACCATAGGAAGGGTGGGTTCTTTGGCATCCCGGCTCTCTGCAGCTGAGGGCACTCCCGGGAGTAGCTGGCAGCTGAAAGTTCTCAGCCAGGCAGCGTTCTCAGCCAGGCAGCGTCCTCAGCCGCTCTGAAAAGATGCGCTGCCGAAAAAAGTGCATGCAGACAGCATAGCTCCAATTCATCCTAAAGACATCTCAAGGATATGAGAGAAATAAAATCATATCCGAAAGAGGGGGAAATGGTGGAAAATCCATTGTTATTTAGACATTGGTTCAAATTCTCCAATTTAATTCCAAAAAAATTACCTCTTAGATCACAAAGATTTAAACAAGCCTGGGCCACATTATCAGTTACTCTATGGTTTTTTACAACTCTTTTACCTGAAGTTACAAAGTTGGTATGGTTACATAATATCTATAGTTAGCACACATTGTATCAAGGAAGTAAAACACAGTTTGGTGGGGATGGCTGCTTGCCTTCTGCACAATGCTCACCTTTAAACTAGAGGAAAAAAAAATTTACGAATTCCCACGGACGTAATGAAATGACACAGATCTCTAGGCAAACTTCTTGGTTGGCAACAGAAGGTCAAATTGCACTGTGTTTTTATTTCAGCTCTCTTGTGTATGCTGGTAAAGAAAAATTGTTTATATTGGATAATGCATATTGTGAGCACATGATTTTTATTCTGTTTTAAATATGCATGTGTTCAGAAAGTTTTAAATTAAGTTTTGACATTCAATAATCAACTTATATAGTTTTAAATGTGAGAAAAATTAGGAAATTTAGAACAGAGAGCAACAGAATTGACAATTATAAAAAGAAAAAAAGATATTTTAGAACCTTAACTCCTTACAAAAACAAGCTCAATTACCAGTTATAGTTTTATAAACAATCATTTCTAGAATGCATTGCAAGAGGAAGACAAATTTAACCACAGGAGTGGGAAGTATGGTTATTTGTTTTTATATGTTCAATATTAAAGTTTAGGAAAGTTTATTAATAATCTGTTTCAATGATGTAAAATAGCAATTTTTACTTGTTTTATTATGATCTCTTGTTTTAGATTTATCCATACTATTCTATCAATTGAAAATATTTATTTAAAATACTTATAAATACATTTTCAATATATTTAGTTCTCATTTCACTACATTTTAAGGGATGGAGCTTAACTCTCTCTACGTATAATTTAAGCTCATGATAGTGACTTTTTAACACATAGGATATGAAAACAATGATTCTTTATGTTTGATAAACCTAGACACCACCACCTTATAGGAATAAAAGTTAACATCATCAGTAATGTCACGTAAGTGCCTTGTTCCTCTGTCTTGATGTGATGAAATAGGTACATTACTTCAGTAGCATTCTTCCCCCAAATACATGACCTCAATATAATCATGAAAAATATCAGACAAACCTAAACTGAGTGACATTCTGCAAAATTTTTGACCCCCATTCTTCAAACCTGTTAAGGTCATGAAAGACAGGATAAGGCAGAGAAAAGACAGCAGATTGGAGGAGACTAAAAGGACATGACAAATAGATGCAATATGGAACCTGGATTGGATTCTGGACACTGGAACAGAATAAACAGCATCCTGGCAAAAGTAATTAAATATGAATGGAAACTAAACTTAGTAGTATTATAATGATAATTTTTTAAGTTTGGATAAACATACCTTTTGGAGGAGGTCCTGGATAGGATGTGACCACTAGCTAACCCTGGAGCTGGACCCAGGCAGTCAGAGGCTCCTCACCCCTCCCCCATGCTTGGAATGTATGAGCTCTGCCAGCCTTTTCCACAGTAGCAATCATTTTTAAGTACACAGCCTTGGGAGAGCAATGTTGAGCCCCTCTGGATGATACCCTTGACTGAACTCAGCTATGACCTCTATATAAACTTTAAAGATTCTGGTGGACTGTGGGGTGGTCTGCTTCTTGCCGCAGGCCCAGAAAAGCCTCATATGTAAGTTTCCTTGTTTATTAAACCAGCCACCTGCCAACTGGGGGTGGCCTGCTTCTTTCTGTGGTCTCTCCTTGACCTCTGTATTCAGGAATCCATTTACAAACCAACACTTCCATGCTATATACTTAGTATCATTTGCTGGGTGGCGGTGGGTTAAAGGTCTTCCAGAAACTTTCTGTACTATTTTTGCTGCCCTTCTATAAATCTAAAATTTCAAAATAAGAGTGTAAAAAATATATACATTTTGGGGCGCCTGGGTGGCGCAGTCATTAAGCGTCTGCCTTCAGCTCAGGGCGTGATCCCAGCGTTCTGGGATCGGAGCCCCACATCAGGCTCCTCCACTGGGAGCCTGCTTCTTCCTCTCCCACTCCCTCTGCTTGTGTTCCCTCTCTTGCTGGCTGTCTCTGTCAAATAAATAAATAAAATCTTAAATATATATATATATATATATATATATATATATATACATTTTACAATGTTTCCAATACATTTTACGACTCGGTTTTAAAGTTCACAGAATACTCAAATTCAAAGATGTGGCCTATGATAAAAACACCCTTATTTCTTGTGCCTTGGGACTGTTCTATCCTTTTAGGACTTTAATAAATGAAACCTGACCCTCCCCCCATTCGCTCTCTTTCTATAAACCTCTCTCTCTTTTTCCCACTCTGTCTCTCTCACACACACACACATAGATTTACCTTGAGATCTGTGGTGTTTCTGCCTCATCTAAAAAATTGTATCTATAGTAATAATTGGATATTTTTGTAGAAAATAAGAATTCTGAAGTAACTTTTGATGACTTTCAATTTAAAACAGTTTTCATAAGAAGACAAATTTCCCTCCACATTCATATTCATTTTTCTTTCCGAAGTTTTAAGTGGGGACATGGCTTTTCGACTGAAGTGTGCATTTGTCAGCGTCTGATTCAGGTAGGCCTGACCAAAGTACAGGCAATGTCTATTTCATTACTTTTAAGGACGGAAACAAGCCTGCATGTTCTGGTCTTTTCTCTCATTCACCGGAAGGAATGATGAGATTATGACTGGGCCAAAGAAGCCACCCTAGACTATGATCACACTGCCAGGGGTGGATGGTATGACAACTGATGGAAGGGAATTGCATCCCTGGATGACTGACTTCCTTTCCACCTTTAGGCAGAAGAATGAATTACTATCTTTTTTGTCATTGTGATTTATGTTATCTCTTTAAATAAACCTAAGATTATCCTTGTTAATAGTGTCATTTACTAACTAGCACAGAAAGTTTGTTTTCCACAAATTAAAAGGTACTGAGTTGTATAAGTCAGTGTTATATGGAAACATATGTTTACACATTTATTTAAATGTCTGCACATGACCATCAAATCACTTGCAGTTATTTTTCCAGTGATGGATCCTGCTTAAATTAAAATCTTTCTTTTTATGGTTCATAATATTCGAGTGAAAAAGTAGAAGGAGACCTCAGTATACTTGGATAATTTAACTCAATTTCATCACTCTTTTTTTTCTAATATGGAGTGTGAAAATATGATTGTGTATTTTTACTGTAATAAAATGTCTTAAGATGTTTGTCCTTAATTTTTTGTCCTTAGTTTTTAAAATATGTTAATATGTTTTAATCCTTTAGAGTTCACAGAAATGTGAAGTATAATATTATATATATTTAAATACGTCTGTGAGATAAATTAAATTTAGGTATAGGTAACTCCAGACATGTCAGCGGGATAATATTAAATAGACTAAATTAGCATTAAAATTTTTTTCTGAAGTGGGCTGCCTGGGTGGCTCAGTAAGTTAAGCATCTGAATCTTGATTTCAGCTCAGGTCATGATCTCAGGGTCAGAGTCTGCTTCAGCCTCCCCCCCGCCCCTCCCCCAACTCACACTCTCTCACTCTTTTTCAAATAAATAAATAAAATCTTTAATTTTTTTCTGAAGCTACATGAAACTAAAAGAAAATATAATCTTTCATCTACTAACTCATGTTTAACTACCAAAATGTGGATGTTATATAAATATACCCTTGAACCTGATTAATCCTTTTGGATAAAAGGAAATATTAAAAACATAGCTTCGCTAATTACATTACCTATTTGAGTGTAATAAATATTTATACTTTTTTTTTTTTTTTACTTTGTGGTTAAATGTTTTTGAGTTTGATTACTGAACATTACCTTTTGTTTTTCTGTTTTCCTTATTTAAAACATTTTCCTTTGCAGCTGTGTAATTGCTGTCACTAATTGTGAAATACTAGCCAGCTATATTTAAGTAATGGGTGTTGCAGTAAGCTTTCAGCTAAACCTCACCTTTTAAAATTTTCTTTGTCAGACTGAGTCTTTTAAAACCCACAAGATAAACTAAATAACATGTTCTAATAATAAACATTATTGTGCTCAAAACTAGGCTATCTGTGCTGAATTTGAGGGACATCCTAAGATAATTTGGGGTTGGTAGAACAGTTATCTTCAAGCAGTAAACAATATATCTGGAGGAAGATGAAAACTTTACAAAGGCTACATAGAAATGGATAGGTTTAAGGAATCGAAATCCAGATCCTCAGTTTCCTCATGTACTCTTTGCTAAAAGATGCATTCTCTGCAAATGCAGATGATACCCAGGAGTCACTGTGGTTGTCAGGTCCTATTTTTCCCTTTACCTTCACGGAAATTAAAGAGAAAAAGGAGGGGGAGGAGGAAACGATAAATAATATGAGACATGCATTCCAAACCTTATGAAGGCAAATGTATCCCTGAAATATTCTTTTGGACAATTCAAATTCTTGAAGTAAGCACTCATCTTAATTCCACTCATGCAACAGGGTGTTTTTTCCCACTTTCATGCCTGACACTGTTGAAGGCTGTACTTGGCATTAGAAACTGGCATTGAAAATTGCAGATGTTTTCTGAATTCTGATAAGTTCTAGAGTGAGGTAGGAGTGATACAACATCCCTTTAAAAAAAGAAAAGCTATTTATTTAAGAGAGAGCGCAAGGAAGAGCAGAGGGAGGGGGCAGAGGGAGGGGCAGAGGAAGAGGGAGAAGGATAAGCAAACTCCCCACTGAGTATGAAGCTAGTCCCAGGGCTTGAGCCCAGGACCCTGAAATCATGACCTGAGCTGAAGTCAGACCCTTAACCAACTGAGCCAACCAGGCACCCCATGATAAAATGTCTTGTGTAATGATCTCACTTTCTCATCTCATGACATTGTAAAAAGTTCATTGCTTCTGAGTGAGAATCTGTTGAAATTTAAATAAAGGAAATAGTGAGAATTAATGGATTTGGCAATTAATTCCTTTTGGGCAACAACTGTTGGTAAAGCTCTGTGCCTTTTCTCTCTACATGGTAGATACAAAGCCTTATCCAGTTTAACACTCAATTCCAAAATTTTAACATTTTATGTTTAATAATTGCTCATCAACATGTGTAACTTTGTATTTTTTTAAACAAGCATGTACTAGTACTTTCACTGATTAAAATTGAAAACATATTTTTAACCATTATAGCCTTATGGTTACAAGAATATTTTTAATATGTTTATGCTATCTTATCCCTGTATGGAGAGTGTGATATGAAATTCAACAAATACTTTCATGCATGGAATATTACATTCGGTTGAAAACTTGTGGGGAAAGTGGAATGGAAATATAATGCTACAGAAATGACTACTTCTGCAAATGTTTAAATTTATGAAAAATTTTGGTTGTCAACTTTTAAAAATTTAAAGGTTTACAAAAAGTTTACAGAGTATTTAAAATTTGTTTTAAGGTAGCACAAATTTAAAAAGTGAAAATACTATGCTAATGTATCAATGCAACACATTCTCCCAAAAAAGTTTAGAGAGGGTATAAGATGGCTGTATTATATTACTATTTTCTTAGAATTTTATCTTAACTTAAATATGAAGGCAGGGGTGCCTGGGTGGCTCAGTCAGTTAAGAGTCTGCCTTTGGCTCAGGTTGTGATCCAGGGGTCCTGGGGTGGATCTGCATAGGGCTTCCCTGCTCAGCAGGAGGTCTGCTTCTCCCTCTTCTTTTGCCCCTGCCCCCTGCCTAGGCACTCTCTCTCCCCCCCCAAAAAATAAATAAATAAAATCTTCTTAAAAAAATAGAATAAATAAATATTAAGGCCAATTTTAAAGCCATACATTTTATGTCCATAAAGATCATCAGGGTATGAATTTGGGATAGGCAGCTCATTTTTGACAAACCTGAAAAATCTGCAATTTGTTTAAAAGTTGTCAAGGACGTAGAGCAGGGGGGCGCCTGGGTGGTGCAGTCATTAAGTGTCTGCCTTCAGCTCAGGGCGTGACCCCAGCCTTCTGGGATCGAGCCCCACATCAGGCTCCTCTGCTATGAGCCTGCTTCTTCCTCTCCTCCTTCCCCTGCTTGTGTTCCCTGTCTCCCTGGCTATCTCTCTCTCTGTCAAATAAATAAATAAAATCTTAAAAAAAAAAAAAAAGATGTAGAGCAGGAAAATTTGGTTGAACACCTATTAGAAATGTTAAAACTCACCCCAATCCAAAGACTATGAGTTATTTTCTAAGATTATCTGTTGCTTTTTGTATATGTATTCCAAAAACAACACCCAGTCATTACAGAGGGAAAAAAAAAGAAAAGAAATAGAATGCAAAAGGTCATGAACACCTGTAAGTCTACCCAAGAGATGGAAATCCTTTAGGGTAGGGTCTTCTAGATTACTAGCACAGTTGAATAGTTATAAGTACAAGGTTTTCATTCAAAAGTCTTAGCCCTTTTTAAAAAATAGCTGCACTCGTAATTCCTCATTTTCTTATCTATAAAATTAAACTGTTAATAGTACTTACCTCACACAGTTGTAGAATTAATACTTAACAAATACTTCTCTTCTAAATAATGCAAAGTATTAATAATCAGGTGAATATGAAAAGTAAAACATAATGTGGAACCTAAAATTTCTGAAAGGAAAGCAAAAATGAATGATTAGATTGATTTAAGGTTAAATTCCCCCAATTTAGGGGCGCCTGGGTAGCGCAGTCGTTAAGCGTCTGCCTTCGGCTCAGGGCGTGATCCCGGCGTTCTGGGATCGAGTCCCACATCAGGCTCCTCTGCTGGGAAGAAATATTTTTTAAGCAGTTTCAATTTAAGTAGATTGTAACCATAGCATCTGCTGTACTCGTCACAATAAATTTAAAATAAATTGAAAAAAAAATTTCAAAGACTATTATTAAGCCATGCATCTAAAAAGTGCTTCTTCTTAAATACTTCTATCTAATTTAAACCAAACTTAATATTTAATCTGAACTAATATCTATCTAGAATGGTATTTAGTTGATTGAACGTTATGCATGCTCAGTGTTAGAGAAAAGTTTTCATCCAGTTAGAAGAAGTGGCTGTTAATGATTCAAATGTGTGGACTATGCCAGAGAGCTTTAAGTGCATAAATCCTTCTACCTAAGTTCTCTGCCCTGGGAAGATATGCTTGGGCTACTCTCAATAGACACCCTGCCAGCTGGATTACAGCTGGATTTGGCCAATGGGTTCTCCTCCAAGAAAGCAGAATGAGGGAGGAGGGTAAAGTTAAGGCATTTGATTCTCCTGCCCTCTTTTGGAATTATATTTGGTTGGGTTACTGGCCTAAGGTCAGAATTCCTCATAAGTCAGTCCTACTAAAATTTCTCCAAACTTTTTCAGTAACTTCTCTCCATACTTCATCATTCATGGAAGAGACTAAGCATAGTAAGAGATCCAATGTACTAGTGATTTCCTTAAACGCTGACAACACCTTAGAAATAGGCCCTACATTAAACCCTCTCTTCTAATTATGTTAATTTAAGTGTCATTTATTTCTTCCTGGGGTCCTGGTTGATTGAGCATCTTTACCCCATACTCTTGCATTTGCCAGTTCTTCTGGTCGTTTAATTAATTCCTACCCATTCTTTATAGTAGTTTTAAACTCTAAAAAAATGTTAAAATGTCTTTCCTGATCCTTGTGAGGTGAGATCATGGACCTTATTAAGCAAACTTTGAATACCTTATGCTTCTTGTTCTTAACAACACTAATACAACTAAATAACTAATCATGCAATTTTTTCTTTGTTATCTTCACTTTGTTTTAGAATTAAGTTACATTATGAAACAAAATAACATTGGTATGTTTACTGCACCTTACACATTGTCCTGTCAGAGTATACACTAAGTAATTAGGACTAGAAAAAATAAGTATTTTATTGAATTAGTGGATGGATGAATGAAGAGTAGACTAATAAATCTTCTTGTATTTGATTAAATTTAAATTAATGTTTCTTAGAGAAATATGGCTGATACTTGGGGAAAAATGGAATGACTTCTGATCAGTAGTCAATGTACTCATTCATTCTGCAAAACCAACACATTATGTTAGGTGATCTTTGGAAAAGGTGGATCATGTAAATTCCTCCTATGCTTGAAACTCTTAAAAGGGCTTCTACATTTATGAAGAAATGCCTTCACTAGTGTATACAGGTTATTTTATGATCTGGTCTCTGGTTACCTGTCTGAAGGTGTTTTATTTTCCCCCTCATGATCTGCCCTCCAGTCTACTGAAATTGCTGCTCTTCTTTCTCATGTACATTGTTCTTTCTCTTCTCAAAGCTTTTGACATTGCTATTTATGCTAACTGGAAAGTTATTCCTCTGAGAACTTTATATAGCTTACTTCACATTGCAGTTTATATTCTCTGGGAAGCAGGCTTTGAGACAGAATAAATAATATGCAGGGTCAGCATTTGTGGAACTGAAAGGAAGACACAAAATCAGGCAGAGAGAGAGGTTGAGATTATCACAGTCTCAAAAAATGCCTCATCTAACCTCATGGAGAGTTCAGAAACAGGAAGGGGCATTGAACAATCTCCCATGTTGGCCAGCCTTTGGATGCAAGCCCCCTTTGAAGGGTATGTGACCTTGCGTGAGGTCACATACCCTCACTCACTTCAGGTGAGTTACATCCAAAGAGACACAAGTGCCAGCACTCCCAGGATCTGGGGAAATAAGTCCATCAGTCCTAAAGGGAGACCTGGAAGACATCACAGTGTCCACTACCCTCCATCACATCATAGAGTCTGCTCAAATGTTTCCTTTAAGAAAGGTACACCATTACCACAGTGGGTTTTATTTTATCTCACCTTAAGTTTTCTTAAAGCACTTATCACCACCAGACTATATAAAATGTATTTATTTATTTTTATTTTTTGCATTATATGTTTCCCTCCTGTAATGTAATCCTACAAGGGGTTGACTTTGTCTATAATATTTATTGCATTAGTTGCATTGCCAAAATTTTGCCTACTGAAAATTCGACCAACCAGTTCTTTTTTTTCTTAAAGTACTAAAATAATGTTTTCTTTATTTGCATCATTCTTGCAAGCATACATACTGAAGTATACATTTTAATACCTATTTAATACGTTATTTGAGACACAACAATTTAGTCTGATTATTTTACTAACATAATTTTTTCATAAGGTTATTTTTTTTCAAATATCACATCAATTAACTATTAGGATTTCAGTATATAGTCAAAAATAATAACATAATATTCCTAAGCATTTTCCCTTCACATGCTGAATTATGCTTCTAACATGTTCTGAACCTTGTAAAAAGAAAATCGTATGGATATTATAACAAGTCTTTTTCATTATTTTGAAATGTTAGAAATATAATCCAATATATACCACCTTCAAAAAAACAACCAGGGAAAAGTTGAAGGTAGAGCAGAAGACTAATTGGTTACATACCGTTATTAAAAACATTCCTATTAGCAATTTCAGAAATATCAGAAATAATAACACTAGCTTGTTTATTAGAACAAGTAATAGCATAATTCAAAAGTTAAGATTTTTAAAATTTTTTTTGGGTCTTGTCAGTTTGCAAACAATAAATGATTGTGTACGTGTGAAAGTATGGTAGGGGGACAAAAATGGGGTAAGAAATGTTAATTGCCATCTCATCAGAGAATTAAGAGCTAAATTCTAGGAAGTTAAATTGGTATCTGAATTGGAAACACTCATTACTTGCTCTTGACTTTTTTTTTAACTCAACAAGTAACTTTTTCACTACAGTTATGAAATTAATAAAAATAAAGGTTTATTTATCAAATTCAAAAGTGCCAATTGTCTGGGTATTTGCTTGTAATGTCTTTCCTTTCACAATTCCAAAATATGGTATCAGAAAAAAATAGGCATTAAAATAGAGCCAATTATTTCACATAAAATGCAAGCTGATATTTCTCTTTTAACAACCTATAGAATTTACATTTGCAAGAAAAGCCTACATAACTTGTATGATAGCATGTTAAATATGACATACACAATGCTAAGAACTAGTTTTTCAGACACACAATGATAAAATAATTTCCAATAAATTTTGACTTTATAAAGACCAAACAAATGGTTACTTGATTGAGGTTTCTATTTAAACAAGTGGTTGTCTTGTTATACAGCAACCTTAGCAAACTTTTTCTGAACAGGGTAACACTGTAAATATTTGCGAGTTTGCAGGCTGTGCAACAACCAAGCATGAGAGCAACCACAGCTGTTAGAGAAACAAAAGAACTGGCTGGGCTCCAACAATCTACTTACAAAAACAGGCAGAGGCAAATCTTGACCTAATACCAATCTCCAATAAAAGGAGTGGAAGGTTTTCAGAGAGATGAATGATCTTAAGACCAGGTAGAAAATCTCTAAAAGAAGCCTAGCACATTATGTTACACCCTAAACTAAAGAACTGGTAAACACACACACACACACACACACACACACACACACACACACACTAATGGGAATATGTCAAAGAAACTCAGGAGCTAAGGAAAGAGCACCCCATAGGCAAAGCTGG
>NC_048228.1:84427092-84428800 GCF_002007445.2 Ailuropoda melanoleuca | reverse complement strand
ACATAATATTCCTAAGCATTTTCCCTTCACATGCTGAATTATGCTTCTAACATGTTCTGAACCTTGTAAAAAGAAAATCGTATGGATATTATAACAAGTCTTTTTCATTATTTTGAAATGTTAGAAATATAATCCAATATATACCACCTTCAAAAAAACAACCAGGGAAAAGTTGAAGGTAGAGCAGAAGACTAATTGGTTACATACCGTTATTAAAAACATTCCTATTAGCAATTTCAGAAATATCAGAAATAATAACACTAGCTTGTTTATTAGAACAAGTAATAGCATAATTCAAAAGTTAAGATTTTTAAAATTTTTTTTGGGTCTTGTCAGTTTGCAAACAATAAATGATTGTGTACGTGTGAAAGTATGGTAGGGGGACAAAAATGGGGTAAGAAATGTTAATTGCCATCTCATCAGAGAATTAAGAGCTAAATTCTAGGAAGTTAAATTGGTATCTGAATTGGAAACACTCATTACTTGCTCTTGACTTTTTTTTTAACTCAACAAGTAACTTTTTCACTACAGTTATGAAATTAATAAAAATAAAGGTTTATTTATCAAATTCAAAAGTGCCAATTGTCTGGGTATTTGCTTGTAATGTCTTTCCTTTCACAATTCCAAAATATGGTATCAGAAAAAAATAGGCATTAAAATAGAGCCAATTATTTCACATAAAATGCAAGCTGATATTTCTCTTTTAACAACCTATAGAATTTACATTTGCAAGAAAAGCCTACATAACTTGTATGATAGCATGTTAAATATGACATACACAATGCTAAGAACTAGTTTTTCAGACACACAATGATAAAATAATTTCCAATAAATTTTGACTTTATAAAGACCAAACAAATGGTTACTTGATTGAGGTTTCTATTTAAACAAGTGGTTGTCTTGTTATACAGCAACCTTAGCAAACTTTTTCTGAACAGGGTAACACTGTAAATATTTGCGAGTTTGCAGGCTGTGCAACAACCAAGCATGAGAGCAACCACAGCTGTTAGAGAAACAAAAGAACTGGCTGGGCTCCAACAATCTACTTACAAAAACAGGCAGAGGCAAATCTTGACCTAATACCAATCTCCAATAAAAGGAGTGGAAGGTTTTCAGAGAGATGAATGATCTTAAGACCAGGTAGAAAATCTCTAAAAGAAGCCTAGCACATTATGTTACACCCTAAACTAAAGAACTGGTAAACACACACACACACACACACTAATGGGAATATGTCAAAGAAACTCAGGAGCTAAGGAAAGAGCACCCCATAGGCAAAGCTGATTAAATTTGAGCAACAAAATAAAATGGCATCAAATGATACCTCAAAATATAAAATAAATATTCATGAGCTTATATTACTATAAAAATGGTTGACTCAGTAAATAAATGATGGGGAAAAACAAATCCCCCATAAAGAATCCTAAAAAATTATGTAGCTATTGCAACCTTGAAGAGGCAGAGAGTTTAACTCCCTAATACTTAGTATGGACTGCAAATAGTGACCTTGTTCCATTCCTTCTTGAATTTCTCAAGTAGGAACTGAGAAACAGGTTGTAGCTAAAGATAATTATCGGTCATTTATATATTCAAATGCCCTATTTTATTTTTTAGAATATACGTATTAACTTCTTTACACCCTTCTTAAAAAATAAAATCATTGTGATGAGGTTGGGGAATATACGCGAGGTTCAGTGGGGTGGGGTCC
>NC_048228.1:84391410-84424663 GCF_002007445.2 Ailuropoda melanoleuca | reverse complement strand
TTAAGTAAAATACCAAAAATTTATTTCAAACATTTCATTAAAATTTCAATATAAATGTCATCAATAATCTTAAAATATGAATATTATTTACAGCATTTTACACTGTTTTTTGGTACAGAAAGTGGTTTTACTTTATGTTAAATTATATTTTCATCCCATGTGCAGAAATTAATGATGTTAATATAAATGGTTTATATATGTTTAAATTCCATTTACTCTGTTACTCTTGTCCTAAATTGAATTGATCTTTTCAATTATTGGTTATTTTCAATGGTTATTTTTTTCTATAACCAGATAAACCATGTTATCCACTCTGTAATAAATCTATTTTCAAGATGTTTTAAGTACTGTGAACCTTATTTGGGTAACTATCTAAGCATATATTTTTCTCTCAGCAAAGGAAGCACAGGGATAATTTTAAAATATAATATAAAATTGATATGTACTTATTTTTGATTTATGAAAACAAAGTAATAGAACCAATGTACAATTTATATAAAAATAATATGGAGCAATTTACAATGTTTCATATACTAAAAGAAGTGTATATAAAGTTTAATTGCAAGTAGTTTAACAACTGCTGAATTACCAAATGTTCTTTTTTAAAGAGCACGTTGTTTTGCTCAAGTAATTGTGACTTATTTCTCTACCACATTTGTAAAACTCTCTCTCAGATATAAATCTCTCTATATATCTATATATAGATATATAGATATCTTTTTCATAAATTAAACACATTTTCCTACAAAAGACACATACAAAAAACATTTATGAACTCTAATTCAAGAATTATGCATGTAGTCTGCTATTTTAATGACGTGATCAAAACAGAAATCTTGAATACTAAGACCTAATAATGGGAAATAAATGTTTTTGGAATTGGGAGTCATAGTAATGAGGCTTAAACTCAGTCGTGGTCAAGACACTTACCAGGCATGTGGCCTTAGACAAGTTCCTTATTCTATCAGCACACTAATTTACTTACCTGTCAGATGGATTAATATGGACTATGAGAAACAAACTGAGGGCTTCAGAGGGGAGGGGGGTGGGGGAATAGGATAGACCGGTGATGGGTAGTAAGGAGGGCACATATTGCATGGTGCACTGGGTGTTATACACAACTAATGAATCATCGAACTTTACATCAGAAACCAGGGATGTACTGTATGGTGACTAACATAATATAATAAAAAAAAACATTAAAATAAAAAAAAATATTTAGCTCAGAATGTGGTTGTAGTATTAAAGTGTAAGATCATAAAATAAGGCACTTAGAGAAATGACTAAACCTTTTTATTGATAAAAAATACTCTTTCTTAACAATTTGCTACAGTCAATATTATTTGACTAATATGGAGTCCAAAAATACGGAGGACCCAAACTCAAATCCACCTGTTATTCTTTCATTTAATCAGTCAACACTGTTTATCAAGAAACATCTCTGTGATGCACTCTGGGTCAGTTGTTGAATAAGAACAGAAAGAAGCACACATCCTTGGTATACCTACAGCTTGACTAGTTAACTCCCCATGACTGCAGTTTTTTTACGTAAAACAATCAGTTTCCTAAGCCTAAGGGTTCATCAGTTCAAAGGTTTACGTTTCCAACCAATAATAATAATGAGTACAGCTGCGCATGTGCAGACGTAGGAAAACCTGCACAAAGTGCGGGGCAGATTCCAAACAAGGTGGACGAAATTGACGGATGAAGGGTTGAAGGGAAGGGTTGATGGATGATAACCTTATCAGACTCCTGGCTGCATCTGCTGCTTGTATATTCTTGGGCTAGTTAGTTCTCTTTGATCTACAGGTGATAAAGATTATCCAAACCTAATATAATGGCTGTAAAGATGAAAAGAAACAATATCTATAATGGTTTTGGCATCAGGCTGTGAAAAATAGAAGTGCTCTATAAGTGATAGTTATGATGAGGATGGGGAGGAAGGGACATGGATTCGGCATTCATATTATCCAGGACAATTTATTAGGATGACAGTTTCTATATAAAATGCCCTCATTTTTAACATTGATCACGAACGCTAAATGTGAAAAAAAAATATGTTTGCTATGACCAGTTCTCCACTAGTTAGTGACCTGCTCATTAGGTAACTGTAATGACCTTTCAGTTCAAACACTCTATCTTCATATGATATTCATCTGGAATGAAAACAAAATTGCACTTATCAATATATGATTGTGGAACAGAATCAAGTTGTTGAAGAAACCCAATGAAAAGAACCCCACCTCCTTTGAAAGAATAACAAAATCACATGCTAACTTTCTTCAAATGACCTACATATTTATTCAAATTCCTCTGTCCAATTCTGTATGGTGGATTGAGAATAGGAAACAGAGTATGTGTGCATATCTGTCACTGATAGCGGCCCCCTAGGTCATTCGAGTACTGCTCTCAATTTTGACAATTCAGTGGCATTTTCTTACAAGTTTAGCCTAGATCCAGTGACCCTAATTCACCCAATCGTTCTGTAAGAAACCAAATACTGCTTAATAAATATTTTCCATCGTCCAAAATTAACGATTTATATACTGCTTACTACTTTGTCTCATCTAAATAAGTAAATATTATTTCTTCATTTTGATAATGTTTCTGTACATGAATATTCTTTATTTTTTCCTGTGCCTGAATATTCTTTGAACAGATTTTGTATTATATCATAAATTTAGTCTAGTCCAGAATGTAGTATAACATATAAAATGTGTACTTTGTGGTATAGAAAAAATCATACTGAGACGTCTTCCCTCATTAAAGAAAAACATTTCAGTTTGAATAACAGTAATGCTTAACTGAAATAGATTGATACTTAAATCCATTTAGAGCCAGTGTTTTTAATTGCATCCATGAAAGAAGANGATAATGTTTCTGTACATGAATATTCTTTATTTTTTCCTGTGCCTGAATATTCTTTGAACAGATTTTGCATTATATCATAAATTTAGTCTAGTCCAGAATGTAGTATAACATATAAAATGTGTACTTTGTGGTATAGAAAAAATCATACTGAGACGTCTTCCCTCATTAAAGAAAAACATTTCAGTTTGAATAACAGTAATGCTTAACTGAAATAGATTGATACTTAAATCCATTTAGAGCCAGTGTTTTTAATTGCATCCATGAAAGAAGATGATCAATTTGGGGCATGAAAATAAATTTTACTTTTCCATGCTGAAATGGTTAGTACTAAAGTAATATAGCACAGCACTTAGGTACTGTAATGGTAAGGTTAGTGAACTGTAAGGGGAAAAATACCAAAGTAAAAGCATTCCCTTCAACACAACAACATTGAGAGAAATGATTTGAGATGGTAAAATGAGTATTTTTGACAGTAGCACAAAAAGGCTGAAAATGGAGAGATTTTTCATTGTAATAATATTGGCTTAGTATCTTTGCACGTGTGTGTGTGTGTAATAGTACAATTTTTATTAGTTTATTGCACTATGCTTTAAAGTTTTCAAAGCCAATATGTATATCTTATATATTTGTCAGAACAAATGCACACATAGACTCTTCATTCCATTTTACAGAGAGGTAAACTAAAGCTCAAANCCAATTTGGGGCATGAAAATAAATTTTACTTTTCTATGCTGAAATGGTTAGTACTAAAGTAATATAGCACAGCACTTAGGTACTGTAATGGTAAGGTTAGTGAACTGTAAGGGGAAAAATACCAAAGTAAAAGCACTCCCTTCAACACAACAACATTGAGAGAAATGATTTGAGATGGTAAAATGAGTATTTTTGACAGTAACACAAAAAGGTTGAAAATGGAGANGCAGTTGGTTGACTGTTGTATGTATATTTAATTGTGTTTCTGCATTTTTCCTCCCAGTCTGTTCCTGTTTTTATTGGACACAATTTTAGCTATATTTATTCCTGGAGCGATTGGCTTATGTACCATATAGAAGTATGNAGCAGTTGGTTGGGGCGCCTGGGTGGCGCAGCCGTTGGGCGTCTGCCTTCAGCTCAGGGCGTGATCCCAGCGTTATGGGATCGAGCCCCACATCAGGCTCCTCCGCTGTGAGCCTGCTTCTTCCTCTCCCACTCCCCCTGCTTGTGTTCCCTCTCTCAATGGCTCTCTCTGTCAAATAAATAAAATCTTTAAAAAAACAAAAACAAAAAGCAGTTGGTTGATTGTTGTACGTATATTTAATTGTGCTTCTGCATTTTTCCTCCCAGTCTGTTCCTGTTTTTATTGGACACAATTTTAGCTATATTTATTCCTGGAGCGATTGGCTTATGTACCATATAGAAGTATGTGTACATATATAAATAAATGTTTATAATATATAAACAACTATATATTGTGTATTTACGTATGCACTTGTGTGAGTACTATCTACATCTATTACTTAACCAAAGGAAGCAACAGACACCGAGAGTTATAGGGATGAGGCAGAATGCAATTATTAATATTCACATCCTGAACAAGATTTTTTTTCTTAGAAGTCAATATCTGGCACAGAATAGGTTCTTAGCAATAAACAGATATTTACATATCTTTATAAATAAATACATAACTTAAAATGATTAACTATCCGTCCATAGTAGTTATGATAAGAATAGACTTCTCATATCAATTTACTTGATATTTTGCTTTCACACGAGTTCATATACAAGTTTAAGTGAGGGAGGCATCTCTGTGGTCAGGGTTAAAAAAGAAAAGTTTTAGAGATGAGGAAGAGTTGAACTTATGTGAAGGCATAATTTGAAAGAAAATAAATGGTATTATTTTTAAGGTGTGATGGTTGTTTGAATGGAACCAAATAGGTGGAAAAGTTCAAGGTTTTTTCTTAAGAAAGTTAACAAGTCACTGTTTTTTCAGCATGGAAGCACTGAGAGATGTAAGACAAGGCTCAAGCATAGTTTGAAAGGTCATTAATCCAAGTTAAAGAGTTTATTTCACCACAATGAAGAATCATTACGGGGAAGGCAAGGGCAACTCCAAAGCAGTGTTTAAACTGGCTGCCCTGTGAAGGATGTGTTACAGTGGTAGAAACTCCCAGTTGCAGGTCTAGTAAGCCAGCTACTATAGAAGTGTTGGTGAAACACAAAAGCCTGCATGGGGGACTTAGAAATTTTTTTGTGTATATTTTTCTGTGTGTGTGTGCATCTGTTCATTAATGATCAAGTAATTTTCCAAAATCCTGGTATTTCCTAGCATTAAGCCGAACAGTCACCAGTCTGTCTGTTAAGATGAGTGCCTTTTTTGTTTTTTGTTTGTTTGTTTTTACTGTTATTTCCTATTCCTGTTTCTATTCATCCCCCCTCCCAATTTCATGAGTTTGTGGATTATGCAGAGGAAAGGAGTCGTGCCCTATAGAGGTTATGGACATAGATGATCTATAAAAAACTTAGCAACATGGGGTGACTTAAGCACAAGGGCACCATTTTTTCTTAGTTTTGGTGATTTAATTTTAATTTCTTTTTTTGTAGTTTCAAGTTTTTATTTAAATTTCAGTTAGTTAACACACGGTGTAATATGAGTTTCAGAAGTAGAATTCAGTGATTCATCACTTCCATACAACACCCAGCACTCATCGCAAGTGCACTCCGTAATGCCATCACCCATTTAGCCCATCCCCTGAGCCACCTCCTCTAGCAACACTCAGTTTGTTCTCTATAGTTAAGAGTCTCTTTTATGGTTGGCCTCTCTACCCCTCTCTCTTTCTCTCCCTCTCTCTCTCTCTCTTTTTTTTTGTCCCTTATGTTCATCTGTTTTGTGTCTTAAATTCCACATATGAGTGAATTCATATGGTATTTGTCTTTCTCTGACTGACTTATTTTGCTTAGCATAATATACTCTAGCTCCATCCACGTGACCGCAAATGACAAGATTTCATTCTTTTTATGGCCAAGTAATATTCCATTGGGCATATATATCACTTTTTTATCCATTCATCTGTCGATGAACATTCTGGCTCTTTCCATAATTTGTCTATCATTGATTGTGCTGCTATAAACATTGGGGTGCATGTGTCCCTTCATATCAGTATTTTTATATCCTTCTTGTAAATACCTAGTAGGGCAATTCCTGGGTCATAGAGTAGTTCTACTTTTAACTTTTTGAGGAACCTCCAAACTGTTCCTTAGAGTGGCTGCCCCGGTTTGCATTCCCACCAACAGTGTAAGAGGGGTCTACTTTCTCCACATCCTCTCCAACATCCGTTGCTCCTTGTGTTGTTAATTTTAGGGATTCTAACTGGTGTGAGGTGATATCTCATCATAGTTTTAATTTGTATTTCCCCAATGATGAGTAACATTGAGCATCTTTTCATGTGTCTGTTAACCATCTGGATGTCTTCTTTGTAAAAAGGTCATTCATGTCTTTTGCATGCTTTTTAACTGGATTATTTGTTTTTTGCATGTTGAGTTTTATAAGATCTTTATATATTTTAGATACTAACCCATTATCAGATATGCCATTTGTAAGTATCTTTTCCCATTCCAAAGTTTGTCTTTTAGTTTTGTTGATTGTTTCCTTCACTGTGCAGAAGCTTTTTATCTTGCTGAAGTCCCAATAGTTCATTTTTGCTTTTGTTTCCCTTGCTCAGGGGACCTATCTAGTTAGAAGCTGCTATGGCCAGTATCAAAAAGGTTAGTTACTACCTGTGTGTTCTCCTCTAGGACTTGGATGGTTTCCTTTCTCACATTTAGGTCTTTCATCCATTTTGAATTCAGCTTTGTGTATGGTACAAGTAAGTGGTCCAGTTTCATTCTTTTGCATGTTGCTATCCAGTTTTCCAACACCATTTATTGAACAGACTGTTTTTTTCCCATTGGATATTCTTTCCTGCTTAGTTGAGGATTAGTTGACCATAGAGTTGAGGGTCCATTTCTGGGTTTTCTATTCTGTTCTATTGATATATGTGTCTGTTTTTGTGCTAGTACCATGTTGTTGTGATCACTCAGGTTTGTAATATAACTTGACATCAACCTCCAGCTTCAGTTTTCTTTTTTAAGATTGCTTTGGCTACTTAGGGTCTTTTGTGGTTCCATACAAATTTTAGGATTGTTTGTTCTAGTTCTGTGAAAAATGCTGGTGGTATTTTGAAAGGGATTATGTTACATGTGTGGATTGCTTTGGGTACTATAGACATTTTAACAATATGTGTTCTTTGAATCCATGAGCACGGAAGTTTTTCCATTTCTTTGTGTCATCTTCAATTTATTTCATAACTGTTCTGTAGTTTTCCGAGTATGGATCTTTTACATCTTTTGTTAATTCCTAGGTATCTTATGGTTTTTGGTACAATTGTAAATGGGATTGATTCCTTAATTTCTCTCTCTCCTACTTCATTATTGGTGTATAGAAATGCAACAGATCTCTGTACGTTGATTTTGTATCCTATGACTTTTGTAAATTCATGCTTCAGTTTTATTAATTTTTTGATGGAATTTTATTGGGTTGTCTGCGTGGAGTATCAGGCATCTGCAAATAGTGAAAGTTTGACTTCTTCTTTAACAATTTGGATGCCTTTTATTTCCTTCTGTTGTCTGATTGGTGAGGCTAAGACTTACAATACTATGCTGAACAACAGTGGTGGGAATGGACATCTCTGTCTTGTTCCTACCTTAAAGGAAAAGCTCTCAGGTTTTCCTCATTGAGCATAAATATTAGGTGTGGGTCTTTTGTATATGGCTTTTATGATGTTGAGGTATGTTTTCTTTATCCCTACTTGGTTGAGGGTTTTTATTAAGAATGGATGCTGTATTTTGTCAAATACTTTTTCTGCATCTATTGAGAGGATCATATAATTCTTATCATTTCTTTTATAAATGCGGTGCATCATGCTGATTGATTTGTGGATATTGGACCACCCTTGCAACCCAGGAATAAATCCCATTTGACCATGGTGAATGATCCTTTTAATGTACTATTGGATTCAATTTGCTAGTATTTTGTTGAGAATTTTTGCATCTATTTTCATCAGGGATATTGGCCTATAATTCTTATTTAATGGGGTCTTTGTCTGGTTTTGAAATCAAGGTGATGCTTCCCTCATAGAGTGAGTTTGGAAGTTTTCCTTCCATTTCTATTTTTTGGAGCAGTTTGAGAAAAATAGGCATTAACTCTCCTTCAAATGTTTGTTAGAATTCCTCTAGGAAGCCATCTGGCCCTGGAATTTGGTCTGTTAGTAGAGCTTTGATTACTAATTCAATTTCTTTTTCTGGTTATGGGTTTATCTCAGATTTTTGTATTTCTTGCTGTTTCAGTTTTTGGTAGTTTGTATGTTTCTAGGAATTTATCCATTTCCTCCAGATTGCCCAGGTTATTGGCATATAATTTTTCATAATATTCTCTCATCATTGTTTGTATTTCTGTGGTGTTGGCTGTGATCTCTCCTCTCTCATTTGTGATTTCATTTATTTGGGTTCTTTTTTTTTTCTTTTTGACGAGTATGGTTAGGGGTTTATCAATTTTATTAATTTTTTTCAAAGAACCAGTTCCCGGTTTCATTGGTCTGTTCTACTGGTTTTTACTGTTGTTGTTGTTTCTATATAATTTATTTCTTCTCTAATCTATATTATTTTCCTTCTTTCACTGGCTTTAGCTTTCTTTGTTGTTCTTCTCTAGCTCCTTCGTATGTTAGTTTGCATATTTGAGACTTTTATTGCTTCTTGAGGTAGGCCTGTATTGCTATAAACTTTCCTCTTATGATGGCTGTTGCTGTGTTTCAAAGGTTTTAGACCATTTGTTTCCATGTACTTTCTATTTCTTTGTTAAATTTCTGGTTGACCGATTCATTTTTTAGTAAGATGTTCTTTAACCTTTATGTATTTGTGGTCTTTCCAAACTTTTTTTTGTGGTTGACTTCAAGTTTCGTATTGTTGTGGTCTGAACATATGTATGGTATGATCTCAATCTTTTTGTACTTATTGAGGACTGATCTGTGATCCAGTATGTGATCTGTTCTGGAGAATGTTCCATATGTATTCAAAAAGGATGTGTACTCTGCTGCTTTAGGATGAAATGATCTGAATATATTTGTTAAGTCTATCTGGTCCAGTGTATCATTTAAAGCCATTGTTTCTTTATTGATTTTCTGCTTAGATGATCTGTCCAGAGATGTTAGTGGAATGTTAAAGTCAGTCCCTTACTGTTTTTGTATTATTATCAATGAATTTCTTTATGTTTGTTACTAATTATTTCATGTATTTGGGTGCTCCCAAGTTGGAGGAATAAATATTTACAATTGTTAGATCTTCTTGTTGAGTAGACCACTTTATTATGACATAGTGTCCTTCTCTATCTCTTCTTACAGTCTTCGGCTTAAAATCTAGTTTGCTATAAGTATAATTATTTTGGCTTTGTTTGGATGTCCATTTGCATGATAAATAGTTCTCCATCCCCTCACTTTCAATCTGCAGTTGTCCTTAGGTCTAAAAATGAGTCTCTTGTAGAAGCGTATAGATGGGTCTTGTTTTCATTTTGTTTTTTAATCCTTTCTGATAACCTATATTTTTTTATTGGAGCCTTTAGTCCATTTACATTCAGAGTAGTTATTGATAGATATGAATTTAGTGCCATTTTATTGCTTGCTTCATTATTGTTTCTGGAGATTTTCTCTGTTCCTTTCTACTCTTTTTCACTTTTGGTCTTTCTTTCCCACTCAAAAAGTTCCCTTTATTATTTCTTGCAGGACTGGTTTAGTGGTCATGAACTCCTTTCGTTTTGCTTGTCTGGGAAACTCTTTATCTCTCCTTCTATTCTGAATGACAGCCTTGCTGGATGGAATATTCTTGGCTGCAGGTTTTTCCCATTCATCACATTGAATATAACATGATCGTCCTTTCTGGCCTGCCAGGTTTCTGTAGAGAGATCTGCTGCTAATCTTATTTGTCTTCCCTTATAAATTAGGGACTTCTTTCGTCTTGTTGCTTTTAGGATTTTTCCTCTATCTCTATATTTTGCAAATTTATCTATGATATGTTGTGTTGGTATGTTTTTGTTGATTTTGATGGGAGTTCTCTGTGCCTCCTGGACTGGAAGTCTGTTTCCTTCCCCAGATTTGGGAAGTTTGCAGCTATAATTTCCTCAAATAAACCTTCTGCCCTCTTTACTCTCTTTCCTCCTGGGACTCTTATGATACAAATGTTTTTCTGTTTCATGGAGTCACTGGGTTCCCTAAGTTTACTTTCATGATCCAAGATTTTCTTTGCCTCTCTTGAGCAGCTTCATTACTTTCCATAATTCTATCTTCTATATCACTTATTTGTTCCTCTGTTTCTTCCATCCTTGTGGTCATTGTATCCAGTCAGTTTGAATTCAGTTTTTGCATTATTCATTTTGGCCTGATTGGCTTTAAGCTCCTTTATCTCTGTAGTAAGTTCTCCATGATATCTTGTATGCTTTTCTCTATCCCAGCTAGTGTCCTTGTGAGTGCTGCTTTAAATTCTGGATCAGGCATATTAGTCATATCTGTTTTCATTAGATCCCTGGCCATGATATTTTCTTTTTCTTTTGTCTGAGATGAGTTCCTCCATCTTGGCATTTTGTCTTTTTCTGTGTGTTAGGAAAGCCTGTAATGCTTTCTGCTCCTGAGAGTAATGGTTCTATGAAGAAGAGGTCATAAACTGTCCAGGGCCTGGTACTTTAGGAAGTGTTCTTGGTGTGTGCTGCATGCACTCTGCTGCTGTGTTATGGCTGCTCTATCCCTCAGTTCAGTCATCTGCAGTTTCTCCTTGTCTGCAGTGGGGAGTGTTTGGATCTTTTAACTAGGTGTGCTCTGGTCCACTTGTTAAAAGATACTTGATGCTATTTCCACTATAGCTGAAGCTTTACAGAACTTTATGGTCAGTAGATATGGTGTGGTATGGGTTTGTGCTGGTCTTCTGGGGGAGGGGCTCACTGTGTTTCTTCTCATGCACACTTGCCAGAGAAAAGCAGTACCAGCAGAGTGTAGGGATGCAGAACTTGGTGTAAGCAGGTAGGCTGCCAGTGTTGGCACTGTGCTATTTACAGAAGCTAGTTTATCCTGAGGGACAGGAGAAGGAAATGGTGCCAGCAAGCATCTTTGTTCCCTGAGACATACTTGCTGCTATCAGTGAAGCCCTCCTAGAAGAGCAAATAATTTCCCCTCCTGCATCTTAGGCATTTTTCAGATCACTGCTATGCACTGTGTCTGAGTTGTTTGCCTGCCTGGAACAGCACAGTACACTTTGGGCTCTATCCCAGCCAAGCTGACTGAGTTTTCAAACCCCAAACTTTAGGGACCTGGTGTTGCAGGGATCTTCGCTGGTCTTCCAGGGGTTGGTCTCACCACACTGGGATTAAAGTAGGTTTGACCCAGAAGGACAGTTACACCAGAGCACAGGAACTTCAGATTTGGAGCAAAGCACACAAAAGTGCAGTGTCCAGGTTAGCTGCCCTCAGAATGTGAGCCCTATGCTGAGGGGCAGGGAAAGGAAAGGCATCCACCAGCTCCTTTGTTCGCAGAGAGACAATGCCACCCTCTCAGATGTGCTCCAAGAAGGGGAAATGGTCTTTCCCAATGCATCTCAGGTTCTCCTCAGATTGTGCTGTGTGCCCCCAGTTACCTGACTGCCTTCTCTACAGGAACACGACAATGTCCTCAGGACTCCATATCAGCCACACCACATACCTCTAAAACTCTAGTCTTCAAGCCTCACTGGTTGCAAAAATGCAAAAATCAGCCCCACTTGTTTTCCCAGTCAGTGGCTTTGGGGAAGTTTTTTCCTTGTGTGATCCCCTTTGCACTCCTATCTCTCTCTCACACCTCATTCTGTGACCAGGGCTCCCTCCCCTCCGCAGCACCTATGATCTGTTTCTCCCCGAAACCACATCTCCACATCTCCTACCTTCTATTATGTGGCCTCCTCTCTCTGTCTAGTTGTGCAGTTTGTTCTGTGAGTCCTCAAATCAATTTCTTGGGTATTCATAATGATGTGATATTTATCTAGCTGTGTTCAAGAGAGGAGGTATGCCTAGGGTCCTCCTACTACTCTGCCATCTTAGCTCCTCCTGCCCTCATCCTTCTCTTTTAAGGAGGCTAAAGAGCAGGCAGTGGTTAAGAGTGGTTAAAAATGAATTTTATTTTTTTTTATATGGCCTGATATCACACTTAGCTGGTGGGAGATATCTATAAAGGAACAAGTAAATAATACATCTTTGGATTTAAACATCTGGCAATAATAGACATGAGTTTTGTAGACGTGGAGGTCTGGATTTGAATTCAGTATTCTTATCAGAGTGATCTGGAGCAAGCTATTCAATCTAGCTAGGAATTGTTTCTTCATCACCACCCCTCATGATGATAAGATTGATATAGTAGTAACATATATGTATGCTTTGTAAAAAGCCTGGAACATAGTAAATACACATTTAAGAGGAGGCAATGATTATTAGTAAGCTTGGCAAGTTCAAATCTATATGCAGAAGTGGCTAATGATTTTCAGGTATTTCTGCAAGTTCCTCAGAGGGATTCATAACCTATAGCACCTTGTTGGAAAAGTTCCACCAAGTAAGAAAAATCACATGTATGGCAGTATGCATGCGTGATATAAAGCAAGAATTAGAAGTAGAATTTAAGCCTAAGGAATCTAAAAGGTGATAGTTATGTCGGTTAACAAATCATAGTGATTCTTCTACACTGCATGAGGAATTTGTATTTTATGATGTGCATACTGAGAAAGAATTGAGTGCGGGCAAGAGAAGTAATAACAAGGAAATTATTAGAAACCATGTAAGAAGGGATGAGAACAAAGGTAAAAATATTTAAGAAAGCAGGAAGAATAATATTCTGTAATCCCTTAGGTGTGTAATCCACTGAACATATTGTGGTCCACTATGTTTCTCAGCCTCTCAGCAATACTCATTATAGCTATCAATCCTTCCTTTTTTGAAAATTTAAAATTCTAGACTTCTGACATACTATACTCCTCTGTTTTCTCCTTTATAGTGTGTTTCATGTTAATGCTCTTTGCTATTGCCCTCTCTTTTGGTTTTTAAATACTGAAAGATCTCAAGATTTGGTTCCAAACTCTTTTTTCTCTTAATCGCTTTCTCTTCTCTATGAAATAATTAATTTTCAGGCCATTATTAGTTAACAAACAATTTATTAAAAAAAAAAAACTCACATTGGGGTGCCTGGTTGGTTCAGTTGGTAGAGCATGTGACTTGATTTTTGAGTGATTTTCTTACTCATAATTCTCCATATACTTAAGGGAAGAAATAAAAACGTTTTTCTTCATTTTCTGCTTTTCTTCATTTCTGTGCCTTTTCTATTATCACTCACTACCTTTACATATCATGTATTCTTGCCTCAGTCCTTGTTTCTTTAGTTTATTCTTTTTGTAATTACACCTTATTTATTAAGTTAACAACAAAATCTGTAGATGCTGTCAAATAACTTATTTTTGTCTTTATCATAATAATAAATGATGAGGGAAATACAGGAAAAATGAGTACAAAATTTATTTTCTTTCTTTTTAAATGTATGCCTGTATTTATTATGTAAAATGATCTGTGCTCACTTTATTAGACTATTCCCTAAACTTTTGGTGAATTCAGATTTTATTAACTTTTGTTAGAAACAAATTCTGTTACAAGTGATTTTATGCCAATTTTCCTTTTTTTATTATAATAATATTTTTTATTATATTATGTTAGTCACCATACAGTACATCCCTGGTTTCTGATGTAAAGTTCGATGATTCATTAGTTGCATATAACACCCAGTGCGCCATGCAATACGTGCCCTCCTTACTACCCATCACCAGTCTATCCCATTACCCACCCTCCTCCCTTCTGAAGCCCTCAGTTTGTTTCTCAGAGTCCATAGTCTCTCATGCTTCATTCCCCTACCACTTACCAAATAGAACTTACAGTTGTACTTTGAGGTCTTGGTAAGACTCCACCTTATTACATGACCTCTATTGTGATACAACACATAAGAAAATAAATTTTGCTTTAATCAGAAGGGGAAATGAAGCAAAATTTATTTTCTTCTGTGTTCTATCACAGTAGAGTTCTATCATATAATAAGGTGGAGTCTTACCAAGACCTCAAAGTACAACTGTAAGGTCTATTTGATAAGTGGTAGCTGCTCAATGAATATTGGTAGGAGTTTTGAGAAAATGAATGAATTCTCCAAGAAGTTGTAATAATCTTAAATTCGTGAGTTCAATAGTTCAAGATTATCATGGAATAGTGTTAATGGAATTTGAATTAATTTCAAGTTTTCCGTAAGGATAATCAAGTGTAACATCTATCACAAGTTATTGCATCATCGCCTTTCATCACCACTAAATGTGTGGTTAGACATCTCTTCCTACCAGCAGTACAGCAATACAGATTACTGAAATGTATCAATAAACTAAACTGTCTAAGTCTATCTAAAATGTTAGTTTGCCTCCAGAAAAACAGGATGACCTAAAGTGTCATCCTTAATGAGATAGACTTTATCAGAGACTCTTTAATTTATCCACTCTTAGAATTTTTACCAAGTCTAAAAAGCAGTCAATTTACCTCTTAATGCTCATATATGTTCAAGTTTTGCAGAAAGGAATAAGAATGGCTTCTTATCCCTTCTCGCCTCCTGTCTAATCAAAGCATTTTCTAATTCAGATTGCATTAAGTAGTGCACATCAGATGAGTTCATCTAGTCATTGAATGAGGAAAGCATCCCACTGAGGGCTGAGCTGAGGAATCACTTAAAGCATTTAACTATCAAGCTGTTTTCAACCTATTTATTTTCCATGACATCAATTATCATTTTCACAAGACTGGTTTCTCAGTACTTTCTTTTCCTGGTGAGGTGGCATAAAAGCTTAAAAAAAAAAAAGTTATCTTCTTTCTCAATTGTATAAATCTCAATACCTAACTCCCATCACATTTCCAAACAGCTATCTTATTTAAATTCACTCACATATAATATTACAAAATACAATACTCTGATTGAAGTAGACTTTTAAAGTTTTGCTTCCTTTATGAGTAAAATGTTGGTGATGCAAGCACCCAGAGGGGTCCCATAGCTCCAGCCAAGAGAGTCCTTGGCTTTGCACAGGATGGAAATCAAACATGAGCCAGCAGAAAGTGAGAGCAGAGTTTGTTGAATATACAGAGAACGGATACAGACAGAGCATCTGGGAAACTCAGAAAGGAAATGAGTCTCATCTTTGGTAGGGATCTGGGATTTTTACCGAGGTTGGTGCTCTGGTGTACACGACTTCTTAGACACCCAGGAACTGATCAAACAAGGACAAATGCTCACGTGTCCACCACAACTCATTTAAGCTCTGGAGCCAAGGGTCTTGGCACCAAGGTGTCTGGAGTCAGTAGTCTTGGAAAACATATGTGAAGACTTTGCCTGGGCTCTCCTTAGAGAGCTGGAATACTCCAAGAAATTGTTAATTTCTTGACCTTGACAAGGAGGACATATATTAAGACATGTATGAGGTGGGTGTGCAGGTCCTAGCAAGAATAGAAGCCAGAAAAGGAGCCAAGAAAAAAAAAAAACAGCTTTCTTTTATGGGGTCCCTTCAGTTTCCCTGTTTCACTGAGACTTGTTTAGCTAGATAAAAAGTCAGATCACATTAGAGTGTAATCATCCACAGTGTGTTTTGACCACAATCATTCATTTAATAATTAGAGGACCAAAATCTAAAGATGTGTTTCTGCTTAATTCCTTGATATCAGGCCATTTCTTAGTATACATTTTTTTCTAATTGATTACAGTAGCATAAAAATCAGTCTACGACAATTATCTATTTCTCAGGAATTTATTAAAAATAAATATGTTAAAGGAAAACCCAATCCAATTTTAAATTAGAATCTGAAGTTCACAACATTTCTCCAGTTTCTCAAGATATGCACAATTCAAAGCTGCATGCCTTATGGTAAAAATTCTTTAATTATATTTAAAACAATTTAAAAAAAAATCACACTTTTGTTCTAACTAAACTTAAAGTTCACACCTTTATTAGGGAAATACCCCCTGCATAACCACACCAGCAGGTCTCAGGAATTTTTATTTATACTGTATGTTATTGATATCCTCTCAATGAATACATGAGTAGGAGATGAACATCTGAAGAAGTCTTAAAAGGCTGATTATTCTCTCTTGACAATCTGGAATTTTGGTGATGACATTGAAAGATGGTTTCTACATTGGACTGAAGCTGAGGCATAGAGATGTACAATCACTCACTGGTCATGAGGACTAGAGAAGCGGGAAGCTATTCTGCCACAGCATGGAATAAAGCTGATGTTTGGAACGAGGCACAGACTAGAGAAAAGAACCCTGATTTCTTGATAATGTCCACAAGAATTCAGACCTCATCAACATAGTTCTTACAAGAGAAAGATCAATGGTTAAAATGCAAACAATATCTGTGTGTGTGTATGATTTATTGACAGACTTTAATTGAAAAAAATTATGTGACTGATTCAAAGGTTTCAATGAAAATAAATCAAAGTTACTATTTTTGAGAAAATTTCAGGTAAGAAGGAGAAACAAGTACTATATATATTATTGTAATATTATGATAAGGGTACTTATAAAGGATTTTATGATAATATAAAAGAAGCCTAAAACTGACTGGTTAATATTGGAAAGTAATAGAGAAGTTTTAATCAAGAAGATGGACTTCAAAGTGAATGACAACTAAATAATTAAATCAAAATAAGGAATCTGTATATACTTTACTCAATGTGATGTGATTACGTTCAGTATTTCCATCTAGGGATCTAGTTAATTATTAATAATTTTCTAACTACTAAATACCCCAAAAGACTGTTCTTTCCCCATTGAGTGACCTACTTTTGTCAAAAAATCATTTGACAAGGGGCACCTGGGTGGCTTAGTTGATGAAGCGAATGCCTTCAGCTCAGGTCATGATCTTCAGTCAGGGGATCCGATGGAGCCCAGCATCAGGCTCCTTGCTCAGTGGGCAACCTGCTTCTCCCTCTGCCTCTCTCTCTCATCCTCTCTCTCTCTGATAAATAAATAAATAAAATCTTTAAAAACAGAGACAGAGTAAAAAGGTAACTTATAGTGTATAAGAAAATATGTGTAAACCATATAATTGATAAGAGATTAATAAGTAGAATGGATACCTACAACTCAAGAAGAAAAAGACATTAAAAAAATGGGACTTGGATAGACATTTCTTCAAAGAAAATATCCAAATAGCCAATAAATATATGAAAAGGTTCTCAACATCCACATCTTTAGAGAAATGCAAATCAAAATTACAATGAGACACTGCTTCACATCCATTAGGCTCGATATTACTTTTTTAAAAGGAAAGAAAAATAACATTTGATGGGGATGTGGAAAAATTGGAATTCTTATGCATTACTCATGGGACTGCAAAATGGTAGCAGTTACTTAAAAAAATTAAACACAGAATTACTATTTAACCCACCAATTATATATACTCAAGAGAATTGAAATAGGGACTCAAATAGATATTTGTACACCAATGTTCATATCAGCATTATGCACAATAGCCCAAAAGGTGGAATGGATAAATAAAACATGATATATGCATATGGATTAGATAGATAAATAGATGATAGATGTTATATAAATAGATGATAGATGATAGATATAGATGATAGATAGATAGATGATAGATAGATAGATAGATAGATAGATAGATAGATAGATAGATATACACAATTCAGCCTTAAGGATTGGAATTCTGATACATGCTACAATATGAATGAATCTTAAAAACATATGCTGAGTGAAATAAGCCAGACACAAAGGACAAACATTGTATGAGTCCATATATATGTGGTACCTAGAATAGTACAATTCACAGAGGTGGAAAGTAGAGCAGTAGTTACAATGGGATGGAGGAAAGATAATGGGGAGTTCTTATTTAATGGGTATAGAATTTCAGTTTGGAATGATGAAAATGTTCTGGAGATAAATAATGGTGATCATTGCAAAACAATATGAATATACTTAATGATACTGAAGTATACACTTAAAAGTTGAAATTATTAAAATGCTAAGTTTTATGCTATGTATCTTTTATGACAATAAGAGGAAATTTTAACAAAATACATCTATTGAGGTTTTTACTTTCTTTTCAAGTTCTGAGTTGAGAAATCCAGTTACTTCCCAAGTCCCCTTTCTTCAAGACCAGTGTACATTTGGTAAGCTCAGAAATTTTATAAATGCTAAGCTCCACTTGAAATATACATGTAAGTGATTTTTAAAAAGCATTCATGCAGTATGAGAAAGTAGGTGCTATTCTCTGAGGTATGGCTCGGATTAGGAGTTATTCTTCCCCTGCTTGACTTATTTCACTTAGCATTATCTCCTCCAGTGCCATCCATGTTGCAGCAAATGTTGAGAACTAGTTCTTTCTGATAGCTGAGTAATATTCCATTGTATATATGGACCACAACTTCTTAATCCATTCATCTGTTGAAGGGCATCTCGATTCTTTCCACGATTTGGCTATTTTGGACAATGCTGCTATGAACATTGGGGTGCATATGGCCCTTCTCTCTCATCTATGGAACATAAGAACTAGGAAGATCGGTAGGGGAAGAAAGGGATAAAGAAAGGGGGGGTAATCAGAAGGGGGAATGAAGCATGAAAGACTATGGACTCTGAGAAACAAACTGAGGGCTTCAGAGGGGAGGGGGGTGGGGGAATGGGATGGGCTGGTGATGGGTAGTAAGGAGGGCACATATTGCATGGTGCACTGTGTGTTATACGTAACTAATGAAGCATCGAGCTTTACATTGGAAACCAGGGATGTACTGTATGGTGACTAACATAATATAATAAAAAAAAAATTAAAAAAAAGAAGTTATTCTTTCCCTAGTAATCAGTAAAGGATGTTTTTAAAGGCTGCCTTCTCTACATCACTGTAGAAAACAACAAATAACTCTTGTTCAGATGCACGGACATGATATAAATTAAAAGAGAAGCATACTTTTATATATATATTTTTTAGTAAAAAAAATGAATAGAATTATTTAGAGCTACTTATAGTTGATAAAGTCTTTACACTTGAAAGTTTGATCTTTGAACAAATGCAAAAAGAGAAAAATCACTTGGCAGAGTGTCACTCTTTTACAAAATATGTTTGAATACAAGGAAATAAGCCATTGTTCTGTGATTTTGCTATATGAGTATACAATAGTACTCACAAAGAAGACAGTATATTTGAATTATGCAGTCCTATAAAGTAGTCGCCTAATGTAGATTGAAACAAGTTCTAACAAAAGATGTTGAGGAAAGCTGAAAAGTTTCACATTAGAGAAATATATGAAAGGTATGTTTTAATAAATAACAAATGTTAAGAATAGTCCAATTCACAATAGTGGGCAATAAAAGAATGACTTGAAAAATTAATATTATGTGATTANATATTGAAAAATTAATATTATGTGATTACACATAAATCAAGATTACAATCAGCGTTTGGGATAAGAAATGTCTAAGGATTGCATAATTTTGATTGTAGGATAACATGACCTATGTTCTNTGAAAAATTAATATTATGTGATTACACATAAATCAAGATTAGAATCAGCGTTTGGGATAAGAAATGTCTAAGGATTGCATAATTTTGATTGTAGGATAACATGACCTATGTTCTACTCTCCATTCTTGTCTAATTCCATGTGATGCTTTCACTTCAGCCCCACCAAATTTATTTCAGTACATCTAATGCACTCTTTCTCTCCTGTAATTCATAGCAGTAAATCAAAAATTTTCATATTGAATGGCTTTTTCAGAGGAAAAAGTAATGAAATCTTTCCTTGTAAGTGACTTTCTAAATCTGAAATGTATTAATTGTGATGTCATGACTATGGCCAATTTTCAAAAAGTTACGGTTATGTGCCACAAGGACTGCATTAGTTAATGTTAATTAAGCATTCTGTTAGCAGGATAATGTATCATGGCCTGTATATTTTCAAATGATATGTCCGTTATTGTTTCAGCATGTTGAAATAGTATACATATCTTATGTTTTTATGGATACTATTTTTTTCCATTAAAATTTCAATGCCTATGTCTGGGAGGAAAGGGTTCTAAGTTCTTTGCTTTAAACATAAAATAAACCTAGAACACTGGATCCTAATTTTATTGTAGATGTGAATCTAAATGTACAAAGACAAGACAATTCACAAGCAAGATGATTTGCGCAAACAGCTGAAATGGAGTATGATAATGAATATCTAACAATTGAGCGAGTGACCCAATGACTCTTAGTTTGGTTTCCATTATGAAGTATCATCAAATGGTATTATTTAGTTATTGATTGAATCACATTATGTTCAACAAAAGCACAGCAACCACTATGAAAAACCAATAAGGATGTTCTGAAACAAGTACTTTGTGAAATTTATAGGTGTTGTCCACGAAGATAAAAGAGCTCAAGCCACAAAGACATAATTAAGAGGTGTAATATGTGTGGGAAAACAAGGACGCTTTATCTTGTTACCGGGATTCTTATAAATCCAGTTAAAATATTGATAACAATATGCCCACTAAGAAAGCAGAACCTGTAAATACAGAGGACATACTGATGGTTGCCAGAGGAAAGAGGGGTATGGAGATGGGCAAAATGGGTGAAAGGAAGTAGGAGAGACAGGCTTCTAGTTAAGGAATGAATAAATCATTAGGAATAAAAGGTACAGCATGGGAAATACAGTCAATGGTATTTTAATGGTGTTGCATGGTGGGGTGCCCTGGGGGGCTCAGTGGGTTAAGCATCTACCAGGTCATGATCTACAGGTCCTGGGACCAAACTTTGAGTCCATGGCTCAGTTGGTTAAGTGTCTGCCTTCCACTCAGGTCATGATCTCGAGGTCCTGGGATCAAAGCCCGAGTCCTGCTGCGTGCTCAGCAGAGAATCTGCTTCTTCCTCTCCCTGTCCCTTTGTCCCTCCACCAACTCGTTCTCTCTCTCTCTCTCAAACAAATAAATAAAATCTTTAAAAAAATAGTGTTGCATGGTGACAAATGGTAGTTACGCTTATGGTGAGCATACCAATAACATATAGAGTTAATGAATCACTATATTGTACACCTGAAACTAATGTAACATTACGTGTCAACTGTATTTTAAAGAAAGGCAAGAGCAACAATAGGAAGTTTATCTAATTAAACCATATCAATGACTTCTAATATTGAAAAACAATAGCATGGCCTTTGTGCAGGATAATAGATGCCCTTTTTACAACAGGGTAGAAATATTGACAAATTAGCGTACAAATCAATACTTAGCCTATATGTATTATGTATTCAAAAAAGATTTTTCTTTGCTAAATTAAAAATTATTTTATGAGTTTTGATGATGACTAGAAAAGATAAATAATACCTGCATGCCGATCCATCTTCAGTCCATTCAAAGAGAATTGTGGAGATTAAAAATAACCATGCAATTTTGATTCAGTATTGAAGTAAATTTTGAAAACTTTAATATGAATTAACTGCTTTGTATAATTTTTCAACAACCAAATACACAAAAAAATGGGCAGGAACTGCAAGACTTGGCATTTCCATTCTAAATTTAACTATATTAAGGCAAAATGAGATAAAAGGCTGTGATTTTGTGTGTTTTAAGTAAGGATATGAAAAATATTTCTTAGCAAAACTGATAATGTCAGAAAAGACTACATCTGTCACTATAAAACCTTTATCAAGTGAACACAATGGAAATGTTTTTAATATTTTAATAGCTTTTAATTAATAGGCATAACATCATATTTGTATGTAGAATGAGAAAATTTTTCAAAATAAATTTGAATATTTAGTACAAGATAATAGGTTTTAATGATAATAATTAGCAAATGCACAGCCTTGGAATGTGTTATGCCTCTGCTCCTAGTGTGTAATTTAACCTTAATCCTTAGGAAAGACTAAATCCCTACTTCCTCATTGTATATTTCATCTCCCATATAATTTTTGCTATTTTTAGATATTTATAATTCTTTGATGGGAATTTTTAATTTACTCCAGAAAAAGAATAAGAAAAACTCAGGGCACCTGGGTGGCTCAGTTAGTTAAGTATCTGACTTCGGCTCAGGTAATCATCTCAGGGATCTGGGATTGAACCCCACATCGGACTCCCTGCTCAGCCGGGAGTCTGTTTGTCTCTCTGCATCCCCCTCCCCATTCATGTTCTCTCTCTCTCTCTCTCTCTCGAATAAATAAATGAAATCTTTAAAAAAAAACCCAAAAATAACTATTGGTATATGTAACCTGATTTACAGCTTAAGCCATTTACTGTGGAACGAATCATTTGTGCTTACTACAAAACTTGTCATTTCTCACAGTGTTGTTTAAAAAACACCCACCAGTATTTTTACAAATGATGATTTTATTTCAGTTATTAACATTTCTGAGTATTCGAGATGTAATTTATATTACATTTGATGAGTTAATGTGTAGCAATGTTGGTAATTTGAAAACTTTCCTCCATGACAACATGTCTATGCTCCTTCTGGGAGGATGAATGGCTACGTGAGGAAACACCAGTGTGTTTATGTGTTCAACCTTGTATCTTAAAATATTTCTTTGAAATGGCAATATTTGATCCATTAATTTAATGATTGAGATAGATTCTAACTTTATATGTCTATCTGGAATGTGTGATAAATTTTATTTACATACAAAGTGGAAATTTTGTGTCTTAGATATTTTAAAAATCAGGATTAACTGAATGAACCAGGAGCTTGCATAATTCATAGAAGACTGTACATCACCAGTAATATTTTCTTAGAAGCCTTTGACTTCTAGGAAGTTGACTGGCTCAGGGATTTATTGGCCCTCTAATAATGTCAGAACAATTTCTGACATTCACTTAGAGGGGAAGTTATTCAGAAAAAGAAGCTTTCTGGGATTTGAACATTATGACATTCTCTAACGCACTCCCATTCTTTTACCTAAGTATTTTCTCTGTATTATTTTAGAGATGAAATTAGTGCTATTGTCAAGAGTTCATAATTGAAGTGCCATTGTTATTCAGTGTTTATATTATACCCAAAACAATGATGAAAGATTAACTAAAGGTCAAGGCAGAGTAGGTTGGAAAACACACACAGGTACACACCTGGCAATTAAAGTTAGAAACATATAATAAGTGGCACAATTCCTTCTTTGTGATGAAGTATATACTGCAACTGAATGTAAAAATCAAAAGTGATAGTGACAGAAATTAATTTTGTTTGTATCATGAACATTTATAGCAAACACAGCACCAGGCAAGTTCATAGAGTCACAAAAATCGAAAACACAAAAGCCTTATTAAAGCCATCAAGTTCATCTCAGACCCAGGGAAAGCTTGTTTAGAGCAAGAATGATGGATGGTTCTTATTCTCAGTCTTCTCTAGTTTGGAATATTTTGAGAAGTGAGGCTTTTGCTCTTCCTCATTTCAATATATTACAATCTTAACACATCGCTTTCGTCACAAACATGCTCTATGTGTGTACTCAGAGCTCTAAAAAAAACAAAAAAACAAAAAAAACCCCGGATCCCTCAGGCATAATCAGTTCTGTCTTTTTGTGTGCCTGTGCCTTCGCATAGCTTTTCATACAGTTGACGTGGCCTCCCCGTATTTTCCATAGCAGTTCTTCCAGTTTTCTAGGTCGTCACTAAGGCCATCACTTTCATGAAACATTTCCTCATCTCTCAAATATTTTTTGTTTTATTTTTAATTTTGAACTATTATTTAAACGAATTTTAGACATAGAAAAGTTGCAAAAATAGTAAAAACAAACCATCCCACAACTTCCTTTATATCTTTTCCCCCATTTTTTCCAGTCATAATGTTTTGATTAGCCATAGTACAATTATCAAAAGTAGGAAATTAATATCATTACAATACTATTTAAAAACTTCAGACTATTTAAATGTTACTAGTTTTTTCCCACTATTGTCCTTGTGTTGAGTACCTGTAGCTAGATATATGACACTGGAATTTTGGAGGACATCATGAAGGAAGTGAGTGCAGATAGAAAATAAGATATAGAAATACTAAATACTGGGGTGATGGGTATTAAGAAGTGCACCTGTTGTGATGAGCACTGCATGCTATATGTAAGTGATGAATCACTAAATTCAACTCCTAAAACCAATATTACACTATATGTTAACTAGCTAGAATTTAAACAAAAACCTGAGGAAAAAAAAAAAAAGAAAAAGAAAAAGAAAAAAAAAACCCTAAAACTGGAGGCATTCATCATTTAGAAGCTGGGAAAATGAAAATTCTCCAAAGACACAGAAAAGGACTATCTCATGAGTGCTGGTGTTAACTTATCAGGTACACAGAGAAATATTGATGATTCAGGAAAGGATTGTTAATTGAAAGAAAGACATCCCTGAGTAGGAAACATGGTATTTGATCTTATTTATACAAAGTATAAGCAGAATGTTTGATCATTTTAAAAGAAGAAAAGGTTGTATTTAAGGGTACAGACCCAAAAAAGTCAGTAAATACTAGTTTTGGTAACGTGAACATAGAAATTCTCTTCTGTTAGCTTTTATTTTTTTTCACAGCAAAATAAAAAAGTAAGATTATCAACTGAGAGTACTGGGAAGGAAGTTGTGAAAATAAAGATATTTAATGCAAGCGATTTTAATGATCACACTCTAATCTCAGAGGTTTAACACAGAAAAAGGCGCTTTTTTTTTTTTTTTTACACCAGTTGTTGGAAGAGTCTTGTTTAAAGTAATCTACTGGGTAGATCTCTTCCAAATGGCTTTTGGATCTAGCTGCCCAATATTTAGCCCCATAGACTTCAACATGAGGCTTCATCTAGATTGTAGGAAGAGTCCACAGAGCGAGTGTGGAGAAGGAATTTAAGTTCTTAAGTGCCCTAATCCTCAAGGGATTCATAATCCCAATCACATTTCATTGTCAAGAAGGAGTCATTTGGAATGTCTCCACTGGACTGTGACAAGGCCTAGCAGTATAGTTGAGGTCTATAACCAGGTATGGGAGATGGCTTTTGTGAGCAAGTAGCTTATCTCTGATAGGGTAGGGTTGAAGGGTTGAGGAGGAAAAAAAAAAAAGGAGGTATTATACTATTTTAAGTCATTAGGAAAATAAAAATTACTAGATACAGGAAAACTGCTGAACAGAACTAAAGTCTTCCTTAAGATCTATAGTTTCAAGGTGAGACTATTTAACACAGTGTAATATTAGTTCTTAAAATTATGTTTCATGGTTTTAAAGTTAGAGTAGCAGTATTGCTATAAAAATTATTGTTATAAAAAATATTGCAATATTTTGGCCTGGGGGGAATAGGAAGAAAGTTGGATGTGATCATATTAGAGTTTTGCTTGGAAGTTTCTAGTGATGGAGGCAAAAGACTTGAAGGAATAAGTAAAGGAGTGATTATAAAAGTGATCATGGAATTCAAAGAAAGAATGTAAGAATAGAATGTGTAACAATAAAAATATTGTAGAGTTGACAGATTGACGGTACTATTGTGATTAAAAAAAAAAAAAGTTTTGAGTCAGACACCAGAGGCAATGAGATAGAAATGCAGTTGTGATCAAGTAGTTGTGGTCAAGTAGTGATTATAATTGGACAATGAGAGGGGGTTCAAGGAAAGGATCATCAGAAGTGAAGATATTGGAAGTTTCTCTACAGGAATATTGAAATACTATGAATTATGACAGGAGAAATAGAGTGGTAGTGTTGTGTGGGGGGGTGCAAATCTTCAAGTTATGAAGAGAATAGACTGGGGACTACAGATAACCCTAACTGTCAAAGGAGCTTGGAGTTTTATACACTAGAGAGGGTCATCCAGAGTGACAAAAATGGTGAGGAAGATGCCTATTCCACTTCTAAGTAGCAATATGTTTGAGAGGAAAAACAGCCACCATCAGAGCACTGCAAGGAAAGCAAAGTCTCAGGGTACAGTAACAATTTTGTTTACAAGATGGTGAAGGTACACTGTAAATAAGGAATTTTGCTGATGAAAAAGTATGAAGTTCAATGGACAAATGAAAGAGTCGTTATTGTCCAGAGGAGTTAAATTGGGTCAGATGAGAGGATTTGCAGAGTTATTTCAGGATGAGAGCCTTGTTGATGAGGGATGATTTTAGGGAAGTAATTAATTCTAGCAGCTTTAATCAGTTGATTGTTATTTTATATTTTTATCAACTATCCCTGGGGCACAATCCCTTCAGTTAAGACAGTGGTTTAACCCCACAAAGCTACACACACACACACACACACACACACACACACACGAAGAAACAAAGGAGATATGCCCTGGGATAGAAATAACATGTTTAATACTTGAGAGGCCAGAATGTCAATCAATAAAAAAGCCAAGTGCATCATAAAGGCCAAAATATTTTACAAAGGGAAGAAATTTATGTAAGTAATAGAGGATCTTTGTGTGTGCGTTTTTGTTTTCGTTAATGGTCTTATTGTGAACACAGGAGGATAAATTATTATCTAAAATCAAGTGAGCCCTTTTCTTGTAATTATAATCATCACTATTTGGAAATACTAAGGGATCCTCGCAGTGATTTAAAACTTAGAAAATTATAATAGTCTTGTTAAATTTACTAACTGCTATCATAGCCAAAAGAAGAGACAACTATGGTTCAAATAAATTAAGGACTGGTATCACGGATATATAACCAGGGCTTAAATTAATGTTTGTGCTATTTGATCTTTGTTAATTGGGATGATGAAATATGGTGCGATAATTAGATGCAATGAAAATAAATATATAACCATATTTTGACATAATTTAAATCACCCAATACGGGTTGGTACCGTACGTTTTAGTGGTTGCAATCATGGCCAGTTCTCTTTCCAGATATAATCAGTTGTGCTAAAATGTTTGTTTTGAAAATGTGAATGGTTCCAACTTGATTGATATAGTAGGGAACTATTTGAACAAAATGAGAATTTTGTATTTGCCTATGTGCAAACTCGTCACGAGAACACTAGTTGAAAACAGTACTCAGGTGCTTCGAGCCACACAGGGATTGTACAAACTGCACATACCTACAACATCCTTACCACCTGCTTCTGTTCACTGTGTGTGTTAGAACTTCCCGGCCCATTTCCAGGAACCCTCTTTCCACTGCTTTGCAATAACCCCAAGACATGATTATCCCGACTTTCATTTCCACAAGTCAACCTTAGATCTGGTTCAAAGGGAATGCCACTATTTCTTGTGGTATTTATAAAACATTACTACTATTTTTATTCAGTTCCTATGTTATTTTTTAATTATGTGTCATTGATAGATTTTGAATGTCATTCCCCTAACCTCATTTCTTTATATAAGGTCTGTGATTTGTGTTTTGTGATTTTATATAGTGTGTTTATTTTGGGGAAGAACTGACTATCCTGGAAATTTCACTCCTCAGCCTCCTTTCAGTGGGGTAAGTAGGATCATGTGTCTGACTTTGCCTGCTGGGCTACGAGCAAGCATTAGTAACAGGTAACTTGTGGGACAAAGTGTAGAATTGCAAGCAAACAAGCCTCCAACGGTCTCGTAGCCCCCTCATCAACATGGCAAGTAAAGTGCTCCAGACAGCGCCTCTGCAGGAGGGAGGAATCTCTGTCAATGACATCATTTTGTCTCTGCATGAAGGACATTTTCTTTCAAGAAATTTTGGAACAGCATCAGACTTTATATAAAATAAAAATAAGCATTTATAATGTAAGGCACTGAGATTTTGAGCTCATCTCTTATTGAAGCAGAACTGTGGTATCTTGACTTTCACAGAAGTAAAAATCAATTGCATGAGCTTCATGTACAGAATATTCCACCATAGGCTTATTTGAGTTTTTAATATTTGTTTATTCATTTTATCTTGAATGTGTATGAGGTGCTCTGTATCAGAAGTGCTCTGTTGTTCTTATTAAAAACATCACAGTAAATATTAAGCATCTCCCCATCCTGCCTTTCCTTAGCTCTTGTCCTTACTCTTAAAGCACTAAATGAGAGTAAGATCAGTCATCCTGTGCAAATCACTGGACAACTTATAGGTGAGGAATGAGGAAAATTATTTTATTTTGTTTATAAAGGAAAAGAGATAGCTGTCCGTCTCCCTTCCTGAGAATCTACTCCTTACTCCAGCTCTTTGGTAGAAAAATAAAATCTCACCAGAAGCCAGATAGCCCCTAGTTCTCTGCTTTCATCCCCTAGCAAGGTCTCTAACTTCCCTGACTTCATTGCTCCTTGAAGTACAAATACCCAGAAGGATAGCATCTCTAGTCTTCCTGGCACTTTGGAAGTTTAACCTAGGTGCCTCCTCTGAGATGTAACCATGGTCCCTCTCCTAGAGATAAGAGAAGTTTTATTATCCTTTTGGATAAAAGCAATTAACTAGACAAATGGCTACAGAGAGAATTCTCATGGTTTGTGAAGAATCTTAGGAGGTTGGCGCTTTTTACAGAAAACACTGAGAAATTCAGAAATTTTTTTTTATTTCCTCATACCTATTAATGCAGCAAAGAGTGTTATCTCCTCTTTTATTGCCTGTTAACAGATCGCCACAATTAATTTTAGGGCCCAAATTGACTTTTATACTTGTTTCTGATAAAGTTGACAAATTATGTTTTTACTAACATGGGGTTAAAAATTTTGTGCTCCAGAGAAAAAAAGCAAACACTACCAAGGAATTGTTTCTAAATTTTCAAAGAATTACTTCTAGTTTCTGATTTAATATTAATACATATGGCTAACAGCTTTCAGGCATGAACTTTGGAGCAGGCACTATTGTAAATGTTATATTATATTAACTTCTTTATTTCCCACAACCCAATAAGGTAAGTATCATTAACAGCCTCATTTTACATGTAAGGAAACTGAGGAACAGAGAAGTCAAGAAATTTTCCCAATGTCATACGGCAGGTGATGTAGTTGCAATCTGATCCTAAGTCTAAATCTAAGATTCCATTCTCTTAATTACAATGCTCAACTTCTCTCACTACAGTACGGTAGTGTGCATGACTGATTTTCTCCCATGGCCACCCAACACACAAGCGTTCATTTGAAATGAGATGAAGATTAATGGATCAGTTCAGTTAACTACCATTTTGAGAGTGACAAATGAAAACAATTTATATAAAAGTATAATATTTGCAAAATAAACTCAATGAATGGGTTCAAGAGCAAAACAAATACAGGATTAAAATATTTTTTCAGTGAGTTAGAATCTAAACCTAGGAATTCAATCAGAAAGTATTAAGAGTACATGAAGAGAACATGTTAAAGTAAAGTAAGGTGACATGGAGGATAGAAATAGATGTATTCATTTACATGCAAAACAAGTTTAGAACAAAAGAGAAATAAAATATATGTTCAGGCACAAATATTTGAAAAAATCATGACATTTTATTTCCAGAAAAGGAGAAAGGTGTAAGTCTTCATATTGAAAAGGTCGAAGATATGCCAATGAGTGTAGATAAGAAAAAAATCATGGCTAAAAGTAATAAAAGCCAAATTAGAAAAAATATCAAAAAAATAAATCAAAGGCAAGGAGTAAAAACTATAAATAATAATTATATGACACTTCTCAGAAAAAATTTGAATATACAAGGATAACAGGGTAATATTTCCAAAATGTCAAAGGAAAATAACTTAAGCCTAGACTTTCATATCTGGTAAAATTATAATTTAAATATGAGGAAAAGATGAATATAGGGAGCATTAAGGGTCTAGAAATTTAACCAAACAAAGAATCTTTTTGAAAATACACATCAAGAAAATATTTTAACAGAAGAGGGAAAAATGCATAAGGACATTATAAAATACAGGTAGTGAGGGTGACTAAGTAGCTAATCAAGTGTGCTATTATACGAATAAGCAATCACAAAAAAAGTAATATATATATATAGAGAGAGAGAACATACTAAATAGGATATATATTATATAAATAGGATATATATTACATATTAAATAGGATATATATAATATATATAGTAGATAGATATGATATATTATATAAAGTAAGGTATTGGCTCACATGATTATGAAAATTGATGTTCATCTCAAGTGACCAGGCAGAGCAAGTTAATTGTTCCTTTTTGTGCTATCAGGTCCTCAGTGGATTGGAGGATGACCACCCACATTGAGGTCTACAATTTCAAGTGTTAATTCTGTTCTGGCAATACCCTCATTCACAGACACAGCGAAAAATAAATTTAAACACATTTCTGGGCATCCCATGATCCAGTCAACTTGACACATAAAATTCACTAAATATAATTCAGTAAATATAAAAACACTGAAGATAGATTCTATGTGATAATAACATAATGAGTTTGGGGTTTGTCTTAGTCCATTTGGGCTGTAATAACAAAATGCCATAGTCTTGGTGGTTTAAAAAGTTATTGCTCACAATGCTGGATGCTGGGAAGTCCAAGACTTAGGTACTAGCAGATTAGTGTCTGGCGAGAACCCTCTTCCTGGTGTGCAGACAGCCACTTTCTTGCTGTATCCTTTTATGACAGAAAGAAAGGTAACTCTGCTCTCTCCCTCTTCTTATAAGGACACTAATCCCATCATGAAGTCTATACTCTCATAACCTCATCAAACCCTCCCAAGAAACCCACCTCCCAATACCATCACTGGGGATGAGGGGTTCATGACTTTTGGGGTGGGTCACAAGCATTTGGTTCATAACAAGGTTAAAGTAGGTATAGGGAGGTAAGAATGTGATCACATAACATGTTTATGGAACAAATGTAAATTAATATGGGATAATTACAAATTAACTTTAATTCATATTTAAGCAATTAGGAAGTAAATTAAAAATCAGTATGTATACAAAAAAATATATAATACCAACTTAATCACCATCTCAAGAATAAAATTTAAAACTATTTATATGAAAAAAGCAAATAAAAAACTAAGAAAGACACAAAAATAAATTATAGCAATACTTTAAATAATAATAGTGATAGAAAACATGACTTCAAATGGATGAAATCTCTGACTAAAGTATTCAATATAATAAATGTAAATGTTTTAAACTCGTTAAAAAAGGAGACACTCAAAGCTTGGGATGTATCAAACGAGATCCAATAATAGGATTTCCATAAGAGACTAATTTAAAAACAAAGGATTCATAAATGATTGAAAATGTGTCAGGTAAATATGGCATAAAAAATGCTGTGGTGAAATTTTAAATAAAAAAAAATCTAGACTCACCAAAAGCCCTCAAAATGGGCAAAGAGGGACCCTATTAATCATCAATCGGAAAAATAAGTTAAGAAGGTATAATCACCAGGAAAATAAATGTACCAAATAAGATATCTTCTAAATATATCAAGCAACAATTGAACAATCATGGGGAGAAGCAGACAGATGCAACTGCAAATTTTAGCATAGCGCCCTCAGTAGGAGATATAGGAAGCAGGCAAAACCAAGCAATTAAAAAGATTTGAAAAATGGGAGTAATTTGCAGTTCTTCTTTAAGTCTGTCTATGGTATGTCAATGTGTGTGTATTCTTTTCAATAAGAAATAATCATAATAGAATTTTTCCACCAATAACATTGCTGCTAAGTGAAGTTCATCTAAAGTGTTATCTTCTTATAACTAGGGAACTCCTAATGATTTATATATGTGAGATCTTAAAAAACAGTGGTGATATTTTTGCTTTCAAGTCAATCTAATTAATCACAATGAAAGAAATCAGGTAAAGGCTGTGAAACAAAGGAGATGTATTATGTACTTAAGACAACCAAAATAACAAGAAAAAAATGTCTAAATACTTGAGAATGATATACAGCTCATCCTAATCTCATGATTAATTCTTTAATGTATTTGGTCCTGAAATGCCTGAGTAAAAAATTATATATTTTTATTTAAAGAGTTAATTTTGTTAGAGTGTTTCAAACTCTCTCAAATAAAAGGGTATATAAAAATAACTGGCAATATAAATTTTAATATCAAGGAATTTGGGTATATTGTAACCTTCCACAAAATATAAATAAACAAAGATTTTATGTTTAGCATAAAAGTGTTGCTTGGTATCTGTAGTTTTTAAAATTGTCATTGTTTGTAAGAATGGCAATAGATAGGACCCATGTTTCTTCCTTATTTTTGACTTCTTTTCGACTTGGCTCCAGTTAACCTTTGCAACTTGTTCAATGAGAAACTCCAGTGAACTGTATCACCATACACAATTAATGGTTGAGAGGTCTATAATAAATGAAAATGCCACCACTGCTTAGCAATTAGCTTATGGATCATCTCCAACCACTTAGAACCTCTTCCGTCTGCCCCATTTAAACATGCTGGGTGATTTAAATTATACTTAAAGCGAGCAGCAATATTCAATTACCAGTGGGTTCATTGTGTGGAATTGTCACCATTATGATTAACAGCCCTTATGAAAAACAATTAATTTGGTGTCTTGTTGCTAGGTCAACTATAAAAGCTAATTCCCTTGAGGAAAAAATTATGTTTATCAGTTACATACCCTTTTATAATGCTTTGATCTAAAACATTAAAATGATCCCTTTAAGAAGAAGTTGCAGAACTTAAATGTGAAAATATATCTTCAACATTAACTTATGAGGAAGAAAAACTTAGTCATTTATTTTTCTTGATAAGAGAACATAGTGACAGGTAAAAAGAAACAAAAGCTTCAATTGACACAGAGATAAGGTATATTCTTTCATATTTTAAATCTATCTTTTGGAACTCAATTACACTCAAAGGGGGAATGGCAATTGACAAAGGCATTTGACTTCTTATAAAAGAGTCCAAGTACCAAGGAGATATGTTTCATTTTAAATGCATAGCATAAAAACAAATAACGATCTCATCCTACTAAACCACTGAGTTAAAAAGAAAACAAGAAAGAAAGCAACCAGCCTTTTTTAGCAAATGTTTTCAATAGGTATTATAAAAGAACTGTTCTTGACTTCTTTATAATCCCTTGGATGAACTGAGAGAAAACACCACTGTGTTCTTCAAAAAAATCACTGTATGTTAGTATTTACTTTCTTCCCTGAAAGATGTAGGATTTAATACCATTCTTTCTTTGAAGCCCTTGGAATCAAGCCAGTGAATTGGATGGCTTTACAGTGGATGTATTTGTTACATTTATATGTGTGCTTATTTTATTTGAAGGCAGTTATACCTACAAGCAATCTCAATGGGTCTATTTGGGCAATGTCTTAATCTCCTTTCTAGTGTTCATTTATTTTCCAAAATTATTGTCTAATCTTGTTACTTAACCCTTTATGGTATACCTACATCATGACTAATTTTTCTTTTTCCATCAATTAACTTTTTTTTTT
>NC_048228.1:84273586-84391243 GCF_002007445.2 Ailuropoda melanoleuca | reverse complement strand
TTAAGATTTTATTTATTTATTTGACAGAGATAGAGACAGCCAGCGAGAGAGGGAACACAAGCAGGGGGAGTGGGAGAGGAAGAAGCAGACTCATAGCGGTGGAGCCTGACGTGGGGCTCGATCCTATAACGCCGGGATCACGCCCTGAGCTGAAGGCAGACGCTTAACCGCTGTGCCATCCAGGCGCCCCCATCAATTAACTTCTTTATTTGGGTCCATACAAAGGTTTCATACATCATGAATTGTTATTGGTATGCATTTCTTATGTGTCTTGACAAAAAAAGAAAGAAAATTTAAAAATTCATAAAACTACCAAATTGGAAGGGAAGTTGAAGGACATTGGGTTTATCCATTAAATAGGTGACTATCTAATACCACTTTGGGAAAATTTTGTGATGTAGTTTCACATGGCAATTTGTTGTCTGTCTTGATCTTATTGAGAAATCTAATCACAAAAACAAGCCAGCCTCTCACACTGCATTGTAATTACATCTATGAATGACTCTGGATTCCATTAGGAGAACTTAAGAATAGTAACTGTTTTTATTTTTTTTATTTTATTTTGTTGTTTCAAGTTTTTGTTTAAATTCTAGTTAATTAACATATGGTGTAATCTTGGTTTCAGGAGTAGAATTTAGTGATTCATCACTTACATATAGTGCTCATTACAAGTGCCCACCTAAATACCCATCACCCATTTAGTTCATTCCCCCAGCCCCCACACCTCCATCAACCCTGTTTGTTCTCTATAGTTGAGTCTCTTATAGAGGTTTGTCTCCCTCTATTTTTTTCCCTTCCCCTAGGTTCATTTGTTTTGTTTCTTAAATTCCACATATGAGTGAATCATATGGTACAAAATTGTAGCCAGCAAGACAGTATGGTACTGGAACAAACACACACACACACACACACACACACACACACACACGGATCAATGGAACAGAACAGAAAACCCAGAAATGGACCCACAACTATATGGTCAACTAAACTTTGACAAGGCAGGAAAGAATATCCAATGGAAAAAAGACTATCTCTCAAACTGGATAGCAACATGAGGAAGAACAAAACTAGATCACTTTCTTATACCATCCACAAAAATAAATTCAAAATGGATGAAAGACCTAAATGTGAGAGAGGAAACCATCAAATACCTAGAGGAGAACACAGGCAGGAACCTCTATGACATTGGCCATAGCATCTTTTACTAGACACATCTCCAGAGGCAAGGGAAACAAATGTAAAAATAAACTATTGGGACCTACCTCATTAAGATAAAAAGCTTCTGGTGGTGCCTGGGGGGCTCAGTGGGTCAAGTATCTGCCTTTGGCTCAGGTCATGATCCCAGGGTCCTGGGACTGAGCCCAGGGTTGTGTCAGGCTCCCTGATGAAAGGGGAGTCTACTTCTCCCTCTCCCTCTGTCCCTTACCCCCATTTGTGCTCTCTCTCTCTCAAATAAATAAATACATGAAATCTTAAAAAAAAAAGATGAAAATCTTCTGCACGGCAAAGGAAAAAAAAATCAACAAAACTAAAAGGAAATTTATGGAATGGGAGAAGATACATGCAAATGACATATCTGATTAAAGGTTAGTATCCAAAATCTATAAATAACTTACCAAACTCAACACCCATAAAACAAATAATCCAGTTAAGAAATGGGCAGATGCTTCAACAGATGAATGGATAAAGAAGATGTGGTCCATATATACAATGGAATATTACTCAGTCATCAGAAAAAACGATTACCCAACATTTGCAGCAACACGGACGGGACAGGAGGAGATTATGCTAGGTGAAGTAAGTCAAGCAGAGAAAGATAATTATCATATGGTTTCACTCATTTGTGGAACATAAGGAATAGCAGGGAGATCGGTAGGAGAAGGAAGGGAAGAATAAGGGGGGGGGGTTAACTGAAGGAAGAATGAACCACGAGAGATTATGGACTCTGGGAAACAAACTGAGGGCTTCAGAGGGCAGGGGAGTGGGGATTGGGATAGGCAGGTGATGGGTATTAAGAAGGGCACGTATTGCATGGAGCACTGGGTGTTATATGCAAACAATGAATCATGGAACACTACATCAAAAACTAATGATGTACTGTGTGGTGACTAACATAACATAACAAAAAATAAAAAAAAAATAGAAATGGGTGGAAGACATGAACATTTTTTCCAAAGAAATAACTGTTTTCATATTTCTTATTTTTATATAGTATATGACCAACAAATATTTGCTAAATGAATAAATGAATGAATTTGTAACTGTTATTCATTTTATTCAGCAACTATATTGAGAACAGAATTGTTCTATGAGATGTACACACAGTGATAAAATATTAAGGTTCAATAATACTGTCCGATAACACTTCCTACTGATAATACTAGGATATCTGAAAATCCATATCAGTATGACATAATAAGACTCAGAAGCCACATGGCTTACTCATAGACCAATTAGTCTGACCAAAATCCAAAAATAGATTCTCAGGTATTTGTGGATGTAAATCAATCCGAGATAGGATTAGGTAGGTTATTAAAAAGAAAAAAAAAACTAAAAGAAAAAAAAGAAACTACCCCTTTCTCTAATCTATATAGAACAATATGGTTTATATTATTACGTGGGAATGATATTTTTTGACACTCAGAACTTTATAAAAATAGTTTGGTTTGTTATACCCAAGTTACAGTCAAAGAAAGTAATTCTCAAAAATTTAAGGGACTTCCACAATGTAGTACAGAAACTTAAACCAAGAGCATTCTACAGCCTTGTCAAAGTATATTCCTTGGATCAGTGGTATTAATCAGCATTATCTGGGACCTTATTGAAATGCAGATTCTTGGATCTCGGACATACAGAATCAAAGTCTGCCTTTAAATGTTTCTCAGATGACAAATATAAATGTATAACGTAACATTTGAGAAGTGCTGGTTTAGTTCTCTATATATTACATCATGTCTACCATTACATCAACTTCTTAGATGTTACATAAAATGCTGTGACATATCTAGAAATAGCAAAGACTGAGGGGTAAAATGCAAATCGGCACACATACAGCTTGGTGAGCAGAAGAGAACAAGGGAGTTTATTTGGGAGTGTTTGTTTTACTAGTTTTATAAAGTAAGACGTTTTGGGGTGGAATAAGAGACTCAAAATGAATGACAAAAAATAATGCAGGGAAAAGTAAAGGTTCAGTGTTTTGATGAATTGAGTATATAAAACTAAGACAAGGATTATAAGCTTAAGTGATTTGTGAACTCCTTAAAGATGCTGAATGCAGCCAGCTTCCTTCCTTTTTGTCCTTATATACATTCAGACATTTATAGCAAGTATTATATTTGTTTGAAGAGAATTTGCTAATTGTGGCAATTAATTAAAAATTCAAAAATGAAAGTGTCAGAGAATATCATTCTGCAGCATGCACTGAAGTGCAAGGCCATTTATGAGGGTTTTTGGGTTCTATTTATTTTGTCATTTATGTTGATTACTTTTTCTTTCCCATGCTGATCCTTAATGTCAATACTGTATAACATCTCAGAAGAATATTTTACATAAGAAAATATAAATAAATATAGAAACATATGCTTTAGTTGGAGTTGCCCTCTACTGTTTCTAGTTTTCAAAATGAGACCTAAAATGTATGAAGTACACAAAAGAAATCCCCTGTGTGAACTCACACAAATGGCTGAATCCTATAGAAGGTGAATAAAAGGTTCCTTTTATTCCATTTGGGTGGGGGAAAAGATTCAGAGATCCTAAATGTCTGAATGTATAGATAAGAAGCTCCTCCTTTGGCTACAAATTCATACTAAAGGTTCCCCTGGCCCTTTGAGACTTATTTATTCTTGATATTGGTAGATTGTACTAAATCTCTACTGAAAATTCTGTTCTCAAACAGAAAACAGTGTATTCAAGGAGATATGTTCTAAACCTCTCTATACCACTGTCACCAGCCTTTAATGGCCTAAGGTTGAACTGATCAATCCACAAACAATAATCTAAAAAGTAGCTGGTGCGTAACTTTAAAGGGGGTTTAAGAAGAAACGCATCATGAGACACGTGCTGCAAATGAACATCATGATACAGCGAAAATCATTTCAGGATGTTAGCTTTCACCTGGTGAGCATGGACTGGAACATTGGGAAATTTACAAGATTCCCATGTCTCATTTTAAAATGACAATAAAACGATTTATTCTTTTATCTACTTCCTCAAAAAATGTTTACTGAATGAACAGAACAAAGAAAATCTTCACTTTAACGGAAGGTGGTCAGTTTAATGGAATGCTAACAAGTAAAATACATGTTAATATCTAGTAAAAAGGTCTATGAAAAAATTAAATAAAAATGAAGTGATAGACACAGAGGTTATTGAAAATTATTTACATATGACAGCTGGAAAAGCCACCTCTGAGAAGGTAGTGTTTGAGCCAGGAAATAAAGGATGATAAGGCGGCGGGGGGTGGGGGGGACTGGGTGGCTCAATAAGTTGGGCATCTGCCTTCAGCTCAGGTCATGATCTCAGGGTCCTGGGATCCAGTCCTGCCTTGGGCTCCCTGCTCAATGGAGAATCTACTTCTCCCTCTCCTTTTACCCTCCCCCTGCTGGTTCTCTCTTTCTCAAATAACTAAATAAAATCTTAAAAAAAAAAAACAAAAAAACAAATAAGGCATGAATCACTGGAAGATCCAGGAAATAATATCCAAATAATATCCAAGGTAGATAATATAACTCCTTTCAGAGGTGTGAAGATTATGACTCACACACACACACACACACACACACACACACACACACAGTATCATCTATTGAGTGTCAGGTAGTCTTTACTTAAAAGTTTATATCTTTCCTGCAATGTTATTTCATATATGTTTTAAACAACCCTGAGAGGTATGTTTATTATTTCCATGTGCCCATTTCACAGATAAGAAAACAGAGTTGAGAATTTAAATAACTAACTGACCTTGCACAAGTAAATAAATGAGCTGACCATTGATCCTAGGTATGTCTAAACATGAAAAGCTTCTCTTTCTCTTACCAAACAAGTTTCAAATAAGCATTGTATAAATTGTAAGTGCTATAGGAAAGTGTAAGGAAGAAGTTTAATCCAATTCATCCACATATTTCTCTAAATCAATCAAGGTATTTGTAAAACATTTGTCTTTTATTTTTTTTTAAAATTTTTTAATATAATCTTTTTTTTTAAGATTTTTATTTATTTATTTGACAGAAAGACAGCCAGCAAGAGAGGGAACACAAGCAGGGGGAGTGGGAGAGGAAGAAGCAGGCTCCCATTGGAGAAGCCTGATGTGGGGCTCGATCCCAGAATGCTGGGATCACGCCCTGAGCCAAAGGCAGATGCTTAACAACTGAGCCACCCAGGTGCCCCAAAACATTTCTCTTTTAGCTTTAAAAATTATAAATAGGAAACTATATATCAAACTAAGTATTGAACATTATTTTGTTATTTGCAGTATGTCAATCCCGTTATATTTATAAATCCTAAAGATAATTTTTGATCATTGCATTAAATTTAAATATTTTTCCTATTAAAGAAAAAGAATTTAAAAGCAAAGAGAATAATAACAAGAAACTGTGGTATTGATTATACATCCCTTTACATACAAAAAATTGTCAATGAATTTCTCAGCATTTATTAATTTAAAAACTGCATGATCGTCACTTAATCATGAGGACACACAGAAATGGCATGCTCTCTGTTGTAAAATACACATTTACAAAACACCAGTGTAGGTGGGTGAATGCCAGCAAAATGAACAGACTGTTTCCAAAAAATGTACTGACTTTATAAATTTAGCTATAGTTTCCTTTATGAGGTTGATACTGCCAAACATTCAATACATAATATCACAAAGAGAAAAATATAGCATCCTAAAGTTCATACATTTCTATATAGATAGAAAAGACAAAATAAAAGTTAGTCCTGTAATTAAGTTTTGACTCTGTAGCAGCAATCTTCACAAAAACAGGCCTACCCACTAGTGTTTTTTGATTCACAATTGCAAGATGTCCAAATGAATGTTATGGGGTTATTAGTTAACTGTTGAACCATCCTTATTTGCTTGGAAGAGATGGCAAAGACTACCTGGTCCACTGTCTTAACTTACAGAAGATTGATGAAAAGATCTCACATATATGTATATATCAATCAATAATAATATGGATCTTGAGGTCCCTAAATGAATACTGGACAACTGTTTGCCTTTAAGGACCAAATAATTTAGTCAAACTCAATAAAATTATTTAATATTATGGTTAACATGTTAAAAATAATATATATTTGCTTTTAAGCCTCAATATTTTGTGTCAAAACTTTAAAATAGTTATTTTGCAATTTTCTTTTACAATATCATGCTATAATATAGTAAACACTAAGAAAGCACCATTAATTTCAGATAGTTGGTCATTATATATTAAAAAAAAGCATAATAAAATTAAATATAATTTCTTACAATGGAAAATAAAAGGAATTCTTTCTGTGGGAATATGAGCAGAATGAGAAAAGGCTGCTCTGAAAGAGAAGCTTATACAAGGTTGCCTATAAACTGTTAACTGAAATTGTGCCTGACTGAGGAGAGACTCAGATAAAATATATGCATCATGTATAATTTACAGAATTCTGTAATCTATGTTTTCCTTCTCTTGGAATTTTCAGAAAAAAAAAAGATTAAGAATTTTCTTAATTTTGAATTTTACTATGAAGTGTTATGACCTGGATAAAGAATTCCCTCATGCTTTTGGGAAATTAGACATTATTTTCTGAATAATATTTTTTCTGTAGTCAAATGATATCCAAAGTTTTTTTTTTTGTTTTTTCTTTTTTTTTTACTAGAGTCACATTATTTTCAATATCATCTAAGATGTGTTATTTGCAACAAAGGACTCCTGAAATTTTATTGTGGCTTAAGGCAACAACGTAGCACAGTTTATTGATTTTTACTGCATGCAGAACATACATTTACACTCTATTCATTAACCTTATAAAGATATTTGACTTAATGAAAACACTTGGAAATGTTTGTTGCTGCATTTGTTACCAACATATCATCCAGTGGGAGGACTCACTAAACCCAAATGATTGCTTGAAATGAGGCAGAACATAAATTGTAATATTTTATTTCAAGAACATAAATTACTTCATTTGAGAAGAAAATGTGTCTACATTATAGAATGTATCTGTATCTGTATTAGCCATGTCCTTTATTTTCTGCTTTGAGACTTTGACATCTGGGGTCTTGTTGACCCTGGAGGAACTACCCCTCACAGGGTTGGCCAATTCCTAGAGATAGTAAACAACCCACCCATGAGAGCACTTTACAAATCCAAACCAAACAGCCCAGAGTTCCATGCCCAGCTACCCCCTTTATCAGGCTCTCACACTCTGGGCACAATCCACCAGCCCTAACCACCCGCAAGCAGCCAGAGGACGGTCCCTATACTCCTGAGCCCACTGAAATGATTCAAACTATCCAATACTAAACCCATTTACCCTGCCTCACTCATTTGTTCCCACGGAAACCACATATAGGCTCTTACCACAGTTACTCCCCTCCCCCTGACTTCCGACCAACCTGGTGTTTCTCAAGTGACCCCTTAAGTTGTGATGGGCCCCTTACTCTTGGGATCTGTGAACACAACAAACTGTATTTTCAATGACAATCACATTTCCTGATCTGTTGACCTTACCATACCTAAATAATAATAAAATATTATAATATATTATTATGTAATATATTAATTTATATAATATATAATAATAAAATAAAATATTATATATAATATTTAATAATAAAATAATATAATAATATATTAAAACTGTATCATGATTATATTTTGAGGCTATAAAAGTATATTACTATATTTTTAAATTTAAAGAGGTCCTGAGTTACTAATGTTTTGTTGATGTTGCTGTGTTTTAATAGAAATATTTAAGTACTTTTTGTTTGTTTTGGAGTATGAAAAAGCTAAGTGAAAGATACATTTCTTAAATTCTTAAATTCCACACATGAGTGAAATTGCATGGTATTTGTCTTTCTCTGACTGACTTATTTCACTTAGCATAATACTCTCTAGCTCCATTTAAGAAACAAATCAAATGAGCTAAGGGGAGAAAGAGAGAGAGAGGCAAACCAAGAACAGATTCTTAACTATAGAGAACAAACTGATGTTTATCAGAGGGGATGTGGGTAGGGGGATGGGTTAAATAGATGATGGGATCAAGAAGTGCACTTATGATGAGCCCTCGATGTTGTTTGGAACTGTTGACTCACTATATTGGACCCCTGTAACTAATATTACAGTGTAAGTTAACTAATTGGAATTTAAATAAGACTAATTGGAATTTAAATAAAACATTTACCTCAAATTAAGCTGAAATGGCACAGTATACTACAATTTGAGGTCAAGAAACTGGATCCTATTAATATATCACAAACCATTGATGATCTTGTTTTCTAAAGCTTAGTTTCAGAAGTTTTTTTCTCTATTTATTTCACTTATCTGTAACTTTTGTCTTTATGTATCTTTCCTAAGTTTCCACCTGCTCTGTTACTATCTGGTGGAAGTTCAAGAGAGTGAAGATATCCTTTCACCTAAAATCAATGCATACCAGAGAGAATTCAAAATGGAAATCTGGAATAAGGCATTGTATTCACAATCTCCAAATAGAACATATTCTTCTAGATCCTAGTTCTGTAAATCATGGGGGAAAGAAAAGAAAGAAAGAAGAAAGAAGAAAGAAGAAAGAAAGAAAGAAAGAAAGAAAGAAAAAGAAAGGAAGAAAGAAAGAAAGAAGGAAGAAAGAAAGAGAAAGAAAGAGGAGGAAGAAAGAAAGAGAAAGAAAGAGAGGAGGAAGGGAGGGAGGGAGGAAGGGAGGGAGGGAGGAAGGAAGGAAGGGAGGAATGAAGACGGAATTAAGTGAAGATAGACTATTTTTTCTTTGAACTTGTTTAAAATATAAATTTGTTAAGATGCTTATAATTTACAATCAAGATTTAATTATTTACAAATTAATATTCTTTTTTTCTGTTGCATAACATAAAGCAAAACCTCTTTTTCAAAATTTAATAATTTAGTAATTTACCTATGAGGATAGAGTGTGATGGTTACTGGAATGTTAGTAGAATGCCTTAGAATTAGGAAAGTGATAATTATTCAATGTTTTGGCCTATTTGTTACAGAATCACAGTGGTTTTAAAACACCTTTCATGGGCACTTGGGTGGCTCAGTCGGCTAAGCGTCTGCCTTCAGCTCAAGTCATGATCTCAGGGTCCTGGGATCAAGCCCCACATCAGGCTGCTTCTCCCTCTCCCACTCCCCCTGCTTGAGCTCTCTTTCTCTGTCAAATAAATAAATAGAATATTTAAAAAGAATAAATAAAAATAAAACACCTTTCATAAGTCTATTGGTACTTATTTGTTAAGAAAATAAATAAACATTTCTTGACATTTTTTACTCTTACAAGAAAATTGAACCTTCTAGCTCTTAGAGGGTACATTAAAACATTAATTTGCCAAGTAAATGCAATTTTCCTAAGAAGGATATACTTAGGGAAAATAAAGTAGAATTTTTATCTTTTGATATTAGATGTGGAAGTTAAAAATCATAATTTAAGTATAAAATGTTAATTATTAACAAAACAGATTATTTATAAGCATAGGCCTTGTGTTATATTTTACAGCATCTTACACATGTTACTTTGCCTCACAACTTAGCCAAGGAAGGCATCATTTAACTGAAGTAATTTACTGGTTAGTTACTCTTAGTAGGTCTTAGAAATATTCAATTTTTTCATAGGAAGTCATTTATGAAAGTGGCTAATAATCTCTTGCAAGGGCTCATTAATTCTGAAATCTCAAGGCAAATTTATGAGTTTGAATTTTAAGGAGCAGTACCTGTGAGTTCTAATTGTATTTTGTACAATAAACAACATTGTAATATTCATGTTTTCTTCTGTCCCACTAAATATTTATACTTCCAGTATTGATGAAGAAATTTATCTTTGTCTGGAACTGCCTAGATGTTTCTATGCTTTTGAATAAAATGGTCCTAAGCACAGAAAGCATTAGTATTTATTATAATCATGTACTTTTAAAATCACCAATTTTGGGGGGCACCTGGGTGGCACAGCGGTTAAGCGTCTGCCTTCNGCCTGGGTGGCACAGTGGTTAAGCGTCTGCCTTCATCTCACGGCGTGATCCCGGCGTTATGGGATCGAGCCCCACGTCAGGCTCCTCTGCTATGAGCCTGCTTCTTCCTCTCCCACTCCCCCTGCTTGTGTTCCCTCTCTCACTGGCTGTCTCTATCTCTGTCAAATAAATAAATAAATAAAATCTTTTTTAAAAAAAGTGACACTGAAATAATGTTTAGCACTTAACTATGTACANAAAATCACCAATTTTTTGGTGGTTTTTACTATGATGGTTTTGGGAAATCACTTTGGGTTTTTACTATGAATTACAATATTTTCTCTTATAAAACAGTATATTCCTTTTCTTTTTTCCTGTAAGTCAATATTTAACCCTAAGGTCATCTATAAAACTGAAGAATTCAAAGGCAGAAGAGATCTCTAGTGACAACCTGGTTCCGGTCTCTTGCTCTAACGTGGTCCCGAGTAACTGATACATATGGAAAGTTTCAGTGGTTGTTGTTTATTATGATAACCACTTAAATTTAACTCTGAACACTCTGGATACAGGTACCTTCAGGATAATAAGAGGAATGCCAAAAGGTACTGAATCTGGGGAACACGTTTGGCATATCTTAATGAAATACATATTTTATTCTGAATTTTTTTCAGTAAGCATTTAAATTTGCAAGTTATTTAAAAACATCACTGTTAGATTCCAGTTTCCCTTAAAACATGTAAAGAGCTTGCAAGTCATTATTTCTACTCACAACAAGAAAAAGAAAACTGAACAAATTGAAATACAATAACTTTCCTTAGATCCATCAGAGAACTGAGGTCACAGTGCAAGCCTCCACCTGAAAATTGGAGAGACATGTGAATTCAGGGAATACATATCAGCTTACCTGAAGCAGAGGTTACTGGAGCCTCTGAACAGACTTTAATGAATTGCTGGAAGCTGAGTGTGGACTAGCTTAAGAGTGCAAAATTCTTGGTTGCCCAGCTGAAGACGGTGCCCTATACTTGGGAGTTTTACTCCAAGAACTCTATCAAGTTTTCCCAATGAAGAGCAGGGAAAAGTCCTCTTTTGTTTTGTCAAGGAAAGGGGAGAAATAACCATTCTGCAGTATATCCACAGGAAAGGTAACCATTTTGAAATAAACCCTAAGTGTCCTCCATAACAAAGACCTATGCAGGAAGAGAAACGACCTCATCAAAGCCTTATCCAACCTGGGGGAAGGGAAATTACTCAACTCCAACCCCCTCCAGCCTTCCTAGCTCACCTAAGGAGTGGGATGAAAGCTAAGAAGCACTTGTGAGACTTATAAGACAAGGAAATAGATCCACGAAAAGACTGAAACCTAATATGGGTTTACTTGAATACTTTCCCTCCCTTAATACCTTAGCAGTACATCAACAGGGCTCCTGCAGAATAACGGGGGCACAGAGCTGAAAGTGTTTCAAGGCTCACACTCTGTTTAAGAAGGAGTGCCTAGGGAAAACCAAAGACAACAGGAAGATAAGAAAGGACATTGAAGAAAATCGAAGCCTCTGACATCTACAGGTCCAGCAAAGAGGAAGCATAGCCTACCTGCTAGTCAGATGAACAAAGCGTCGCATTATAAGACTATCTATCTCAGTCCTTATTACCTGATACATCATGTACAGCTTTCAACAAAAAAAAATCACAAGTCATGATAAAAGGCACAACATGCACATCTACACACATATATACCCAGAAATACACATAAAAGCCACATACAATTGACTTTAAAGGGAACATTTTTTGATCTTGGAAATTATTTGAATATTTAGTATCATTTTTTAGAAACGTAGGACAAAATTAAAATAAGCAAAAAAATCTGTGGGGATTACTACAACCTTAAAAAAAATCACTACGTTTGTTTTTTGTTTTTCCTTATTATTATTATGATTTTTTTTACTTAACATATTTGAAGAATACTTGGCAATTGTAAGCAATACATCACTCAGTTTTAATTTATTTTGATACAAGAGTTAGGCCAAATCCTTTTGGAATGGCACATCTGTATAATTATTCAATGCTTTATAATTNAAAATCACCAATTTTGATACAAGAGTTAGGCCAAATCCTTTTGGAATGGCACATCTGTATAATTATTCAATGCTTTATAATTCATAATTTCTCTACCATCAGTATAGCTAATATGATGGACAGAAAGAAAAAATAAGAATAATCATCTTCATCGCTGTCAAATGTACAAAGGCTATAACATTGCAGAGACATTTCAGTCTAAATTTTCAACTTACTGTTGCTTTTTGCTACAATATCCAGATATCCATCTTCCAGATAAACAGTTTGGAACCTGGCAGTCAAAAACAATAAATGTTTTGAAATACTTTTATTTTAATGTGGTACAATGAGCATTAACATTTTTCAGTTTAAGTTTGTTGAAAAGGAAGTTTTGAAACCATTAAGGAAGATAAAAACACAAGCCAGTCAGGCTGACAAGTATAGCCAAACAGTATGTTGAAAAATATCTACTCTCTACATTCAACAGAAACCCTGAATAATGGGCACTGTTTTATTCTCATGCTTAGTTTCATGGGTGATAAAAAATATTTAAGAGATTGAGAGTTTCCAGTCACATTTTGATTTGCCTCAGAGTTAATTAGAGGCTACCACTAAATCAGAGTGTAAGGGAAATAACAGTTTTTGTAGTTGTTTGGTTGATCTGTTTTATTGTGTTTTTCTAGGAAGGTCAGAGAGGTTTCCCAATTGCAAAGTACATTTTATAGAAAATAATGAAAGACAGCCACAAATTTTCTTAGAATTTATCGAACAGCTTTCTGTCGTCTATCATTATGTGTTGTGTATAAAGAACTCAATTCTTATCACTCTTCATCCCATTATCAAGGTCATATTCCTGATACGTACATAGTCATATCACAGATTAGTATTTCTAATTTATATGGTTTTGAGTATAACAACTACAGTTATAGTAGTTATCAAAATATTTCTTTGTGAATGATACATAGGGGCTTTGAGGTGTCTTTGGACATGCAGAAATTCTCTGCCCTCATGAAGACATCTGTAACTTTAAAACTGCTTGTATACGTTTACAAAATTAAGTATGTTCTCCACAAAGATTTCATTGTCTGTGAGTCTTCTGTGATCAAATTTGAGTTTAGTGTGTCCCAATGAAGTACAATTGTACTTTGAGTGTACAAATGCATTTTTAGATAATGGGGATAAGTACACAGTGGTTTTAACCTCAATTCTGGAGTCAGACAGACCAGAGTAAAATTGGAGATCTGCCATTTGATTTTTTTAAATAATATTTTTTATTATATTATGTTAGTCACCATACAGTACATCCCTAGTTTTTGATGCAAAGTTCCATGATTCATTACTTGTATATAACAATTTTTCTTTTGAAAACTCTTCAAACTTTTTGAAAGTTTTGAAAATATTTCTTAGCTTCGCTTCATCCGAGACTTTATGTTTTGTAAAATATAAAGATAATGCCTCATAGAAATATAAAGAGAAGGGGCTGGTAAATTTTTTCTGTAAAGGGCCAGACAGAAAACATTTTAGGCTTTGTGAACTACAGGGTTTTTATTGCAATGACTCGGTTCTGCCATTGTTGCACAATAATGCACGAATAGGTATGGTTGTGCTCTTATGAAAGTGTATTTATAAAAATAGTCAGTGAGCCAGGTTAGTCCCATTGGACATAGTTTGATAATCCCTGTCTAGAGAAAAAAGTTGTTTAGAATTATGACACCCACCTCCCACTTCCACACATATACTCATTAAAAAACAAAAGAAAATACCACACACACACACACACAAAAAAAAAAAAAAAAGAAGAAGAAGAAGAAGAAAAAAGAGAGAGAGAGAAAAGAAAAGCAAACTTAGAAGAGTGGACTATGTCACGGGGGGTGGGGAAGAAACTACTACAAGTGCCAAGAAATGCCATGAGCATAATCAAAGGCAAAAAAAATTAGAAAAATAGGTTTGAAACACACATCATAGTAGTAATTGTTTTAGCAATTAAAGCATAGTTTTTTTTTAAAATAAGCAAAAGATCTACTCAGTAGAAAAATCAACAAATTATACCTACAGATGTTTCACAAAAAATGAAAAACAATGTTGCCCTTCGATATATGAGAAATGCTCATTNAAACAATGTTGCCCTTCAATATATGAGAAATGCTCATTTCATTCATTATAAGATGTTAGTTTGTCAAATTATCAGTTAATAAGTATAAATCAGTTTAGTTTTAAACGAAAAATACATATTTATCTATACATTTAGTATAGAGATAAATACATACGTACTATATATAGTCAATTAGTCTTACAAAATGCTAAAAGCCATAGGCCAGGCTATGGACAAATAGGCACTTTGATTTATTGTTGACTCAAAAATAAATTGGCACAGAACTTTGTGTGTGACAATTGGGAATGTCTCCCAATTACACTCCTAAGTCTTTAGCTCACAGATATAATAGATATGTGTAAAATAATGTATGTACTAGAGTTGAATCTTAGTGTAGTGATTTTGCTATTGTTTTTTGTTTTGGGGTTTTTTTGGTAATAGCAAAAGTTTATAATATGAATGTATTCAATAAATTATGCTATATCAATACAACAGAATGCAATCATCTTAAAAACTAAAAAAGCTTCGCATGGATTGATATGGATAAATATATAATACATAGTTAACTTCAAAGAGCAAGCTATAATTTCAAAGAGCAAGAATGGTGTGTATAGAATACAATTTTTAAAAAATATAATAGAATATAATTCTTCACAAAAAAGAAAATTAGAAACTTTAAAAGTTTCTAAAGAGACATATAATTGATAATAGGCAATGATTACAAGATCAAGGGTGGGAGGAAGATATTACTTTTCACTGATTACCTTTTAATTCTTATTGAAATCAAATTATAGGTTGGGCATCAGGGGTGAGAGGGAGACTTCTTTTCAGGGATTAAATTTTAACATTTATTGAATTTAAATTATGTATATGTAACCAGCTAAAATATTAAATTAATTAAAAATAAAAGTCTACATATACACATACACAACTCATCAACAAATCAAGGTAATTATTTATTCACATCTGTGTCTAAAATCATATCTTAGACACTGATGTGAACAAATGAAGAAATTTAGATCTTAATAGATTGTAATTATTGAATTCAACAATTACAAATTCTATTGTACTGGAAATTTTCTCACGTATTTCTATGTAGCAAACCGATATCTTAAAAAATGAGCTCCTACATTCTCCCAAAAAGCCTAACTTTATCAGTGGAATTGATAAGGGAAGACAGATTTTATTGCATTAATTGGCCACAACAATAACACAAGCAAAGTTTTAATCTACATTCTGGGACAAAAGTGCCCAGCTTAGGGGCGCCCGGATGGCTCATTTGTTAAGTGTCTGCCTTTGGCTCTGGTCATGATCCCAGGGTCCTCAGATCCAGGCCCCCATCGAGCCCGGAATAGGGCTCCCTGCTCAGCGGGAAGCCTGCTTCTCCCTCTCCCACTCCCCCTGCTGGTGTTCCCTCTCTATGTGTCTTTCTCTTTCCAATAAATAAAATCTTTAAAAAAAAAAAACAGTCCAGTTTGTTTGACTAATGAATAATAAATAAAGTGGCTTAAATTTAGGAATGTCTAGGTTATAAAGAAAACGAACAGAGAATATACTTTCTTGTCAATGCTAATAATTACTTGAAACGTTATTAGGTAAAAGAATAAACCATGATGTCTGTTATCACTTCAATCACTGAAAACCTAAGGAACTTTTGTAGTGGAAGGAGTACAGAACGGAAATTCCAAAACCGTGATTAGAATCTTAGCTCCACCATGTGGGAAGTGCTGATTAACTTCTCTGGATTATTTTAATAATTTATAACATTAAAAATATTTTTTTGTCACAGAATCACAGTTAGATTCAAATGCATGATGGATATAGAAGTGCTTATCGCCACACGATGCACTCCGCAAGCATTAACTGATATTAGTTGACTTTGAATCAGCATCTATATAAATGTAAAGACTTTTTTTTTTATAAACCGCTCTAATGTTACAGTTCTAGCCAATCAGAAACCAAGACTATATAACCTGAGAGATTATTTGGACATTTTCTTTGACAGAATCCTTTACTTTTAATGAATATATTTCATTAAGCTTTATTCACTTGTTGTCGATTTCATTCCTTTCCAAGACATTTTTGAGAAATAGTATGAAGAGAGCCTGTATCTCATTTCTGAACTAAAAAGCACAGGGATTCAACCTGAGATTGTAAGGCACTCACCGATGCCACTAATACTCTTACCAGAATCAATAGGCTTACATTTGAAATATTTTATGCCACTTAAAATACAACTTATTCTCGTAATTCTTAAACATAAATGTCTGTTCAGTTTGCTGAAAATAATTACTACAATAACAACCACCGCAAATTATACTTTCTTTTCCTAAATCAGAAAGCAAGTCTGATAAATGGTCCCTCTTTATTCTCCATCTATACCCACCACCTTAAAATTGTTGTCTATTAGATAAAAATATATGATCTGTATAAATATTTGACTTTATATAATGTAAATATGTAGAATCAATAAAAATATAAATATAACTGTAATACATCATCTATATAGAAAGATCTGTCAATGCCAAAAAGAAAATTGAATTCTTATAATATACCAGAATTTAATATATACAATAAATACCAATCAATAAAGCTGTTTATTACTGGCACATAAGTAGACAAAATAATGGAAAAGGAGAATCACTTTATAAATACACCTGTATTTATACCAAATATGTATTTGGTATATGTATATAATGTATAATACCAAAATGTATTTGCCAATTTAGTATATATTTAAGGTATAAACTCAGTATGTGGGAATGAATGAGGTTGGGATGACTAATTGGCATTGTGGGGGGAAAAATGAACCAAATCCATAACTTATGCAGCAAAACTCTAAAACTAGTCAAGTATTTAAACTAAAAATTATGAACTATAAAAGACTAGAGGAAAGTTCAAGTGACTTCATTTATACTGTTGGAGAGAGGAAAAAAAATCTCAAAGCCATGAAGAAAAGATTGAAATGTTCTTTCAATATCTATAGATACAGATACAGATATGGACATTGGCAGAAAAATGGTAGTGTAGTAACATTTGCAAAGAGATATATGCAAAGAGATAATATATTCCTAAATGTAAAGATCTTTTACAAATTGATTTTAAAACATAAAGAACAAGCAAGGAGTATGAAAAGACAGGCTTCAAATAAGGAAAGATCCGTTAAACTTAGAACAAAACACAGTATATTACTCAGAATAACGCAAAGACACAATGTACTTTAAAAGTACATTGAGATAATGATTTTTACCTATCAGCTTCGTAAAAGCCGCATGTTCAATAGTACTTAGCATGTGTGAAGTGTGAAGAAATAGGCTAATAGGAACATAAATTGGGAATCAGTGACAGAAATTTTATATATTTCCATACATAGAGTAATTTTATTATATATGTGTATATGTATCTATTTATATGCCTGTCTCTACATTTATGTCTTTACATCTCTATCTAGATTTAGGTCTGTATCTAGGTACTTATCTACATCTATGTCTATGCATACCTTCTAACTCCACTCTTGGGGATTTATTCTAGATCTATGAGATACATATTTCACATACAGGAAAGGAGAGAGGTGCACCGGATTGAAATGACAAGGGTACAAGTTTATTCATCCTAGGATTGTTCACAATAACTAAAGCCTAGAATCTACTTAAATGCACACCCCTGGGTACCTGTTAAACAAATTGTAGCACATCTTTAAGATCTAGTAGTTTTGTTTTTTTTTTTAAGATTTTATTTATTTATTTGACAGAGATAGAGACAGCCAGCGAGAGAGGGAACACAAGCAGGGGAAGTGGGAGAGGAAGAAGCAGGCTCATAGCAGAGGAGCCTGATGTGGGGCTCGATCCCATAACGCCGGGATCACGTCCTGAGCCGAAGGCAGACGCTTAACCGCTGTGCCACCCAGGCGCCCCAAGCTCTAGTAGTTTTTAAAACATTACATACACACACAAAAGCACAAATAAATGAAGACTGAGGACACTATGTATAGAAAGGTAAAAACCATCAAAATGTACTGTTAGGTTAAGCAAAGTGACCCACAAAAGGTATACCATCCTATATTTTATATAAAACAGTAAAAGCACAAACATGTACTTTTGTTATTTAAAAAATACTCTTGGAAGTTTGAACAGGAAACCAGCACAAGTGTTTATCTGTGTTGGTGGGATTCTTGGTTGGGAGGTAAGATCCGGGAGAACCGAGAACAGGTGTAGAAGCAAATGCTCTTTATACCTTTCATCTGGTTGCTTTGTTTGGGTCATGTGGTTGCATTATCTACTTAATGTATAATGTATAGAAAAGAAAAACTACTTAAAACCAAACAAAACTGTACAGCTGACTCAGTTGCTGTAAGTCATTAGTTGCAGAACCACCCAGAGGCTTTGGTGGTTACCCAAGACTACCACTTGCACCTTTGCAGGTTCCCTTGCATAGCAATGGCTGGCCTGAGGGTGTTTTTGTCTTTTCCTTTCTGGACCATTTTTCCCTGGAGCCTTTTTTCAGCGTACAAGAATTTAAACTTCTTCAGTCACAGTCACTATAGATAGAAACGAAAAATTGTTAACCAATTTTTTATAAGCAGCATTTTAAAGTTAATTTATGTCCTTTTAGCATTAAGCCTGCAGGACAGTGGCTCCCTCCAAACACTGCGGTCGTGAAATAATGCATAGGGAAGGAGAAACAATGTTCACAAACATTATCTAATTTAATGTTCAAATAACTACTAAGTTGAATTATTACTCCAAAAATAGAGGTGAGACTAGAGGACGCAACTCATTAAATTGTCTAAGGTCGCTAAATAAGTAAGTGATTCAGGCTGGGTGCTACTATATTATTAATTTCTTACCTTATTCTTTCTCCAGTATGCTGCTAGCACAGAAGTCTTTACAGAGAAACTCTCTCTTTAATAGATTAAGTTGGTACTATTAATCACCCACAGTCCTAGGTGCTTCTACGGAAATAAATGCTTCTGTGGAAATAAATGAAGACCAAACAAGTGAGAACGAGCAAAGACTATTTATTAAAGTAGCTGTAGCAAGGGAGTCAGCCACCATCACTTGTGTGTGGCAGATGCTCAAAGGCAGGCAGAGTGGGAAAGCTTTATGGTGAGAAAAGGGAAGGCTTTCAGTCTGCTCTGATCGGAGCTTGTTGGCATGGGAAACCTGGAGCTGGCTCACAAGAAGCTGGGCATCCTATGTGATGGGTTAGGGGACCATGATGAGCTTTCTCTGGTTGACACTAAGTTGGGTCAGACTAGTTTTATACATGATCTGGCTTTTGTCTCTTTGTACATTTAGTCTCTCGCTGCCCTCAAGAACACTGTCTACTGCGGGAAGCCTATGATCAACAGGGACTGATCTTTAGATAGCGTTCTGCCTTACTTCCCTTAATTAGAGCATTTACTTCACAAAGTTCTAATTGTACATTTGTTCCTTTGATTCTAATTCATTTAAAAATCTCCACATCAGTTTTATAGCCCAGGGTTCTTTCTCAAGGGTTGGGAGCAATCCCTTTTAAATGAAATCATCAAGATAGTGCTTTATCTCGTAGTCTCTGTGGAAGGGTAGGAACTTAACTTCGAACTTCCTTGAGCTCCTTGTACCAAATTGTGAAACTACCTTACTTTTCTTTTGGGTAAGGCCAATTAGCAAACACAGATGGTCTGTGATTTCCTCTAACCCGCTCTTAAAACCTGCCCACCCTTCATTTCAAGGGAATTGAGTTCAGATTCTCTCTCTATTTCAAAAGCTTTGAATAAAGTCTTCCTTACCTGTTTGACTTCATCTGGTGCAAAGTTTGCTTTGTCCCGTACCTATGTTTGCTTTGCCACATAGATTTGTCGCATAACTTTATTGTCATAATTTTTTTCTATTTCATATTTTATTTTTTTAAAGATTTATTTGTTGATATTACAGAGGGAGAGAGAGGGAGAGAACATGAGTGGAAGGGGCAGAGGGAGAGGGAGAGAAAATCTCAGTCTCCCCATTAACCACAGAGTCCATCATGGGGCTCAATCTCACGACCCTGAGATCATTAAATTGTCCAAAACCAAGAGTCAGTTGCTTAATCAACTGTGCCACCCAGGTGTCCCATCCATATTTTAAAGAACAAAATAAAATAGTTAAATATGGAAGGTAGAAAGACTAAAGCAAAAAACAACTTAAAAACCATATAACAACACATAAATGAACATTAGATGAAACTTTTAACTAGCAAGTTGAATCTTATTTCAATAACTATATATTTAAAAAGAAAAAAATAAACTTTTTCTTTAAAGCATCAAAAAACCCATTATTAAATGATAATTAAATGTAGGAGTATAAAAAAACTCAGATTAATGAGCTCAAGTTAAGCCAAATAGGGTCTTTTTTTTTTTTTTTTGACATCTTTCTCTGAAAACTATGGTCATTGTGAGGGTTTTCTGACTGCGTTATCCTAGGACAGTTTTTTTTTTTTTTATACCTAATTTTTGTTTAACATGACAATAGTTTTTCTGTCATTCTCTACAATTCTCTTAACATAATCATTAACAGAATATGTTGTGAAACAGTTGGCCTGCACAGAGAGGCAGCCAAAACAAATAAAACGGATGAATGATTAGCAGGTCTAAAATCAAACATGTGAATATAGGTTGCAAATTGTAGCAAATTGTAACATTCCATCATTATATTTAGATAATTGTACAACCTCTGGAAAAGTCTTCAATTTGGGATTTTTTTTTTAAGATTTTATTTATTTATTCGACAGAAAGAGACAGCCAGGGAGAGAGGGAACACAGGCAGGAGGAGTGGGAGAGGAAGAAGCAGGCTCCCAGCGGAGAAGCCTGATGTGGGGCTCGATCCCAGAACGCCGGGATCATACCCTGAGCTGAAGGCAGACGCTTAATGACTAACCCACCCAGGTGCCCCTAATTTGGGAATTAATCCAGACATTTAGATATCTTAGGGTTACTCAATCGCACCAACATTTATACAAGGAAAAAGTTTAACAATCTACGTGTAGAGAGAAAAAAATTACTAATAACGAATCATTAACAAGCAAGCATTCCTATATTCATAGGCGGATGGTGATGTTATAGCCATAGTGTCTCTTTGATCTGATCTGACTTGTTTTTCTTTGTCTCCCAAAGTTAGTGAGATCTCCATCTATATATTCATTTAATGCCTGGGGTTCTTCATGGCTTGTACAGTCCTACATCAGAATGGACACATACTTCTTTTAGGAATTTAACATCAATAGAAAAGACAGATTTTTCTTTTTTGTCTAGAATATCATAAAATCAAAATCTAAATGGAGACTCTTTATCAAATGTTTCAGTATCCATAACTATCTATCTTCTTAATTATACTGGACTAGCAGAGGTCTGAGTCCCTTTAATTCACTCTGTCAAATGCTTGCCACTGCTGTCAATTTCCCAGAAAACAGTTCCTCTGTATCTAATCTGTGTCCTTCAAACTGTTGCAGTTGGAGGGTACAGACTTCTTATTTTGGGGAAGAAAGAGAGAAATTTCCAGGATACTTTCAATGTAGGAAAAATTCTCTCAATTAAAAAAGCCAAATGTTACTCAGTGCTCCCCGTGTTGAATTTGCACTGACTACAAAACATACAATTTTAATTTTTATAATCCTGTGATACAGATATTATATGATATAATTATTATCGTTCCTCAGATGAGGAAGATAAGTAAACAGCAGAACCCATACTCATTATCATTATTTAATATTGACTTCCCATTTCCCTGATGTCCCATGAAGTAATTCCAGTCACTGTTGTGGCTGGGCTGGAATGCAATATGTCCTAGCTCATGATGGCCATGGCCTATGTGTCATTTTTAAGTATAGGGGACCTACCTTCAATCTCTCAGTCTAATAGAGCTACTGGAAACACAGCCCCAACATAATCAACATTATAATGCATATGCCTCAAGTGTTATAAGAGATCAGAGTTAGAATCTCACAGCAAAAAATAAATTAAAAAAATAAAAATTAATATGTGAAATCTAAAAAAGACCAAGTGAATAAACAAGCAAAAGGCAGAATCAGTTCTGAAAATACAGATAACAAACTGATGGTTGCCAAAAGGAAGGGGAATGGGCATTAGGTAAAATGGGTGAAGGGGAGTGGGAGATACAGACTTCCAGTTATGGAATGAATGAATAAGCCAGGGCAAGAAAGGGCTCATCATACAGAAGACAGTCAATGATACTGTGTTAGCACTGTATGGTGACACATGGTGGCTACCCTTGTTGTGAGCATAAAATAACTTATAGAGAAGTGAAGTCACTATGCTGTACACCTGAGACTAAGGTAACATTGTGTGTCAACTAAGATTTTAAAAAATATTTAAAAACAACTAAAAGTTAATATGTTATTTATATTGTCTTTTGATTTGAATCACTATGAAAAATAGTTCTAAATGAAAATATACAATCTAGACCACGGTCTTCTTTATTATTTTAAGGGTTTTTCATGTCTGAGTATTTCTTTGGTATTTTATCTCCTCATATTTATCATATGTATCATATTATAATTGGATTTCTCTCCAAAGGCCCACTGAGGGAACATCTAAATTTAAGAAAGAAAGCATATTTAAACATAATGACAAAACAGGATATATGCAGTGTTCAGATTATTTTACATCTGTGTGAATAAAATGTGTGGTATCATAAACCCTGCACCATCTCCAAACTTTTGTTAAGATGCTGTTCTAGTGGAACTGGTATTTTCCACTTTGTGTAATCATCTGAAGCTTCTCTATCTCAGTTTCTGGTGAAATTACATCTTGTCCTAGGAAATAAAAAGACTTTTTTGTTCTTTGTCTCATGGCCTTATTCTTCTTTATAGAAGATTGGGGATCCATCATCAGACCTTTGAAAAAATACACTTATTAAACTTCTTGTCCATGATCCAGGTCTGAGAATCATACGTAAGAAGGCTTGGTTTATAAGGAAGGAAGCAACACTGATTCAAGCAAAGCTGAACGATAATTGATAAGTAACATCACACCCGTACAGAAAGGGCCAAGATGAGTGAATAATCCAAGAGAGAGAATTACAACTTGCTGGGCTGAATTGTGGATGTTTAGATGCTGGAAAAAAGACAGAAACTGAGAAATTCATGTAAGTAAAAAAAAAAAAAAATTACAGCTGGGTAAAAATCTGGTCCTACATATATAGAATGGATTGATACATCCAATGTGTGCCTTAGAGGGCTGGTTGTTCCTTTAATATTGCTCACTAAAATGGCTATCGTTCCCATTCTTGGGCTGATGATATATAATAGTGTTCTGCAGATTGTTTCTCTTGGTTGAAAACATTACATTGGAAATGGAGATTATATAAAGATTTTAATATTTAATATTATGCTATCTCTTTTTATTAATATTTTCATTGGAAATATTCTCATTATGTGTTTACCATATTTTCCTAATGTTCTTCAATGAATATGTATGACTTTTTTTAATCATGAAAAATACATGCTACTCAAAAATTAGTTAATATATACTTATGTTTAAACCTGATAGATGAAGCAAATACTAAAAATGAAAGCATTAAAATAATCTTATTTGGGTAATTTAAAAAATGACTAGTGCAAAGTGAAGTTAACCTGGTGATTATCTGTATTTTATACCCCAAATAGTAATTTTGCTCTGTGTGCCTGCATGTGAAGTCAACAATAAATGTGGACTGTTATAATTGTTGAACAGTTCTGTATCTTTATTCAGTAAAATATTGTGGGACTGGTGACAAATTCCTAAGAAGACATGGAAAAAAACCTGGCAAAATGAATAACCAAGTGACCGAACACATGAATGGATAATGTATTCAGGTTGTGAATACTTGACTTGAAAATAAATGACGTCATGTATGGGTAGGGCAGAAAGAAGTGTTCCAAATGACTGCATGAATTTAGGGTATCCTTGTGACTGGTCTCAATTCTTCTTCTTCTTCTTCTTCTTTTTTTTTTAATGACTATGGACTCTGAGAAACAAACTGAGGGCTTCAGAGGAGAGGGGGGTGACGGAATGGGATAGGCTGGTGATGGGTAGTAAGGTGGGCACGTATTGCATGGTGCACTGGGTGTTATACACAACTAATGAATCATCGAACTTTACATCAAAAAACAGGGATGTACTGTATGGTGACTAACATAATATAATAAAAAAACATTAAAAAAAGATTATATTTATTCATTTGACAGAGAGAGACAGCCAGCAAGAGAGGGAACACAAGCAGGGGGAGTGGGAGAGGAAGAAGCAGGCTCCCAGTGGAGGAGCCTGATGTGGGGCTCGATCCCAGAATGCCGGGATCACGCCCTGAGTCGAAGGCAGACGCTTAACCGCTGTGCCACCCAGGCGCCCCATGGTCTCGATTATTCTGAAGTGAGAAATACCCCTCCAACACCCACAGAAGGCAACTTGATAAAGCCATTGTGCGCTCCTTCTTAAAATTTGGGAAAATCCTATATCTTTTGGCATGCCACACAGTTTTTAGTGTATTTTATAGCATATAGACAGAATTGATGAAGTTATTAAATTAGACCTATAAATATACAATTTTGAGGTCATAAGTATCTTTTAGAGATCATTTAACCAAATATTCCTCACCTATTGGATCAGAGAACAGAGGCATAAATGCTATGAATATCTCTCCAGTTCACACAATGACTTAACATTGGAGCTGTGGCTGGCATCCTGGGCTATCCCTGCTCAACTCTTGGCCCCTACACTATATAGTAAGACTTTTCCTTAAGGACACATAGACACACATCGTCACGGTAGAATTGTATAAACTTTAGAAATTTTGATTACAAAAATGTGATTTAATCAACCAAACCAGAAAAAAAGTTAAAAAAAATTAGTATCTGGTGTGGAACTACTAGGCTTTGTTGTGTGTATATTAGCAAATATATTACCTTATGTTTAAACCACTACCACCTTCACTTTGTATCTTATAGTTGTGACCCCTAACTAAAATCAAGGTATATCAGTCAAATAAAATGTAATGAAAGGAAAAAAAAAATCTAACAAATGCTAATTTTGAGAACTGCAGAACTCTAGGGGAAAATGATTGTATTCAAACCTTTGCACTAAGAGATTCAACTAAGTCTAGCCTGGCTTCTCATAGCCTAAGGCCCTGAACACAGGATGATTCTAGGCCCTCTTAAAACGCCTACCTAGGGGTGCCTGTGTGGCTCAGTTAGCTAAGTGTCTGCGTTCAACTCAGGTCATGATCTCAAGGTCCTGGGACCTCCGCATTGGGCTCCCTGCTGAGCAGGGAGTCTGTTCTCCCTCCCTACTATTCCTGCTTTCTCTTCTTCTCTCTCTCAAATAAGTAAATAAAATCTAAAAAAAAAAAAAAAAAAATTGCGCGCCTGAGGAAGTTCAATGCTACCAGGAAAATTTGCTGTCTGTTTCAGCCCCTCTTAAGATCAGGTATCTTAGAAATCCTGAAATTTTAAATTCTTTCTCTGCCCATGGAGATGTAAATATACCACCCAATACTGTTTCCTTCTGGACCTGAGAGCTAGTTCTTTGAAATGCAAATATGCTTGGGGATAACACTCATCCTCTCTTGCCCAATCCCTGTGGGAGAATCAGGGCCTAACTTCAGTGGGTGCTCAGCTTCGACTTACACCACTGCCTCTTGTCATAAAGATAAAAACGTATTTCTTCTCTGGGTAAGTGCCTGTTAACAAATACAGGTGGCTTAGTCCAGTGGACTAACCCTTTTGAACATCGTTCAGTAATTTTCTTCGGTACACACCAGTCTTAAGAAGTCTCCTGTCTTTTTTATGAATTTGAGTTCGATTCACACTGGACCTTATTCCTTATTGCAATACTATTACTGAACAAAGCCTACCCTTACCACTTTAACTAGTGTCTATTTTTGTTTATCATCAACAGGATATTGCTAAGGTGGCCGGAATAGGCAGATCAAGCTCAGACCATGAACGACTAAGTGAGGTCGCAATCCAGGGGCAGTATCTAGATCTAAACTGCAATATGATGCCGTCCACATGAACTCCACTGCACACTGTATTCTGAGATTAAATATTTTTAACAGGGATATTTGATTGCTGAATGGCTGAAGTATAGCACAGGACTCTATTGTTGATACTGTGGAAGGGCAGACTGCCCAACCCTGTCAAAAAGTTTTACTGAAAAAAGAAGAAAAGAAGAAGAAGAAGGAGAAGACGACTCCCTAACATTAAGATGGATGTTACATTCTTTAAAGTCCTGAAAAAGCAGGTGGATTAAATGTGTGAAGTCTTTGTTATAAACGATGTGAGTCCAGGAAACTATAGCTAGCCAGAGTATATAGGTATTTCAACAATATTCACATTCAGAAAAATTTTAAACATCCTGACTAATGTATAAGTTAATTTTAGATGTCTACTTTTGCACCTCTGGTTTAAAACAATTTTATTATATGCACAGAAAATGTTAATTATTTGGGTTACACGTACTTACAGGCCTATTGTACTTCATGTCTTTTGCATGTTTAGAAAGTCATTTCCCTCTTAACTAAGAAACAAATTGACTCGTTTAAAAGACAACCAATTTTTTTGGAATCTAGTATGCTTAGAAACTTACTTTTAATCCAGGATATATTCGAAGGAATAATTTGTTACTTTGTTTTAATTGTATCTTAACATAATCAAATTGCAGTGTTTTTAAAATTATTTCACTGAGTTTTCAGAGGTCATCAAAGCTATGAACATATCACGTGGGGCAAAATGAGTACCTGGTACAGTATGAGAGTTTTGAATATACCAAATATAAAAACAACAGCACAAAAAGTTTTTACTAAAATCTCAGAAATTTAATTTATTTAACTGTTATCAAAATTAAAACATATTTTAGACATTGAGTCAGCTTTCAGTCTCTCCACTTTTCGTGGGAATTAGTTCACATAGATTTGTTTTTCTAACAGTTAAAAAGAAGGACCTGTGAGGTCTGTATGCATTTATTTTTATTTTTGTTTGAAAAGGACAACTGTTGAACTTGAAGTTTGTACCAGGAAACTCGATGTTAGGAGAAAGACTGTGCCAAGACTGAAGAGAGAGACCATGTGAACCAAACACAGGAAGGAGCCAAATACAATCTACTTGATAATTTCCCCATGAAAAGTGCTAGATATAAACTTGCCCTTGTTATCTATACTAAACAATATCAAGAGAATGGTTAGGGAATCTGAAGCTCATGGTAATTTCACACCAGTTAATGCGAAGTATTTACTGAGTGCCTATTTTATTCAAGGTCTTATGCTTTGTACAAAGTCTGAAAGGTGCTATTAAAGAAGCTAAAACATTACACAAATAAGTAGGACGAAGAGCCATATGTGAATAAATAGTCTTGTTGTGTTTATTTCTAAGTCCATCCATTTTCCTTCTCCCATGTAGAACATCCAAACACTGGGAAAAAAAATTGGGGAAGCATCAGAGCTTTGGTAAACAGGTGGAACAGTTGCTCATTTTAGCAGGAGCTGTAGAAGTGGTATATCTCAAACAATTTTTAAAGGCAGCATTTAGATGTAAAGGTTTTTAAGACTTTGATAAAAATTTAAAAGAAAAAGTGTGAAAGAAATATGCAACAGGCAGAGAGGTCCACAGAATTAGCATTCTATTTGTGTCTTTGGACCTCAAATCTTATTGTTCTATCCTACTCTGTCTTCTTTCTCTTGATAGATGACTTTGGCTACCATTTATGCATTACTTATTAATATCGAATATTTTAAAAATTAATATGTGTACGCTCTAAACTTTTCAGATGCTTAAAAAGAGAAAAAGCAAAACCAAAAAAAAAAAAAGAAGGACTTTATCTAAAATAATAACAGGCTGGTTCTCCATGTGGCACATGCTTCTTCAGTCACTGTGAACCCACCCATCTCTACCCCCATACCTCACAAAGGTAAATTCATCTTCCCTGGAAGCATTGGCAGATAATGGAGAGTGGCTGTGAGACCATTATAGGAGCCTGGCAGGAGGAAAATGCTGGAACCTGACAGACATTTAGGTTGGTAGCAGGACTTGTATTTAGATTACCCAAGAAAATATTGAAGTGATACAAGGCTTTAGTAAATAATTATATCTAAACTGAAAAGTCCAGTATACCTTTAAATAGATATCTATCTTCTAAATAATGGAGTTTAAAGAGGAAGATAATTTTTTTGGCTTTAGGAAAAAAGATTTGGAAAATATTCAAATAATAAAAATAGTACTGAACTTTAGAGAGGCTTTTTCATTAATGATTTGCCTGAAAAAAAATTGAGACATCAGAAATAAGTATATTGGAGAAATACAATTATCATATGGAATTTTAATTACATAATGTGATTGGACTGAAAGTGGCTTTCACCACTTAGAGGACTCTCAGATTAACACATGGCAGAAATTTACGACGAAATGGTTGGATGTAGAGGGTGTGAGGCTAAGTGAAATATGTCACACTAAGAAAGACAAATACCATGATTTCACTTATGTGTGGAATCTAAAAAAACAAACAAATGAACAAATAAACAAAAAGAATCAGATCTATAGTAGAGAGGACAAATTGATGGTTGCCACAGGGAAGGTGGGTGAGGAGATGAGCAAAATGGGTGAAGGGGAGTGCGAGTTACAAGTTTTCATGGAATGAATAAGTCATGGCAATAAAAGACACAGCATAGGGAATATAGTCAATGACACTGTAATAGCACTGTGTGGTCATGGTACACTTGTGGGGAGTGTAGCATAATGTATAAAGAAGCACTACCTTGTACACCTGAAACAAATGTAACATTTTGTGCCAACTCTACTCAAATAAAAAATTTTAAAAAATATACAAAATATCTCCAAACTGAAAAGAACAAAGAACTATGATTAAATAATTTTGTTTAAAAAGAACAAACAACCTCCCCTGCCCAAAAAACAAAACACTGGGGCAAAAGCTGAGTGATCATTTATTCAATTCACAAACAAATTAAAATGTATAGAACTGATATGCCCTAAAAATAATCACACCAAATTAACATTTAATGTTTTGAAATCAAAGGGTGGCTTTTAAACAGAAAAATCTGCATTTGGTTACTAAAACGGAGCACATCTAGGTAACTTAGTTATTTTCTATTGAATTACACTCTATAGTATTTTCTATTTTACTTTGACTCACAGAACTAAGAAAGCCAATGCTGTGAATAAAAAGATGCAGAGAAACAAAGTCATCATTATTTCACCAATAGGAGTCCAAGAAAATAGAACAAATAAAATAGAGCTCTAGTAGGATGAACTATTGATATGATTAAGGTCTGTAAAAATGGATGCAATCATGATATGAATAAACCTATTCTCTTAATTCACCTGGGTGCCACTTGCACCATAGAATGTTCTTTCTTTCTTTACTTTTCTTGGAAAAATAAAATGTTCCAATATTAGTTAAAAAATTATAAATGAAAAAATAAAGCCTATATGATACCTCACGCTGTATTTTATACTTAATATTAAATATGATATTTAGACCTGTGCTGTTCACTATTATAGTCAATTACCACATGGCTGTAGAGCCCTCAAAATAAGGTTAGTCCAAATTATATGTTTAGAAGTGTAAAATACATACAAGATATCAAAGATTAAAAAAAGAATATAAACTATCACTAGTGATTTTCATATTGATTACATGTAGAAAGGATAATATTTTGGCTATTTGGGTTAAACATGTTATTAGATCAGTATTACCTATTTCTTTTTACATCTCTAATGTGGCTATTAGAAAATTTTATTTTATTTTATTTTTTTTCACAGTCGGCACAGCTTTTATTTCAATAAGAAAGTAATCAAACCTATAAATGTCTAGAACGATCTAAATTATATATGTGGCTCACATTCTATCTCTCCTGGACATCACTGCTTTACAGTCCTAGGATGTTAGTTAAGATGTGTTGTTAGTAAAAATGAAAAAAAAAAAAAAAAAGAAAAGTTTTTTTTTTTTAATTCTACAGTCCATTTGATGTGATTCAGGACATATATCTAATCTGATATTTGGAAATCTTTAATAATATAGCAAAACATATGGACGACAGTTTGGGTAAGAATATATTTTGAAGTTACCTATAGGGAAACATGCATGTAGCATCATATTTCACTAATGTATATGTTGTATGAATAGTAAATACAACCAAAACTAGAAACAAAATGTTTTCAACATTTGCAATTTAAGTGAAGTACAGAATTTTATGGAAATATTGATGATTTCAAGATCTGTTAAGCATTTTCTTCCCAAACCTGACTTCTTAGTTCTGTTCTTCTTCAAAGATCCATCCTCATGTCAACCACTCATCATCTTAGCCAAAGCTCAGACTTTTTCCGTGAAATCATTTCATTACTCTCACCTCATAATTTCAGTTTCATACCTTTTGCTCCCTGACCACCTCCTTCATCTGGTCCAGTTTTTCCCTCTAGTATCCCAACTCCTACAGCCATTCAACACACTAGAAACTAGAATCATGGATCTTTCCACCCTTTTATACACGTGCACTAGCTTTATTTCTTCCCACCTTATACAGCTTAAAGTTCATGATAAATCATTAAAATCACTCTCCTGTTAGTGAAACTTTTTTTTTTTCAATAGCTGTGAGGAAAGCAAAATCACCATTACCATAATAATCCCTTATCTGGAAAGCAGCATTATCTAGAACTTTTTATATTATTACTCACTTAAATGCTTCAGTTTTTGAGAGAAATATTTTACTTACACATCTTTGATTTTGTTTTTCTTTACTAAAATATAACTTTAAAAAATCACATTTATTAACACATAATTTTCACATTACTTCCAGCACTAAGTGGTAAATATGACTTCCTTCTCGCCACATGGTTCATAATGAGCTTCATAAATTAAAAATCAAAGTCCTTGAATTACTCAAAGTAAGAATTTGCAGAGAAATTAAAAATGGTGTTTTATACTTTCATGGAACTATTATGTAAGTAGTTGCATTTATTGAAAGGTTGCCGTTGATTATTTCAAAGGTGGTTTAAACAATTTTAGATAGGGAACATAGCTTTAATGATTTTAGATAGGGGACATAGGGGACATAGACATAGGGCACATAGACATAGATAGGGACATAGACATGGGACATATCTAATGATTTTAGACAGGGGACATAGCTTTAGTATTATTTTGTGTGCCATATCACACATATGGAAACTGCCCCCCAAGTGGGTCCAAAAGTTTTGCTCATTAACTAGCACATGTAATGCTTGGTGTTACATCCATAAACTCAAACCCATGTTCTTTCACTGACAATTTGTTGTTGCAATGATCTTCATTAATCAAGTATTTTCTTTAAATTCTTTAAATAGCTTTCTTTTAGGACTCATATGCCTAAGAACTAAAAGGTGTTAGCATATTCTTTAATTCAGTATAATTCAACTGGTATTTAGAGAGGGATTCTGTGTGCACGTTAATAAGCTAAGTGTTGAAAATGAAGAAAATTACTCTGATCACCCTGGTTTCTCCTCTCAAGGAGTTTATAAAGCCAGATTGGCCTGGGAGAAAGACACATTTACAATTAGCCTGTGACTTTAAAAATTAAAATACACTAGTTATGTTCAATGAAAAGAAAATGATTTGCCTTAAACTCCTTTATTTGGCAATGCTTTGAGACTATTTATACATTCAGTTTTTAACAGTGACTCAAATTCAGTGTGGTGCAGAAGAAAGAAAAATAACTTTTGAATTTGGCAGATTTGAGTTTAAATCAGTTTCTGCAAATTGATGTCTGGCTCTGAACAAGATTTTAACTTTCAGTTTTTGTTTGTTAATTTTTAAAGTGTAAATAGATATCACTCTTTCAGGGTGGCTGTAAGAATGTGTCATGCACAGTGCTTGGAAGACATTTGGCACTCCAAATGAGGCAAACACTTCTCTGACATTTATGTTTAGGTAGTAACAGATGTCTATTGTTAAGATTCTTAGATACATGGAACTTAATATAGAAAAAAGAAAGAAGAGAAACAGATAATGTTCCAAAATCTAATGAAACTGTACCAATGATTACTCAACATTTGAGTGTCTAAGGGTACTAGGATAAAAACAATAACTACAATAGTTCAGAGAGAGGAGAGGGGGAAGAAAGGCTTTTCTTAAGGGATTCTCAACTACTTTCTTACTACCTAAAGAATGAAATATAAATCCATAGAAGTCATAGAATTGTAAAGTAGAAATGACTTCATACATTACATAATACAAATTCTTGTTTTACAGCTGATTAAACCTAGGTCAAGAGCTTTTGGATTTATTGCTAAAGTCAATATAGTGAGAGAATTGAAGACTTGTTATTTTCCTCCGTTTGCCAAGACTCCTTATAAGACAACAAGCCACTTCCTTAAAAAAGAAAACACACACTCAAACATAGATAGACAACATAAATCGGGAAAAAAAGAGTAAGAATGCTACAAAAAGCTGAAACAAAGAAGCTCAAAGAGAACTTACAGGTAAAATACAGGTAATTATAAACTCCATATTGTTATATTTGTCTTTATGACTCTTTCCAAACGGAATTTTCGTAATATTCATCTTAATTATTTGATTAAGATCATTCTATTTTTAAAAGTTATTTACCCTTATATTAATGTGATATTTTTCAGGCCATTTATTTGGTAACTGCAATTATTTATGCTTAACATATAATCAAAGAACCATTATTCCCTACTGACAAAATCTCAGAATTGCCGGTGATAGTCAGCCTCTTCAAAACAGTCTTAAAACAATGATTTGCCACACATGTATGCCACATTTGTAATTAAGCTACACACAGAAATCTGGGTCAGTTTGTTAATGAGGTACTCTATTCAAAACTCCTAAACGTGATACTGAGTATCTGTTTTGTCTGAACTATGGAAGGAGTGAAGTTCATATCCATATTCGATTATAAATAACATCTAAATTTAACTTTAAAAAAACCTCCTTTCATCATAATTATTTATAACTAGTAACAATGGGACATGCAATCATCAGTATAATTTTATTGGTTAGAAAATATTATTTAAAACGTGTGTATTTGATATGAAATTCTTTACAAAATTTTACTAGATGTAATTTTAAATTTTAATTTTTGGAGCAGTTTTAGTTTTACAGCAAAATTGAGCAAAAGGTACAGAGATTTCCCATATACATCCTTCCCCTAGATACACACAACCTCCCCCATTATCAACATCCCCCACCAGAGTGGCACATTTTTAATAGTTGATGAACCTGCATTGACATATCATGATTACCCCAAGTCCATAGTTTACATTAAGGTGTTGTTATTCTATGATTTTGAATAAATGTATAACGACATGTATCTACCATTACAGGATCATGCGGAGTATGTTCAGTGTCCTAAAAATCCTCTCTACTTCACTTATTCATTCCTTTCTCCCTTCCAATTTCTGACAACCACTGATCTTTATACTCTTTTCATTGTTTTGCCCTTTTTAGGATGTCATATAGTTGGAATCATACAGTATATAGACTTTTTCAAATTGGCTTCTTTCACTTAGTAATATATGTTTGCGTTTCCTCTAGGTCTTCCCATGACTTGATAGCTCATATCTTTTTAGCACTGAATAATATTCCATTATTTGGATGTACTACAGTTTACTTATTCATTCACTTACTGAAGGACATCTTGGTTGTTTCCAAGTTTTGGCAATTATTAATAAAGCTGCTCTAAATATCTGTGTGCAGCTTTTTGTTTGAACATAAATTTTCAAGTCCTCTGGGTAAGTGCCAAGGAGTGTAATTGCTAAATTGTATGGTAAGAGTATGTTTAGTTTCATAATAATCTTTTAAGTGAAATAACTTGGACTTATCAAAAGAATCAAAAATAGCATCTTTTAGAAGAGGAGTAATATTTTCTTTTCCTCTTTCTTTTATTCCATCTTACTAAAAAACAAAGACAACAGAAAATGAGATATCCACTTTTCGGAGATGATGAACTTTTATGGTTGACAAAAACACTTGATCTCCTGTCAACCTTATGCTAACAACCAAATTGCTTGGCATTAAAATTGTATGCTATTCTTTTTCTAAGATAGAAATCATTTGAATAGTCTCATGGATTAAATAACATTCAGAAGAAAATAGCCTAAAGATAATATATCTTCACCAGGTCCTACTGAAATGTATAAACCAACTATATATATTTTTAATCTAGCACATATTACACAACAATCTATTCTAATTGAATTTAATACACTTTAATTTTCAAGAGAATGTTAACTTACTTAATTGATCTTTGATATATGTGGATATTCTCCAAACTACTCACATGATGTATATGTCTTACTGTAGGTTCTTTCAAGGGAAAATAACCTAGCACTGTATGAATCATAATATAATTTCAGGTATGATAAGTAACACTCATTAAAGATTAACTGAGGAATATGTAATACATTTATTCCTGCAATTGTCTATTTTTATTGTGTAACCTCACTGCACCAAAGAATTATATTATTGATCGACTATGTTATTTTTTGCATCTTTCTCATATCTGAATTGTTTTAAATTCAGATTCCAAAAAAATAATAGGCATACTTTTTCTGATGCAAAACCATTCAAATATCCATAAAACTAAAAACTACATCTGCCTTTAGTATGTTATTCAAGATACTGCCCAATATAAGTATATTTTGGTTTGGAAGATTTATGGAGGGCATTTCTCTCAAAGGTCAGTATTAGAAAAAGCATCGTCTTCCTGAGAAACTTGCGATTACTGGTTAATAACATGTCTTGTCGACATATAACATTTCACTTTCTAGATTTGTTCTGGAAATCAGTAAGCTCATATTCAGCTTATTTTTCAGCTCAAAATATATATTGTGTAGCACTAGGTGTTACGAACAGATTCATATAATTTACAAATTAATTAGTGATTTTAGCTTACTCTAATTTTATTGTTTCCAAAATAATTATATTTCGATACTATGATTTTATAAATCATCTTGATTTTTCTTTATTCAAGACAAGAAAAATGTAATAAATACAATATCAAAATCAAATGGTTTGATCAAAATATGCTTACTCATTTCGTGTCCACAGTAAATATTTTAAGACCGAAACTATATTTTATTTTATCCTTTCAGTATATATCCACTGATAATTTTGACGAATTATTAAAAATGTTGGACTATTAATCAAATGCTCCTTTTCAAGAAAATGGGACTAGTAGATTAGTCCTCAAATTCATCTCACGCCTGTGTGCCAGATATCTACATTGACTTATTTAAAAAATCTTGAACTTGCTGAAGCTATATAGTCAGTAATGCTTTGCACAAATACGTGCTTCAAATATTTATTGAATGAAACCCAAAGTGATAAGATAAATTATCTAATTTTAGTTTATTTTAAGATGAGTTTGAGAGAGAATAATCTGTGATATCTAATACATTACAAAAATAACACAAACATTTCACTGGCATATTTATATATGTTATACAATTCTTATTCTTTAATTTTTACCTTAAAAAGATTTAGGATGTGTTAAATGCCTAATTATATAACATTTTCAAAAATGAACTTACTTATTTCTTGATATACTCTTAATATAGTAGCTTTGACTCTGTGGATATAATAATATATGTAATGTTTTATGATGATCTTAGCTTTCTTGGTTTTGTATCAAGATAATCATAATAGTCAAAATAAAAAAATATTATGGCAATTATGTATCTTTAAATGGTCAAACTGAAAAATGTTGTGGGGATTATGATGCCTTAAACTGTCTTATAAAACTGAATCAGCTTCTTTGTGCTTAGTCCTGGTGACACTTACCACTAATTTGTATACTGTAAAAATTGAGCTTTAATGCAAAGTTAAAAACCAAATAATGTATTAATAAATACACTACTAATATCTAACCTCCACTCAGCTCAACAGATGAAGTTTTAAACATTATGAAACAATTACACAACTTTTGAAAACATCAAATGACTTTATGCAATGTTGTTGAAATAGCAATCATCCCAACACATGAATCTGGCCAAAAAAATGTCAAAGGGCATGAGGATAATAACTTGTATGTAAAAAACAAAAAACAAAGCAAAACAAAATAAAAACCAAACCCCAGTGAAATAATCAAGAAATTTCATCTCTCCCTAATTCTTAAGATAATAGATTTGTGAGGAAAATATATGTTGAAAAGCATTATTAGCTGGTCATGTTTCTCAGAATTTAGAAAATAACTTGGTTTTTACCCATTGTTTGCTCTGAAATTCAAGATTGGAAATTTTCAATAAACTTTAAAGAGACAAGGAACTAGAAGGGGTAAAGTCTGAGAACAAACAATACATTCAATTACCACTATTCTGGAAGAGCTAAAGTAAACTAAGATCAGAAATGTGGAGGACACTTCACAGAGGTCATCTGAACAGGTTAGGGTGTAGCCTCTGTAATGAATGGAGTCATGGACCATGTTTTTCTTAGAGTGTAATAGTCACTGAAATTACTGTAGCTCAAAACATCTTAATTTATAGATGTGGACTCAGTGATTATTATTCATGTTGTTTTGCTGAATTTATGGCATGTGGTATTTTTTGTGAAATATGCTATAGATCCTACAATTATTAATGAAATTATCAGATATATGGAGGGATAGAGTACATTGTACAGTGTAGAGAAGTATAGAGAGAGGGTATGTCATAAAAGAGGTAGGATTTTGCTCTTCTCTTAAAAGATGAACAGAGGGTAAAAACAAACCATTACTGCAAAAGAAAACTCTTGGCAAATGTACAGAATTTAAAAAATGAATAAAATCATGTAAAATAAAATAAAATCAATGCATGGGGTTTAAATCTACTATTTGGAACGGGAGAATAAAAGTCCAGCATGAAGAAAGATTTAGATGCACTTCAAAATCAAACTATTTAAATCATGTTTGAAGAGATCATTTCAAAGGTTTTAGGAGATTCGTCTTTAACTAGTCCTTTAATCTGAGTCTCAAATTATTTTTGAAGTAGTTGCAGTGCTAATTATAAAGATATTATTTGGTTTGTGTAGTGTAGTGTTGAAAGGACGCTTATTAAAGCAAGTTTGGACCAAATTATAAACAACCTTAGTACCTGGGGAATCTTTCTTTTAAACTACTTTCAATGAGTTCCCATTGAAGGAATTGACCATGTCTATGGCATGATCAAAGTGAAATTTGAAATTTAGTTCAGAGACGAATCAGTCAGAGGCAAATATGTTAAGTGACAATAGTTGGAAACTTAGGGAATTAAAAACAAAAACATTTTAATTAGAATCTGAAGGCCTGTGGTTGAAATCTGATCAGTCAATGTGCTATCAGTCAAATTACTTACACTACCTTCTATACGGAGATTACTTTTCTAGCTATTTTATGTTAGCATCAAATGGGACGATATATCAGAGCACACACTGTACAGTTTATGTTCATATATAAATACAATATACAGTTTTATGGAGGTGGAGAATAGGTGCATGAGATTTAAAAGATTAGGTTGTTAGAGGGCCCATATCAATAGAACTTAATAGCTGACTAGATAAGGGGAAGAATAAAGGAAGATGGATAGAATATTAGCGAATTTATCCCCAGATGTAAAATGGGATCTATAAAATAGTTAGTTGCTTATTCATCCCTAACTACTAAAAATAATGTAATCTGAGGTCAAAATCATATGACAAAATATATGAGATTGTCATTTCCATCAGTATGGTGAGGACATTACTATGGTAATGTCATAATTAGAGATTTTCAGAAAGTAGCTTCCTGGAAGGGAAAAAAAGGAATAAACTTGTGCTGACCGTTTAAGAATGCAGAGCGATTTGGGGGATACACTGGATCCTGTAGTTCATTTCACTTGCTTACTCATTCTGTTTCAAGGTGACCTCTTCGTGCAGATTTCCTTGATTCACCTTTTTTTTTTTGGTCTGGAAATGGTGGTTTCATTGAAAAAAAGAAATAACTTTTTTTTTTTAAAGAGAATTATGAAGAAATTTCTTATACTTTAAAAACAACTTTGAATTGTGAAGAAGGTGCTTAAATTGGAAAAGTGGTAATGTACAACAAAAAGAAGATGAAATGCTACAAGAGTAATTAAAGGAAAAAGTCTCTTAAGTGTTGCTTGGGAGTTATGGGTACTTTGGTTCCAAAACTATGAAATTTCTTGACAGTGAAGAAGGAGGCTCTGGGAAGTGGGGCGGATAGCAGATGGTGCTGGAGGCATGCTCAGAGAGGAAGTGCTTAAACTGAATGCCCTTTATGATTTGCTGCTACTTGTACAAAACTAGTTTAGTGGATCCACAAGGTAGGCAAAAAGAGAAATATTGAATTTTATAACAGATTAGTATAAAATTATAGAACTATGGCTATAAAAATGTAGAAATACATGAAAATAATTGCAAAGTTTACACTTCACTCTTAATTTCAAAAAAGCATATAATTATCATAATCTGAATTTAGAATTTCTTATTTAATAAACCTATCATAAAAAGAAATACATATTGAAGGTTAGACACACATACGTGTATATACACAATGCGTATATACAAACTAGGGCAAACTGTAGTCTTAAAGCGCTACAATTTGCTCTGGTACAATATTACCATCTACTTCACAGTCAACATTTATCTGACTATAAGTTATAAGGGTAGGAAAATACATTTTATCATATAGTGATAAAGATTAAAAATACAAAATTATTAAAGAGATTAAAAGTATATATTTGTGGAAAATGTGAAAGAAGGAATTTTGGGACAAGGGCTGCCTCTAACAGATAAAAGCAATAATCTTGTTGGATAATCAAAACCATTTTGTTATGCAATTGAATATGCCCGATTTATTTTATAGAAATGATGTAGCTTTCCTTTCTGTTTTGAATGAATGTACAAATCAAATAACTGCTCAGTAGTTTGTTTCACTTTGCTTGTACAGGCAAAAGATATACAAATTTGAGGCCACTATGTAAAACAGCAAAGTAAATTATATCCCTGGTTAAATATTTCATATGTATTTAGTAGCACAATATTACCATAAGCATTAACTCGGGGACATAATACATATTTTGCTACACAAGAAATAAAGGGGTACAAATGCTCAACACTGAGAAATTTCTAGTTTTGTCATTGCAGTGGATTCTCCGTTGGGGAATATGTGTATTTGGCACAATTGTGTAAATATATTAAACAGATGTCAAGTATGAATGACTTATTTTCTCAATGACATTGACATTTAAGCAATGAACTTAAAGTATTTTGGAGGTCCTAGCAATAGTTATTACACTGGAAGTGACAGTTATTTTTTTGCATTTCTGGAATCTTTCTTATGACAGCAGCAACACATCATTTTAAGTTGCCTGTGAAATATACGCACAATATCCCATCTCCAGGCTTCATGACCCAACCAGGAGAAGGGTTCTGCGGCCTATTCTACCTTTGCAAAATATTTACTCAAGCCAGCATTTCCAACACTTTTTTTAAAAATAATACTCCATGAAAAGAAAAAAATAGAACAATTCGTAAGAATTTGAGAGATATTCATACTCCTTCTCCCTTTTGGAAATTTTAGAGGGCGCACACACACAACACACACACACACACACACACACCCAGACCTATAGGTATTTCTAGTTATTATAATTCTAGTTATATATAATTACATGTCTGAACTTATACCGTAAGTTACAGTTACGGTTACATGCATGACTTGTAGGAAGCAAACCTCCTGTATTTTCTTTCATCAAAAATTCTCAAACTTCCTTTAATGACACATTACCTTTCTGCTACCTCAGAAGTGGCTGAGAACTTTGGTAAATGTTCAAGTAAACATTGATGGACGTGGTGAATCCTCCCGTCCTGATGAAAACGGAAGTTTACGTCAGGCCAAGATCAACCAAAGCGGCGTGGCTTGTGGGGGCAAAATCCTACCGAGAGACCGAGGTGGTGTCAGGAGCACAGGAGGGAAAAGCGGGGCACTTCAGCGGTTCAGGATGTCACCTCCTGCTCCTTGAATCCTAGAACTCTGTGCACAGTGGTCACCAAATTTAATGAATTGCAGTAAAGTAATTTAAACTAATAAATGCAAATAGGCTCTTGAATTTAAGGGATTATTTGCAAAACCCATGTATTAAGGAATAAATTTTCACCAAAGATTTTATTAAGTATGAGCACCTGTCCTTCATAGATGAGTTTGATTAAGATCACAGACTACTAAAAAAAAAAAAAATCCTAGTGTTTGGATTTATTTGATTGTGCCATAATACCAATAGCTAATATGCTACATTCTAACTCTGCAAATTATAAAAAGTACTTATATGAAGTGTCCACTTTCTGCAGTTATTTGTAAACTCGTCCCATCATTCATGAAAGGGAAGCTCTGTGTCGGCCAGCTGTGAGGAACTACAGGGAGAGGTTGCCCACTTTTGTGGCCCGAGCTAACTAGGACAGCAGCCCGTGGTGAGATTATTCTTTGTCAACAGTTCTGTTGTTTCTTACATCGTTTTGGAAAATAAACCTATGCTTTAGAGCTCCCCATGTGGATAATTTCCTCCACAACTGGAGAATCTCAAGATTTGACTATGTAAGAATCCCTAAATATAAGCCTGAATGTTTGTCTGTGTATATATTTTAGGAGAAAATAATTCCTTTCCCAAGGTATGAATGCCTTCCCTTTAAAAACAGAAGGTGTTTCAGATTTCAGCTTCCGTAAAGGTATGTTATATATGTCATTCTTATTTACAAGAATTTTTCTTTACAGTTCAGTGTGTACTCTTCTGACTACACTGAATAGATGTTGATGAATAAAGAATCCGAAGATGTTGGCTTCAGGGCGAATGAGATCAATCTCATTACACAATATTGTTAAGAAAGCTGTTAGTTTTATACAGGGCAACCGTTTCATGTGACATACAGTAGACAAAAGGTTAAATACATATTGTAAATTTTTTAAAAATAAAATTGTTTCAAATTAAAATAGATTCATGAGAGAATGAGTCCTGTCAAGAATAAAAAAAAAAAAAATTTACAAGCAATTTGTGCTTTAGTTTAATTCATTTCACCATATTGAACTTCCAAGATGGAATAAATGGTATTTTTGGTAAATTTAAAGTAAAGCATTAACTCTATCACAGCATTCTTGCTGGAGATTAACTTTCATTGCTCCCATTCATATTCTGAAAGATATGAAATCATCATGGCTCTTATCACAACATGATTACAATAAGAAATCATTGTGTAAAAATTCGGAAACAGTTTTCTTTCTATCTTTCTCTTTCTTTCCTTCTTTCCTTCTTTTCTTTCTTTCTTTCTTTCTTTCTTTCTTTCTTTCTTTCTTTCTTTCTTTCTTTCTTTCNATCGGAAACAGTTTTCTTTCTATCTTTCTCTTTCTTTCCTTCTTTCCTTCTTTTCTTTCTTTCTTCTTTCTTTCTTTCTTTCTTTCTTTCTTTCTTTCTTTCTTTCTTTCTTTCTTTCTTTCTTTCTTCTTTCCTTCTTTCAGTAATCTCTACCCCCAATGTGGGGTTTGAAATCATGACCTAGAGAGCAAGAGTCGCATGCTCTGCAGACTGAGCCAGCCAGGAGCAACTTAGAAGCAATTTTAAAGCAGTTTTTAAATTTTTCAATTTTATAAGAATCTGTATCTTCACTAAGTTGTCAAACCGTGAAATGTGGAATTATGTGGGTGAATTATTTCATGTAGTTTGCCTATTTATATTGACCAGATTCATACTGTTGAGAGTAAGCAGAAATCAGCTTGACTTTGATTTTATTGATGGAGTTTCAATACAAAACTACATTTCTATAAAAATAGAAAATTATTCTGAACCCCAAATACAATGTGTTATATATTGTATATTATGCTAAAATATATTAATATGTATGGTGGATAATGCATATGAAAATACAATGAATTATTATGCATTGCACAACATTTTAGGAACATATAACATTAACGGTGCCTTAATTTTGGAATTGATGTTTTTAGATAAAACGAAGGCATATACACTTAAAAAATAAGTCTTGTCAAGGATGGGCAGTTCACATTTTTTTTATCTCTTAGCTTGCATTTAAACCACTGCATTACACCTGTTTTTGGCACCTGGCATCAGTTTCTTTGTAAAACTAAACTACCTATCATTTTTAAACAAGCAAAAAGAAATGATTTATTAAGCATGATTAAATTGTATTCTGTATCTAGATTCATCATAAAATTATAGGTATGTCAATATAAATTTGATGTTGTGAGCTGAAAGGTTTAACTGCCATAAGCTCTCTTCTTGATGTGAGAAAGAATAACTATCCAGGTGTGGCGATATTTTCAGTTAATGTTTCTGCAGAGGTAATTAAAGGCTTATCAAATTATGACAAAGATTTAATCATATGTTAGGTCACAAAGAACTCATCCAAATCTTGCCTCAAAGAAGTTTGCTAAAGTTATTTTGAATGTGAAACTCAAAACTGAGGTTTACCATCTGGGCCATGTCTAGTACCCTTTTCTCTTAAGTTCACCAAGCTCTTCTCCTTCTATGCTGGCATTTAATAGATATATGAGATATATGTTAATGCAAAGTGCAAGTTAACTCATGTAAGATAACCAATCACCTACTTCTTTTATATGACTGAAGTTTATCTTCAGTCTAAATACATACCTTTCTCTGCTCATTGATTTGCATAGTGAAAATGCAAAATTCTGCTTTGGCTTGATCCTTTCAATGGAAGTTCTTATAGAAGGGAACAAATTACTAGAAGTTAAAAAGGATTAGAATCATTTGAGATAGAATTTGATATTTATATATTCATTTAAAGCACACTTTTATTTTTATTTAAAAAAAAGATTTTACTTATGTATCTTAGAGAGATTGAGAGAGAGAGAGAGAGAGAAAGAGAGAGAGAGAGAGGAAGAGCAGGCAGGGGAGGAGCAGAGGGAGAGGGAGAGAGAATCTCACAGACTCTGTGCTGAACTCAGAGCCCCTACTGGGGCTCGATCTCAAGACTCTGAAATCATGACCTGAGCAGAAATCAAGAGTCTGATGCTTAACTGACTAAGCCACCCAGCCACCCCTAAAGCATACTTCTAAAATGTTGGTTTTATGTTGGACTGCTAGAAAATAGCAGACAGTTCAACTGGACTCAATCCTATGAAAGCTCTCTGTGGATAGGATTTGTCACATACTAGATAGAGATATTTAAGTGAATTGGTGCTAAATAAAGGAATTAGGCAAACTGACATCTAATATGGTTTTAAAGGAGTCTGTGTGATGACAAAGATCCTGATTATTCTGAATAATACTGCAAGACTCAGTTAGTTTATCAGAATTTTTCATTACTTGGTATAAAAATACACGTTTTTGGAAACAGCCCTTTATTCTACTGAATTTTTTTCAGTCTGGATTTGAATGTTTAACATCATGTCACTGTAGTGGTATAACAGTATAATTAAGCATTTACATAACATGAAGCTCTGGAATTTTTTTTAAAAAAAGAGATAAAATCAATGATAATTTCTGTTGGGGGATTTAGTAACGATTGGAAATTTTAGTTATATCTTCCACTCTAGAGAGCATTCTTGGGAGCTGCAATAATTCCCCAAAGGCAAAATATTGTAAGAAGGATGCTCAAATTGGATCCTGTTTGAATCAGAGTTTGATCAACAGTATGTCAGAGAGGAGGTAAGTGAATGGACTTTTCTTTGCTTCTCTTCATTTGTACTTGAAAGAAATTATGCTCTTAAATAATACAATGGAGATGAGTGTTTCCTAAAGTTTTGGCGCATTAATGTAGGTCTTGAGAGATAATTTATGAAATATATGTAAAATGTGTATGTGCATTTATATCATTTGTCATCAATGAGTTTAGGAGACACTATATGCTATCCTACTTGAAGATTTAAATACACATTAACATATTAAGTGCTCACTGAAGGCATTCAATAAATTGTTGAAATGCACTTGGGAAGTATTGATATAGATAATTACACAAAGAATGCAGTTTTTGGGTCAATATTAGCTTATGATATTTATTAAGAAATCATTAGTATTCTAATCTTTTTAAAGTAGATGTCCCATAAACAGCTACCAATTTATAATTATTCAGATAGCAAAATACCACCTTGAGGCTATATCTTAAATGAAGCCTCCAATGGGGAGTAATACTTGATTTATCTGAATTACACCTGAACAGCTTGGAGACCTCCCATAGTTAAGCAACTGTAACAGCTTGCAGACCTCCTGCATAATATAAAATAAAATATCCAGAGTGCTGTAAAAAAAACGAAATGATGTAAGTCTGTGAACTTCTTCCTATTTCTGTTTTATTTATACTGTTTATAAAAGTAAATTACTTGTTTGAAGTACTACTCTTGAAGCTGCCTGAATCTCTACGGGGAAGTACTCCTGTGAATCCTCTTTTATTAGTATTGGTTGATCTTTAGCTCTGGGGATGAGATCAGCAAGGTTAAAAAGCTTCGCTTTCTAAGGGGAGAGTCAATCTGATTTGAGAATAGAGAGAAACCTAGTAAGAGCCAAACCTGATGGAAATGATCTCTTTTAAAAATGACCCTGGGGCGCCTGGGTGGCACAGCGGTTAAGCGTCTGCCTTCGGCTCAGGGCGTGGTCCCGGCGTTATGGTTCTGGGATCGAGCCCCACATCAGGCTCTTCTGTTATGAGCCTGCTTCTTCCTCTCCCACTCCCTCTGCTTGTGTTCCCTCTCTCGCTGGCTGTCTCTATCTCTGTCGAATAAATAAATAAAATCTTTAAAAAAAATAAAAATAAATAAAAATGACCCTGCATAGTGTACCCAGGGCAGTTGCATTTCTGTAAATAGCTGGATAACGCCGTCCTTTATGCCTCAGCTGCAAAGAACAACTGCGAAGACAACCTCTAACAGAAGTTTGGACTAATTTTGCCATCATAGAGAAAGTCTACTTCTTTTCTTTTCTTTTTTTTTCCCTACCCACTTTCAGTTTTGGTTAAGAAACACTGATGATGTTGGGGTGCCTGGGTGGCTCAGTCGTTAAGCCTCTGCCTTCAGCTCAGGGCGTGATCCCGGCGTTTTGGGATTGAGCCCCACGTCGGGCTCCTCCACTGGAAGCCTGCTTCTTCCTCTCCCACTCCCCCTGCTTGTGTTCCCTCTCTCGCTGGCTGTCTCTCTCTGTCAAATAAATAAATAAAATCTTCAAAAAATTAAAAAAAAATAAAAAAAGAAAGAAAAAAAGAAACACTGATGATGTTTATTCTGATGAGTTATCTTAATTCACAAGAATAATTCATTTTACATTTATAAATAATTTTCCTATTTCTCTTATGTGACAAGAATACATACCTTATTTTCTAATCATCATTTTAATTGGGTCAACAGAATGGCATATCTTCTCCTAGCTAATGTCACTGTTTTTTATGTCTTTAATAACACAGAAACAGTAATTTTTAGCCTTGTTGGAAATCCTTACAAGAACTGGATGAAGGTTATGATTATTCATCCCAAGGAAAAAAATAGATTGAAAGCCCATAATGAGTTACCAAGACCTCAGATTAGGAAACAAGGAGGGGAACAAGAGCGAGGGTAGCATTAATCCTACTCACCCTATTCTTTCTCTTTCTCTGATGGAAAGAGGATAAATGATAGATAGATAGATAGATAGATAGATAGATAGATAGATGATGGACAGATAGATAATGATCAATGCACACGTACATACGTACTGTCCATACTCACAAATATTTCTAAGTAATATTTACAATGTTAATTATAAATACATAACAGAATACTGAGGTCATCTAAGTGTCTGGGATTTAAATAACAGAATTCAACACCTTCAACCAATTATCAGTATGAGTGAGTTTTATGAAATTGATCGTTTTAATGGCAAAATTCTCTTCTATGTGACCAAATTGATCAGTGGTTTTATTTATTTCTTTATGTATGCCCTGTTTTATTTTACTAAGATTTTATACAGACTATACCAGATTGGAGAAAAAACAGAATGATTTTCTTGAAAAATTTCATTAAAATCCACAAATTATCACTTTTCGTAGGAAAAAAAAATGTTTACCAATTAAAGCTTTGTACATTTACACTGTTTATAAAAGGAAATTATTTGCTGAAGTACGACTCTTGAAGCTGCCTGGGTCTCCATGGAAAGGAGTCTTGAGTTCTCTTTTGCTGGAAGTAGTTGATCTTTAGCTGGAAAGATCTCATGGAGACATGGCCTTAGAAATAGAGACAAGGTCAAGTCAACCCTTTTCAAATGAGAAGCATGAAGGATGGGGATGGTATTCTAGATTTTTATTAGTCAAATGCAGCTTAGCGTCACCCTCAAATGTCATGTGTGAATAGTTAGTACATGTGCACATCCGTGTGTTAGGTCACCTCTCTCTCTCTCCTGATTCTGTGCTTATGTTCTTTCTTTTCCCCCTCTTTTTCTAACTCCTAATTTCCACCCCATCAAATCCTAGGCTTTACGGATCTCAGTTCAATTTGAGCCACTTTGTGAAGGGTTTCTCTGACAATCCAAAAACTCAGATCGTAATTTTCAACTTATTTTCTGTATTTCTATATAATAATCTTAAAATCTGATGCTTTACACCCAAGTACATATATTCACATATTTTTAAAACAATTTTCCTGAGTGTAAACCTTGTCTGTTCAATGGCACTATAATGTTTAATAGAGATTATGAGAAAAATTTGCTTTATCGCAATGACTTTGTCACTTTTTGTCATATAAGGGGTTCAAGTCTGATTCTAGAATGCAACCGTTGCCATGAACTATGCAAACCTATGAAATCAAATTCTCTATTCCATTTTCTGCGGTGAAGATCCAGTTGGAAAAAAGTTAATGTGTCTATTTTTCTTTTAAATATTATATTTCTATTCAAATTTTTATATTTAATATAAACTCAAGTACCAAGCAGAGCATTTCCCAATATAAGGAACTGATTGGAATTTGATGTATGCTATAGAGGTATTTCAAATTCTTTACGGATTGTTTTCTTTCCTTCTCTTCAACATTGTTGAAGAGTATATCAAAATGTTTTAGTTTTTTTTTAAGGATATATAGATACCTTTGAAAAATGTGAAATGTGAATTCAACAAACTATATAGCAAAAATGAAAGAAATAATGAGAAATTAGATGTAAGTGTCTCTAAAAAACTACAATTTTTAGAGAAAATCTGACACAGAATTTGTTTGAAGAGAAAGTAAAATGTAATGAGGTATTATGAAGAAAGTATAGAATTCAGCTTTTCAGAGATCTGTTTAAATAACTCAATGAGACACTTATCTTTTAAAAGTTTTTTGTGACAGACATTTATCCCTAAATGATGAGTTAGAGTAATTTTCTGTGAGAAATGACTCATTTCACCTCTTGTATGTAATTGATATAAAGGACCTTATTGTTTACCAACTAAATGTCTCAGATACTTATAAAACATGTACAATTTATCACACTCTCAGAAAGCAAAAACATTTCTTAGAATAAGTACAACCACACATTTTCTACTAAGGTGAGTAACAGTGAAAGAGATGTCAGCTCATTCAGAAGTGTCAGAGATGATATCTACCAATAGCCTTCTGTCAGATCTACCATCTTGCAAGAAATTATCTCCTTTCAGCCCAACTACACAGTGCCAAAGAGTTATGTTTGTTCAATTAAAGTTATTTCCTAACAAATCTGATTATCCTCATCTGCTTCCTTCAGTTTCCTGTTAATTAGCCACATAGGTGTTGAGAGTATTCTTTTTTTTTTTTTAAAGATTTTATTTATTCATTTGTTAGAGAGTGTGCGAGAAAGAGCACAAGCAGGGGGAGTGGCAGGCAGAGGGAGAAGTGGGCTCCCCACTGAGCAAGGAGTGGGATGGGGGACTCAATCCCAAGACCCTGAGATCATGACCTGAGCCAAAGGCAGATGCTTAACTGACTGAGCCACCCAGGCATCCCATGTGTTGAGAGTTTTCTTATCACAATTGTCACTTTCTGTCCCAGGCATCGAGTCTTCTTCCTCCACCTGTGTTCTTGATGCCATTCCATCTTACCTTCTTGAGTGCCTCCTCTAATCCAGCATGCCCTTTCTCTCATCTTCCTCAGAGCCTACCCACTCCCTAGTCCTTGATTAACTCCTTTCCATTTAAAAAACACACTCGTTTCACCTATTTAAAAAACAAACAAACAAACAAAAAACAAAGCAAAAACAAAAACATCTACCCTTGATTATTCTTTAACATGTAGCAACTCTATCTTTTTTCTTTCAATACTAGATTCCTTAAAATAGCAGTATCTAGAACTTCTTTCTTTTTTAAACCTCCCATTTATTCATTATCCTTCTGAATATGTTTTCCTCTCATCAATGTAGTTTGTTTTAAAACATTGTCAATCACATCTTAATTTAAGTCAAATTTAACACGTTCTATACATGTGACATGACCTCCCTTAAACGTTTGACCAATTTAGGCCAGACTCTTAATCTTAAAACTCTTTTGACTTGAGCATCCATGGTGCTCCAGTTCTTCAATTTGTCTGCTCCTTTGCAGTCTCTGTCTAATATTACTATTCCCAAATATTCTTATTTTAATTTTAACTGTTGTCTTATCCCTGGGTGACTTTTTACTCAGAGCCATTTGTATTAGTTCAACCATGTCATTTACCTCTCTAGTTTATTATTTCCACAACCTTGTGCTCTCTACACCCTTATTGGCTCTTTTTCCTAAAATGCATTTACTTACTTTAGTCAACTATAAAAACCTCTGTTTGTAACTTAATGGGGACTATTTTGTTCAAGAATTGATTAGAGTGATGAATACGTTATTAAATTGTTGTTATATTTTTCCTTTACTGTTCTTTCGCCCAGAGACTATAACAAATATTCTTCTTCAAAATTTCATTGAAAATACAGTCTTTCATGGATATTTTCTTGATTTTAATAGGGTTAAAGAATCACATATTTTTTTACTTTATCCTTTATTATGATTTGTTACTGTTTTGCAGTTGTAAGCTTCTAGCAATGAGCCAGCGCAGTGATTGAGTGTATTGTGCATTGTATCTGGTTAAATCGTGAGACAGTATTTGGTGCTGAAGATTGAAGAGAAGTTGATGGTAATCATGGTAAGTCTTTAACTAACTCACATCCTTGCGTCTCTGAACTAGCCCCAGCTATCTGCTCCAGATTAATAAATTTAAAACAATCTTAATTTACATCATATGGACTTTAATGTCACCTTTTATAATATTCGCATATTCTTAATTATTTTTAGAGAATGTTCTCATAATTGTGCTGATGTATATGAAAGAAGATAACTATATCAAATTAAAATTCTCAATTCAATTAAGTGAAAACTTTAAGTAACTTTCCTCAGTAGTGGCAAGACTCTCTTTAGAGTGCAACTTCATTGCCTTTCCCTGAATCTATGCTTGCACATGCCCCTTATTACAGATCTTCATTTTATTCCTTAAAATGTGTAATGAGAAGGTAATTCACCCTTAATGAAATGCCAGAAAATGTATACCAGAAAGTATTATGAAGGAGAAAGTGTCATTTCAAATAGGTACACCTACTTTCTAAATGACTAACAGTAGGGAACTTCTAACTCTCAGGTAAATCAAAAGATATGCAAATTGCTTTCTTAAATTCTTTTCTTGTAAAATGGATGGTAAATGTCAGAATAACCTTGTACTTGGAAAAAATGGTACAGGGATAAAGTGTTAAGTTTCAGAGCAACTCGTTTCTAAACATTTCTCAGTGCATCAGCATGTGTTGGCTTAAAATATACCAACCGATATTTAGCTCTTAATGATACATAGAGTACACTAATAGCGATGGGACAAAACAATGCATAGAATTAAAAGTGATTACAATGTTCTCTCTCTCTTTTTTTTTTTTTTAAATCTTTTTGTAAATAATAGTTAAAATGCTTGGGATTGGAAATGACCTTTAGAGTCAGACAAATAATATGGATTGCAACCCTGTTTCTACCATTTATTAGCCATGTCATCATGGGTTAATATTTCAACTCTTGGAGATTCGGTTTCCTTATCTAGAAAATATGCATAATACCTACCTTTCAGAATTGTGTGAAAATTAGATATTATATACGCAAAATATGTGCATGTAGGTCCTCAGAAACTTTCAGTTATTATTATTTAGTGAATAACAATTTCAAGAACAAGTGTTTGTTAGTGAAAATACTTTTTTAAAGAATAACGTGTGGATACCACAAAATTGACAGAAGTAAAGATCACTATTTGAATGCACATAGGCATATGCATGTTGAGCAATGTGTGGTTAAAATAACATTCTTAAGGTTTTAGGAAAAACTGCAACTATAGTGTCAATGTTTACCTTTGAAAGGGATTGCAGATTTCAAGGTAACAGGTTGTTTAGATTCAGGAAAAATGAAATGCCTGTTCAATCTACCCATAGATACTTGGAATGAAATAGGTTTTTAACAGGAAAAGGATACTTAATAAATGAAATTCACATTGTTTACAATATTCTTACAAAAATGGATTAAACTATAAATACAGACCTTGTTGCAGGTTTAAGGAAATATGTTATTTCATGGACTGGCATATGGGAAATCTAATATAATTATAAACTCAAGCTAGGAAAGTATTCTTGTCAGATGCTGGTGGGGCTTTTCTGTCTCTCCACCACTCCCACCCCCGGTATAAATTACAAATGTAGGAATTGAAGGAATTCCAGTAACCAATAAAATCCAACGAACACACCCTTACTGTACATGTTCATCCCCATTCTTCTACAGTATGGTCAGGCAGCAACAAAATTCAACACACAGGATTCACATAGTCTGGTCAAGAGGTCAAAATGTGCGTACTTGAAAATGCTGATTTTGAGTGCTAGGGGTCAATTCAAGCCTGCTTTGCATATACGTGGGTGCAGATGGTATGGTATGAGACTTTGATACTATACATGTGTAAAAAAAAAAAAAAAAGTGGTAGCGGCACTTCTTTTCAGACTCTTCCTCAAATTATAATGTGCCTTGGAAAGTGGGATCCAGTACCTAGGATACTCGAAGTTACTGAAAGATGAGAAGATAAAAGTTGAGATTTAGATAGTATTTGTTAAACATCCTCATTGGTGGGTAATTAAGGAGGAGGAATGCTGACTTCAGAGAGGGATAAGTCTACCTAAAAACAAATATATAATTGAAGAATTCAAGGATAGGAAGAGAATGGAACATATAGGATGGTGGGGGGATGATTTCTCACATAAAACTTCTGGGGAAAAAACATTTGCCAAATTATCTACCCATCAAAATACATACAAAATACATGCAAAAAGAGCATCTTTCTGTGCTTACAGCCATGTAAAAGATAACTGAATGCTACTTGTTTAGGTAAACAGAACTATGTATTTTACAAATAAAGCATAACTTAATCATTGGTATTTGAGTTTAAATTCAAAGGTGCTGAAGAACTAACTAAAGTGGGGGGAAGCGTCTATGTCTAAGCTTCTCTTGTACAAATACAGTGCTTCCAAATTAATTTTGTACTTCTGGATGACCCAGTAAATTGTGAAATTGTGACTCAAATGGTAATTGCTAAAGATAGACAAATTATGGCTTAAAAAGACAAAAGAAAGAAAGAAAGAAAAGAAATGCTGTGCATAACATTGGCAAGTTAGAACAGTTTACTAGCTCAGTTCAACTTACAGTAAATTAACCAAAATGGTGGAAGAAATTGAATATGTAAATTCAAATAATTTTGAAAAAATCTTTGCCTTTACCATTATTTATTATGTGAGGTTCAATAAACTTTTCTATGGTTTATTGGGTTATTATGAACTGCCACAGATGAGGAATGATACAGCTACTCAAAGGGGTTACCTTTTAATTGCTAGAGCTTTTTCTACGTTGACTTGGAGCGCAGTCACCATGGAATGAAAATTGGGAAAAGTAGATAAAAAATATATCATGGATTAGAAATTTGGATTTTTGCATTCAAAATCAATCTGTACAATTTTGCTTTTGGGTTTAGATATGAAAAAATATATAACTAATTGGTTTTTATCCCATTGGAACAATATTATGACCACAAGAGCTGTGATATTAATATGAAGTTAGGTAGGTAAACCATGGTTGAATAAATGTTCCAGAGATGGAATTTCTAAAGCTGTGGGTCATCATACTGTTGGACAAATGGAGCACATACTTTGATATATTCCTTATGAAAGTTGTCCATAGGGGCAGAGAGTTGTAGTCTTTTATTTCTAGCTATAGAGTTGACACTATGGTCACATTAACAAACATTTGGAAATAATTGTATCCTGGATTGATTCTTATCTGTATTATAGTTAATTACAGCAGTGCTTTTATGATTATTAAAGATGAGGAATATTGTTATTGTAATTGAACAACATGACGGAAATTGTATGTTGTATGTGATATTATGTGGTATGTCCTGTGAAAGAGAAGTGAGGCTGGAAGCTAAGAAGACAAAGGAAAAGAGAGATCTTCAAAGAAATAGATGATAAAAGATATATAAAGCAGGTGGAAAGACAATCTTAGACTTCAGAAAATTGATGGCATTTGGAGAAAATTGGAAATTCTGTAATGGAATATTCAATATGTGTGGGAAAATGGTAGCAAATATATTCAAAATTGCATAATGCTTCAAATGCTGTGTCACTCTGTTCTAAACAGATCATTTTTGTTGGCAATTGGTTCTCCTTTATGTGGTGATGCAAGAACACCAGATTCTTTCATCTCAAGTGGCTATTATTCCTTTTTTNTTTTTTTTTTTTTTTTTTTAGGATTTGTTTATTTATTTGAGAGAGAGAGTGAGTGAGTAGAGGGAAGGGCAGAGGGAGAGGGAGAGAGAGAATCCTCAAGCAGACTCCACACCGAGCAAGGAGCCCAACACATGGCTTCATCCCAGGACCCTGAGATTATGATCTGAGCCAAAGTCAAGAGTTGGATGCTCAACTGAGTCACCCAGACACCCCTTGAGTGGCTATCAGCTTTGTTATTATCTGTATCCAGCCCATGGAAGGAAAAGAATGTGTGAAGAAGTCACACCTATTTCTTAAAAGCTTTGGCCAGAAAAAGCACACCACTCTCTTCATACTCCTTTGGCAGAATTCAGTGTATGATCACACCTAACTTCAAGAGAGGCCGAATCTAAAGTTCAAGAAGACAACTGGATTGTTGGTGATAGTCTAGCAGTCAGAGCTATGGTGACATAAAAAGAGCATTTGCCCTGGAGCTATTACAAGGGTAAATTACATCAATGAAGATCACGTGTACCTCTATAAATAAAAAGGGGGAGCATCTTTTTGATATGAACTAGACAATTTAAGAAATAACACAGGTAGAAAAAGGAGCGGATTTAGTCTGATGACCTGAGTTCAAACTTCACTGTTTAAATTGTTATTTGGTTTTCCAGCTCTTAGTATCTATATGTAACAAAACAGTTTTTCTATACTTCAGAAGTGTTATCCAAATCAAAACATTCATGAATTCAAGTGTGTGTTTTCTTTAAGTTAAGTGAAAAAGTGATATGTAAAGATAAAATCTTATTGAAAGTTAAGGTTTGTGGAAAAATTAATCATCAACAATGTAAGAGCTTGACGATTTCTCCCTGTCCTGCAATACCAGTATTTCCTAACTAATGGCCTTGAGATAGTCCTGCTTAATATGGATAAATTGGAATGAGAGTAAATTTTGCCTTATGGTAACATGTAGTCTGAAAGTCAGTTGTTTAACCAGTAGCATGATATAAGCTTAAGACGTTCTATTTGCTTGATTTCCCCGTGCCTATAATTCAGATTTTTATACTATTCCTCACCAAAGAAGCCCAGGGCCTCCTGGGGAGTAGCAAGTCCTGGATTTTGGGCCAGGGAAGAGGATGTGCCTGGGACATACTATTTCCAGAAGGCAATGTCTCTCTAAACAAGTGTTAAAAGAAAAAAAAAAAAGAAATGATAAAAGATTCTATCTAGAAAACAGATCTGAAATGTGATGGAATTGGCAAAGTCTAAAGTGAAAACTGAAGTTCAATGACAATGTGATTGAAATATAAGACATAGTCAGATCAAACTGAGATCCACAAAAATTATAATTCATGCTAATATTTTATGTAAAACATGATGTATCAAAATGCAGAAGTTGAATGAATATCTATGAGTGTGTCTGTGTGTTTAGCAGTAAGTAAAGATTGTTGGAACAATGTTACTCTCTGTAAAAAATTGGCTCTAGATTATGTGTGTTCTTAGGAGGTGAAGTTAGTGGAACAGGGCCCACTCAGGACCTAGGCTGACCAACCATCTTGAATACATGACTTTCAAGATTTCCCTAGAGTTCATCTCTATCTCAGCTGGTGATATGGGTAAACAAAAAAATGTAAGAGCACATAGGGGAAGCTTAGAGGATCCAATCCAGTCAGTGGTAAACATGATTTCTACTTCCATCCCATTGACTAAAACACTGGAAAGAAGCTGGGAAAGAGACTCACTCTGTGCCAGAGAAGAGAAAGAGGTCATAAACAGCCAGCAATCTCTACCATATAATGATTTATAAATTGTAATAATCATAATAATGTGTGGTTGGTGCTAGATAGCCAATTAAACATGCCATTGCTAATTATTGATATTATAAAGAAGTTTTGAATAATATTTCTGGATTTGGGGTTATCAGGACATAATGCTTATGGTTGTAACTCCACAGAGTTGATGTACCCTATCTATTAGGAGTATGAGATGTGAGACAGGGTTTTTCAGAAGCAAATGACAAAGTCTTTAAGTAAATTAAACTGTACCTTTCAGAATATAATGACCCAAGATGAAGCAATTTCTGAAAGCAAGCTGTGTATTTTTCATCCATCAGAAACAGGTTAATTGTAATTAGGGAATTTCAGATTGCTCATTTATTGGAGAGCAGATTATGTCTTGATATGAAGATCGGGGTGTGGGTGGTAGGTGTTTGCCAGATTGAAGGGATAGGGATAGCTCTTTAAAATGTGAACTCATAAACTTGCAAGATCCATTTTTGTGAAAATCCTGAAAACTTTAAAATGTTTTCATCCTCATATTTCTCTTTTAATAAAAAGAAAGTTTAAGAAGATGTACTTTGAATAAATACTTACAGTATCAACATCTGAACCATGTCTATCATCATTTCTGCTTTTATGGAATTTTCGCATACACAGAATGCCTATAAATGACACTTAAATATACACATCTGATCAACTATGAAAATATATTCCACAATATTCTATTCATTCTTCTTGACATTTTCTGCTCCTTCTTCAGACTGCCAGCATAATCCCTAAATCCCCTTCAACTAGCCCTTGTCATAACTTGTTTTTACCTGCACACATTTGTGTTGATTACTGAGCTCTCTTGTATTCCTAATTAGACTGTAATCTCCTTTAGGCAAAGAAACACATTTCCATACTAATGGATGGTCCAACTCTCCAGTAAAATGCTGTGAATCCTCAATGATTCCTCTTTATTCTAACCCATTTTTGATAGTTTCCACTGTCATATTATTGACTCAGATTTTTGTGCCCTATTTCTAAAGCTGTCTCATTTTATTTTATCTGAAGAGAGGGTAAAAATATGAAACCCTTGTCCTAATGGTAATTATACATATCCCTAATAATACAAAAAAGAAGAAAAAGCTTATAAAAGAAAGAAGTATACAAATGACCCCTAATGAAAATCACAAGTAAAAGTACTTTGTCCTGAGTACTGTCAAGAGAAAGTCATGTTGTTCCTTGAAGTCTTAACCCTATGTCATCTCTGTCAAATTTTTATTATTTTACATCCTTTGATCATTCTATTTGACATAGTTTGATTGACATTGTACACAGCATCCGTATTTTAGTCAAAGAATACCTGGAGATAAATGAAATCCAAAAAACCCAAAACAAAACAAAGGAAGAGTGATTGAATACAAAAATGCGTTCTGTAATTTCTAGTACATTGGTTTATCTGCAAAGTGCTTTGTGACTTCTCCAAATTCTCAAATTTTGTTAGGGAATAACAGAAAAATTAGGATTTGTAATTTACATATGTGTGATAATTCCATGCCTGCTTTGGTATGTAAGTTTCCATACTTAAATAATATATTGTCATTTCAAATTATCAATATTTTTTATTATCAAAATTTAGATTATTATTATTGTAACAATTCTTAGTTTTGATTAGATGATTTTAAACAATTATCCTTGCAAAAATTCATCTATAATATCTTACGAAAATTTTTCTTTCTTAACCAATCCACATATGTGTCAGTCAGTGTCAAACCAGGAGACAAAACTATGTTGTAATTTAGACATGTAAAATTTAATATAAAGAAGCTTAACAGTAAAAGGTGGCAGACCATTCCAGGGACAAAAGAGGATTCCCAGGAATAGATAAATAGCACTTACACATAGCAGCCACTGCCTCAAGAGCTAAGGACAAGTACGGAAGGAACTGAGAACTGAGATTCAGATCTCATGTTAGGGGTCATGGCTGACCCAGGAACAGGCCTCCTAAGAGGGTGTGGTTAGGGGGTGTCCACAGTACCTGTTTCACTGGGAGTAGAGAAATAAATTGGAGGTGGCTAGCAGGGCATAGTCTTTTCACTGTGCCCTTGCTAGGTAAGTACCCATTGCTATATTATGTACCACTTAGCCTCCCATACATCCGTCGCTGACAACTGCGCCGCAGGAGAAAGGTTATACAGCCCACTGATTTGCTCTGGCCTTGGAGTGTCCTTCTAGTGCCCTCTATTGACAAAGGATAGCATTTCACAAGTAGGGCAAAGAAGTGCATGTGAAACTGTGAGGAAATAAATGGAAAATTGGCACATATCATTCCTTTGGCTGCTAAGTTACTGCATACGCTCCTACATACCCATTTACGTTTCACATAAATGCTGCCCATCATACAAGTGAAGAAGCTCTCACACTTCATTGCCCAAGATGTGAAGACACAGTCCCAACAGTCATTGAATCTGTCTGTGACTATGTTAATTACTCTTCAAATCTAGTCATGGTTTCATTGATTTAAGACTAAACTCCAATAACTTTGTTTATAAAGTAGTAAGGGGAAGAAAGAAAAAGTAAAATAATTAATTTGCAAATAGGTACACATAACAAGAAAGAGAAAATAAACAAAACTATGTCTTTGTTTCTGAGTTTTTCTACTATCCATTCCATGTTTCCCTTGCGCAATTAGGATGTCAGCTGGATTGAACCCAAACTTTCATTCCCAAAGAGTTTGAGTCCTTTATAATCCTGAATTTGAGATTCTGTAGTTTTTCATTAATTGTGATTATTGGACACAGAAGCACCGAGAGGATGTCCATAGAGTTCCTTGGATTCCAGACATTGTCCTCCTTGTCTTTGTTTTTTAACAAACAAGTCAATTTCCTTTGGTAATTGTGGTCAATCCAGCCAGTAGAGTGGTCTCTATTTTGCCTGTTGTTTCAGTACCATAAGGATCTGGTAAAAGCCAGATGGCAGTTTCATTTTAAAGTTCAATGGAATTGTTCTGAAAAATGTATCGGAAAATCTTCCCACCACCACCTCCACCGTCGGAACTAAGATGTCCAAGCCAACGGAATGAAAAGTTACCAGGACAGGACTTTTTAAAAAACATGTGTGAAAGGGTTATTATGTTTACAAGCTAGAGATACCACTTCCACTTTATTTCTTGATTTCCAGACTTGTTTATTTGGCTATAGATGGGACAATCTTATGTCTCTTTTTCAAAGTAGGTGATGCATTCATAGAACACTATTTTTTTTTCAAGGTCTTAATCTCCCAACTGTTTCCACAACTGAGTTTTAATAAACCAATAAAACTTTGTGTTAATCCAGCAGATTCTGGATTATGGGATTCAAAGAAGAATTTGTTAATCTCATGGCCATGTTCCCATCATTGTACTTTTTTTGTTGAGAAATAAATTATTGATCAGAAGCAATGTTGTGCAGATGCCGTAACAGTAGAAAAAGCATTCCATCAGTCCATGGAGGGAGCGTCAAGAAGTATGTATTAGCTGTCTATTACTGTTATTGAAAAGTACCATAAATGTAGTGGTTTAAAACCATGAGATTTATTAGCTTACAGTCTGTAGGTCAGAAGACTGATATGAATTTCACCGGGCATAAAATCAAGATGTTAGCAGGTTATGTTTTTTTCTGGAGGTTCTAGGGGAGAATCCATTTCCCTTCATTCTGGTTGTTGGCAGAATGTGTTTCCTTGTAGTTCTTGGACTAAGAGTCCTGTGAAATATTAAGAAATATTAGTATTTCTCAGTAGGACCATCCTTTGTTCAAATGAGGCAACACTAAGTGGTTTCCTGGATGACTCCTGGGTGGGCGCTGGTCACCTGAAAAATCAAACCATAATTAGAAGCTTGAAATTTTCAGCTCCCCACTCCCAACCTCTCCAGAGAGGGTTGAGTAGCTGAAATGTATTTAATAATTGATCATGCCTATGTGAAGAAGTCTCCATAAAATCCCAATAGTATGGAGTTTGGAGAACTTCCAGGTTGGCAATACATCCACACAAGGAAAGTGTCACACTGCAACTCCATGGAAATAGAAACTCCCATGCTTAAGACCCTTCTCGACCTCACCCTATATAACTCTTCATCTGACTATTCATCTGTATCCTGTATCACGTTAAAAAAATCGGTAGACATTAAAGAGTATTTCTCTGGGTTCTGTGAGCCGCGTTAGCAAATTAATCAAGCTGAGGATAACGTTGGTGTGGGAACCTTTGATTTGTAGCCAAGTTGGACAAAAGTTGTAGGTAACCTGGGTACCTACTATTTGCTATTGGCATCTGTAGTAGCAGGTGGTGGTCTTGTGGAACTGAGCATCTAACCTCTGGGATCTGACACTATCTCCAAGATGATAGCATTAGAATTGAGTTGAATTGTAGGACACCCAGCTGGTGTCACAGAGAATTGCTTGGTGTGGAAGACAAACCTCCACACATATGGTGACCAGAAGTAAAGTGCTTTGTGTGAGTAGCAAATGAGACACACAGGAGAAAGACTCACAGGAGGGAAAGACTCGTTTTTTTCCCTTAAGAATCCCATTTTCTTTCTAGCTATAAATTGAGAGTTATTTCCATGCCCTAGAGGCTGCCTCATCCCATGACTCATGGTCTCGTTCTTCCATTTTTAATGCCAGCAATGGTCCAGTCTTTCTCATGTCACATCTCTTTGACTCTTCCATAGTCTCAGACCTCTCTCTAACTGCAGCTGAAAAGGTTCTGGTTTTAAGGACTTATGTGATTAGATTGTTTCCATCAAGATACTCTCCATTCAAAAGCCCATAACTCTAATCACATCTGGGCATTCATTTATGATGGAAAATCCTATCAGGATCTGGTAGTAGGTTGACTTTTTAGTTTCTGAAATAAACTTATATGTTTTCTTCTTTTTCATGGAAACTAATATTTTTTTCTTTCACTCAACTAACAATCTGAGAGCTTTTATATATCACTGAGAAAATAGAAGCCATTGAATGTGTTTCTTCATTTAATCACTCACAATTCTACAAAGCCAGCAACTTCCACACACACTATTTTGTACTTTTTTTCAGGTATGATGGAGAACATATTCTTCATCCTAGCAAGACATGACCTCTACTTGTGCATTATATTTAGAGACCCAGCATAGACTTCAGATGGTTCAAATGATAAGAATTTATTGACCTACTTTGAGGATCATATTTAAGAAATTATTGGGGTTCCACTGTTTTGTAACCAAGTGTTCTAAATCATGTCTCTACCTCTATATCTCTCTTGAGTTTCAGGTTTCTGCATTCAGTTTGCTGTATATATTTTCCTGTTTGTACCCATCTTGTCCCCAAAACACAGTTTCCATCTTTCTATGAGGTGTGCTGTTCTTCCTGATTCTCCTTTGCTGGGGAATAATATAGTTACGTGAGAAACTCAGAAATTTAGTGTAATCTTAGATACTTTTCTTTCACCTATCATATTCGATCAATCTCCCTCTTGCCCTCCTACATCCAATATTAATTCTAGTTCCAAAATATTTCTTGAATTTATGTGTTTCCAACCATCAATATTAAAATTGTCCTATATTATGTCTCTGAAATCTCTGGATTGTTGCTATCTCCTTTTTCTTTTCTCCAATACTCATATCCTCAACTCTATCCTTCCCACTTTGTCAGACTGACTATTCTGCTTCATACTTCACAGTAACGAGGCTCATTGCACATTCATCATGGAAGTCTATGTTGTACCATTATTTATTTGGAGTCCTTGCTCCAAGAAAACTGTGCTTCATCTATTGACCTAACCTACATTCTTCAAGATTCAGTTCTGGTATCATCTTTCAGGTGAGTTTCCCACATAGCTCTCAGATTGGGTAATGTTCCACTAGTGTGAAAAAGTAAAGCATTTCTCTCTTTGCATTTTACTGAAATTTAATGTTTAGCTAGCAGTCTCAATACTCTCCACTAGATTATAAACAATTTTTGATTAAGAAACATGTCTTTTTATGTTATATTGCCAGCACTTACTTTCCCCAAAGTGTAAAGCAACATTTGCTTAGTTAGCTTTTACATATAAAGTTAAAACAAATTGTTGGTAGGCTTAACCAAGCAATGATTTGCATGATTTGAAGAAACTTAAAACCTGAGACTTTCCAGGAAGATCCATATATTATGTAAGACTTGTTTTTCTAGCTCCACATCCAGATTGCTCATTTTACAAAAAAAGAAGTCTCTTAAATAGTATCAATTTAGTGCCTTTTAAATATGTAAAAATTTTTATTGTTAATGTAAAATAGATATTAAAATGCATGTTAGAAAATAAAAGTGTTAACTCTATTCAGAAATATTTGATTATAAAAATTAAGCATCTTTTGAAAGCTAATGCTTACATTTTATATCTCATAAATTTTTTTTCTAAATATTGGAACCTGTTACATGGTGTTGCTTGACTAATTGCTGATTACAGAATAGCCTTGTTAACATAGGTCTTGAAATTATGATGGCTTTTATTAAAATAGGAATCTACCTATGTGTATAAAGACACATATGGAAGACAGAAAATTACTGGTGATTATTCATTTTTAAGAAAAATTCCCTACAAAATTATTTCAGCCAATGCAGAGTAAAAATAAAGGTACTAATGTAATTATAATACAATATCTTGGGTAGAAGATTTATTATACTTTATAGAGTTATTTCCTAACATTTTCTCTGGAACGATGATGTGCAAACAGTATACAATTTCCTGCTTTTTAGGCATATATTTAAGTATTTATCATTTTCCTCCATCTAAATATACATGCAAGTGCTTTAAGCAAAATAGAAATATGCAAATCCAGCTCTTCTCAGAAGAGATAAACCAGGACTGTATTTTTTAAAATAATTCCTAACCTTATAAAATATTAGAAATATGATTGTTTCAGAATTCACTTTAATATAATTTGATTGGCATAATTTAAATGTCAAAATTTTGTTTAAATATTGCAATTCAAGACTTTTGCTAAAACTAATCATTGTGACAGATAACGAGTTGTTTGATTCTCTCTCACCACCTTTTCTTTCTTTCTTTTTTAATGTGTGGCTCACCCAGTGATTACCTCAAGTCAAAACCAAGGCTTTGAAAAGGGGATTTTTAGGGTAAAAAAAATACTCTGTATGATATTATAATGATGGATATATATATATATATCAACATACATCTGTCTAAACCCATAGAATAGCAATAGCAAGAGTGAACCCTAATGAAAACCACGGACTTTGGGCGTTTGTGGTGTGTTTATGTGGGTTCATCAGCTGTAACAAATGTACCACTCTGGTGGGAATGTTGATAATGCAGAATGCTATGCATGTTTGGAAGTAAGGAGTATAGAAACGTATCTGTTTATTCCTCTCAATTTTGCTATGGACCTAAATCTGCTTTAAGGAAAGGGGGAATTCTTTTTATTTATTCATTTATTTGAAAGCGAGGGAGAGAGCACAAGCAGGGGGAGTGGCAGAGGGAGAGGGAGAAGCAGGCTCCCAGCTAAGCAGGGAGCCTGATACAGGGATCTATCCCAGGACCATGGTATCATGACCTGAGCAAAGGCATATGCTTAACCGACTGAGCCACCCAGGCACCCCAAGGAGGAATTCTTTTTAAAAAATGGAGTGAATGTGCTAATATATAAAGAATGAATATAGGCCAAAATGGACATTTCTTTAAAAAAATATACAAATAAATACATGAAAAGATACTCAACATCATTATTCATGAGGGAAATTCAAATTAAAACAATAATGAGATACTACTTAGGCCAAATCACAATGTTAATTTAATTATTATTATTTTTTCTTTCTGTTGATGCGTGTCCTATGGCTTCTGTATTGGAATTTCCCTTGGCCATCCGGGCAGGATATGCCTAATTGCAGGTCTCTGATGTCTCCCACCCAGGATTCGTCCCCCTATCCCCTTTCCTGTGGGACCCAGGTCTCACAAAACTATCTAACTGCCTATCAGAATATGACCCAGCAATTCCACTTGTAGATACAAACCCAAGAGAAATGAAATGTATGCCCACATGAAAATTTATACATGAATGCTCTTAGCAGCATTATTCATCATCGCCCAAAGGTAGAAACAACCCAAATGTCCATCATTGGATGAATAAATAAAATGCAGTGTATCTATACATAGAATATTATTCAGTTATAATAACAAATGAAGTATTTGATACAGGCTACAATATGTATGAATTTGACATCATGGTAAGTGAAAGAAACCCAATACACATGACCACATATTGTGTGATTTCATTTAAATGAAATGTTCAGAGCAGGCAAATCTTTAGATACAGAAAGTAGATCAGTGGTTGCCTAGGGCTGGGGGAGTTTGGGGAGAAATGAATGACTACTAATAGTGAATATATGCAACTCAGCGAATGTACTAAACACATCGCTGGATTGTTACATGTGTGAATTGTGGGACACATGAATTGTATCTCCTTAAAAAAAAAAAACAAGGGTTTCCCATGGTCCCACATCTTTAATTTTTCTAATTTTAGTGTTTCAAGCCATAGCATTGATAAATTCATATTTACTTTTGTATTAATGCAGGCCTAAAAACCATGTATATTCACAGGAAGTTGAATTTTTGCCTTCATTTTGACTGAAGCATAATTGTCATCTACATTTGTGTCTGTCTGTGAGTTCCCTCCTATATCATATTTCAAATGTTCTTTGAATGTAAGTTTCAGAACTCTGTGCACTTGACAATGTTCAGATCTCCTACTTGGCAGGTGTTCTCAGTATAGCCAAGCCTTCAAAAACTAGCAAACTCCTATCACATACAGGAAAGATTTCCCCAGATGTCAGCCTTTTAAAAAACCTTAAGTTCTTACATTGTCTCAGTTGGTCTTACTTGACTGACTTACCTATTTGATTATACCTTTATTTTAAATAATGATATAATCTTCCCTTTAGCCCAATTGTATAAATGTATATGCCATTGGATGTACCGTAACCACTTCTGAGCTTTAAAAATAGAAACAATTTGCATAAAATTATCTACGAGATTTTTTCTCATAAGAATTTGACATATGCTATCATAATAAAAACAGCATGAGAACAAAGAAAAAGGTTTGTATAGATCAGAAAACAAAACAGAAGAAAATCTCACTGGAGACTGACATCCAGCTAACAAGTCCCTTCAAGTCTGTAAATACCTCTGTCTTTTGGCTTGCCGATTCAGAATCAGTAAAACTGTGTTCAGTCACTGTGCCTTGTAACAAAATTATTTCAAGCAAAGTACCCAAAGGAGCCAGAGGAACAATAAGGTTATTCTTACACAGATTGACTATCAAACCTGAAAGAGAAGGTAAAAGTCTCTAAGTTCATACTGCAAGCACTCTTTCCACAAGCATGTGTACTCCCTGCTGTCCCCTAAATGTCCTCACTATGCATTTTTTTTTTAATTGCAGGATTGCCATTAACCTATCAGTCCCTGAAGACCCTAACTTTGGTTTTTCTGTTTACCCTCTGAGTTTTTGTGAAGACAAATTAGAGCAATATAAAACAAATGTATGTGCTTGAATTTAACCAGTTCTTTTCTATTTACACTGCTTCGAATGTCGTCCAGGTGAATTTCACCTTTTTGTGACTATTAAAATCTGCTTACTGGAAGATTTGCAACAGCTACTCCCTCTCTTTTATTTCCCACTATAGAAATGTACACGTGAACATTGCACACACACTCACACACTGACTTACATTTGGAAATTAAAATGAAATGCATTGAAAGTAGCGCCTCTCCTATATATAGTATTGCTTTTCTAACCACTAATAGAAAGTTATGCCAACATGCATTGAAGAAGTTGAAGGAATCCCTCTTCAGGTAATTTGTTTGAAAATAATACATTTGTTTCTATATATATGTATATGTATTTTTTTTTTGACATGCAGAGGATTGTTATGAATGACAGCTGAGTCAGCATCGTCACTTAACTAAAAACCACATAAACTTTAAAATGCATTAATCTGCTTGATTGGATCTCCACACATACCATAGGCTAGGTAACTGAAACAATAGAAATTTATTTCTCACAGTTCTAAAGATGGAAAGTCCCAGATCAAGGTGCAGCAGAGTTTGTTTCTGGTCAGGCCTTTCTTCCTGGCTTTCAGGTGTAAGCCTTCTCTCTGTGTCCTCACATGGCCTCTCCTTGGTGTATGAGCATGGAGCCTGATCTTCCTCTTGCTTTATCTTCTTATAAAGTGGTCAATCCTATCAGATTAGAACCCCACCTTTATGACCTCATTTAAACTTAATTATCTCTGTCCCATAACCTCTATCCCAAATACTGTCACCTTGGGGGTTAGGGTTTCAACATATGAATTTTGGGGGGACACAATTCATTACACGGTAATGTCCAAAAATGAACTTCTAGTCTTCCCACAAAAACCTAGGTGCTCACTATTCTCCACATATAAAATTAATGGCAACTTTAGCCTTCCAGTATTCTAAGGCTGAAAACTTTGATCCATTGTGATTCTGTCTCTCACACTTTGCATGCCCTCTGTGCAACTCTTATACAATCTTCCCCCAGCTCATCCTGTTCCAATTATATTGGCTATCTCGCTGTTCCTTGGATATGTAGGCAGACCATTTCCTTAAGTCACTGCACTAAGCTATTGCTTCTGCTGGAAGACATTAGCTAATATTCTTAAGTATATGCTCAAAGGAAGTTATCTAGACATAGTACTTAACAGGGCAGCTTGTAGCCGCCCATATTCATGATCTTTTCCTCCTACTTAACATTTCCTTGGGACCATGGTACTTATTGTCTTCCAGTATGCTATATAAATTTCTAATTATTGTCTCATGTTTCTCATCTTTCTCATCTAATTATCGTCTTTAAGAAGATGTCTACCCATCCAAGATATAAGTTCCATATTACTGATATACTCCAAGTGCCTAGAAGAGTGCTCAGTACATTAGAGGATGCTCATAAAATATTTGTTAAGTGAATGAAAGGTTTCTGATCAAGATGTTCTGCTAACAAAACCCAAACAATTCACTTCTAATTGAAAAGCTGCATTTATTTTCTATGTTTTATAACAAGTAACCTCACCTATAGTGGCTTAAGATAACATACATGTTACGATTGCTATGGGTGAGGAGTCTGAGCACAGTTTAGTTCCATACTCTTCTCAGGCATGCAGGGCTGGGTTGATTTCTCATTTGGAGGCTTGACTGGGGAAGGATTTGCCTCTAAGTTCATGTGGAATGGGCGCAGAGTTAATTTCCTTGCAGTGGTATGACTGAGTATTCCCATTTGTTTCTTGTTTAGTTGAAATCTGCTCTCCTGTCCTAGAGCCCACTCACAGCCATCCACCAGGCAGTCTTTTCCATAGGCAGTTCTAAATTTGGAAGTGTGCCTCTTCAAGGTCAGGAAGGATAATGTCTCTCACCTCAGAAAGCCCTAGTCCCTTTTTAATGTGGTTTCACCTTATGTTGTCAGGTCCACCCCAAATAACATCCCTTTTGATTAATTCAAAGTCAACTGATTTGGGACTTTAATTACATATGCACTATCCTTTCACTTTGTCACAAAGATAACTTAATCAAGGGAGTGACATGCCATCCCATTTGCCATTTAACAAACCTTAATCACAGGAATGACATCCCATAAGAGTTGCCACATTCTCTTAGCTAGAAAGCAGTCACAGGTACTTTGACCACTCAAGAGGGACAAATGTGTGGACATCAGGAGGCAGAAAATCATTGGGGGTCAATGTAGGGTCTGTCTGCATGCAAACTAATTGGTTTTTATAAGCCAGCTGCAAATTAATGCATTTGTTCTATGTTAAAAAATCCTTTTTTAAAATATTTATTTATTTATTTTAAAGGGTGGGGGGTATTTTAAAGAGGGAAAATCTCTAGCAGGCTCCCCGCTGAGTGCAAAGCCTAATGTAGGGCTCAACCCCAGGACCCTGAGATCATGACCTGAGCTGAAATCAAAAGTCAGATGCTTAACTGATAGCCACCCGGGCACCCCTCTATGTTAAAAATCTTAAATGTTTTTAGACACAATGTTTTACTTTGGGTTGTGTACTTGGAAATTTTAATTTATCCTTCTCTCACACCCACAGATGCACTCAACTAAGTAAAACAAAATAAAATTTAACAGTGTATGCATTAAATATATATATTAAAAAAGTTGTGGTCTTTAATTTAATTCCCCTGGTTACAAATATCCTTAGGCATCTCTAAATACGCTTATGAGTGATAATTGCTTCCTATTTTTTACCCCCCTTTTAAATTGAATTTTCTATTTGTATGAGCATTTTATCTACTGTACCCTAATTTGCTGTTGGTTATATAGTTTTTTATAAATATCTCCTTAAATTTGGTAGCTTATATTTTAATTTTATTAAACTTTTTTGTTTTTTGCTTTCAGTGTAGTCAAATTTATTAATTTTCTTCATTAGTCACTGCATTTTGCATCTTTAATTTTTTCCCCTATCCTTAGATTGGAAAGCTATTCCCATTCATTTTAATGTTTTCAAGATTTGTTTTAATACTCTTCATTTTTCTGGACCTGATTTCTTTGTGTGTTGTGAGTTACATTTTTTTTTCTTGCACATTGATGATCAATTTTTCCAGTTTCATTTACTGAAGGACTTTTATTTTTCCAGTGATCTGCAAGGGTACCTATGTCATATATCAAAATACCATATACATTTGGGACCATGTCTGGGTTTTCTATTCATTCTATTGGATCTTTTGCTTTCCCAGCACCATATTACCTTAATAACTAAATCTTTGTAATAAACGTTTATATCTGTTAGGGTAGTTTTCCAGCTATTGCTGTTATTCTTCAAAATATTTTAACTACACTTAGCAATTAAATTTTTTATATATATTTTAATACAACTTTTCAAGAGCAATAACAAAATAGCAGTATAACCTTGATGGCATATTCATCGGAGCTGTGTTGACACTATAGTTCCCTTTGGTAAAATTCTCATCTTTCTATTATTGTCTTTATACCTACAAATTTCTCAATTTATTTAGATTTCTCCATTTATTAAGGTTTTCTTTGTCTTTGAGTAAAGTTTTAATATATGCCATGCATAGAACTTGCATATCTTTTTGCTCCATTTATTCCCAGTTACACTATATATTTTGTTACTATTATAAATAATGCAGTTACCATTATGTTTCAAATTATTTATTTCTGGTTTGTTAGTCGAAATTGACTGCTATGGTTTGATCATAAGTCCAGTTCTCTTGTTAAACTTTCCCATATTTGTTGACATTTTTCATTATAAATATTCTTTTTAAGTCTAAAAAACTAATATAAATATTTTAAATTGATTGGATATTGAATTTAATCATGTCCAAATTGGGACAGCATTTTCAAAAACCATTTAAGTAACAAAAAGTAAGAGCCAAAATATCAAATGTTGAGAAAGTGTAGATCATCTGAATTTCTTAAATTTTGATGCTAAAATTTTAAATTAGTACAGCTCTTTTGGAAACATTATTCAACTATTTTTAAAAAGTTATAAACACACATCCAAGAATTCCACAATTGATTATATTCCCAAGAAAAAATTTAACATCCGAACTCAAAGGTGTGTATAAGAGGACCTATAAAAGCAGTGTTCATAATAACAATGAAAAAAAGCCCCTAAGTTCCCATTAGCTGTATGAAAAAAATTACTTTATATTCACACCATAGATTATAGAGTAGTAAAATTAATGAACCAACATGGATATACCTTAGAAACATAACGTATGGGGGAACAAAAAAGAAAAAACTTTCAGAGAGCAACATCAGTAGGATAATCATTTTCAAAATTTTACAAACAATTGTAATTTTGTAGACATGCAAAAGTAAACAAAATACAGGTGAGAGCACTTGAAAGGGAGCAAGAGAAAGAGAGACGTGAAGATAGGGAGAGAGAGAAAGGGAGAGAAAGAATGTGTGAAGATGTGACATTGTATCTACCACTTAATAACTGACCAATCAGTTGAGCTTTGTTCCATACATCACCAGTATAAGCTGACATATCTAGCTCACGGTGGCCTAGTAATGGAGAAGAACAAGCACATTTTGGTCCTATTCCCTTCTTACCAGAAGAAATTTCATCAGGACAGTAAGAATAGATTTCTAGGTAAGAATATTATTGAGCTGAATCTTTTGCCATAGCTCATGCTTTAATGATTTAGGCAGCTTAACTGGGAAGAGGTGTGCAAGATTGCTACATGGCTGTCAACAAAGAAAGCACATCTTTAACACATTATTTGTTTTTTTGTGTAATAATAGAGAAAGTCTGAGTCAACAGAGCTTGTTTGAGTTAAAGAATAAATTCATTCGATTCTGTTAACCATATAAACTGAGCGTCTTTACGTGCCTAGCGCTCTGTTCAACACCCTGAATGGAACACCGCTATTTGAACCTCTGTCCCCTTCCCTAGGAAATGACAACTCATTTGGTGACAACAAAACATCAATACATAAAACAATTTGAGTTGACCGTGAAGCTGCTTTTAATCAGCCTAACACAGCTGCTGGAAGCATCTACAGAATTAGTTTTGCTCAGCCACAAGTTCAATCCTAAAGTTAACATCATTGCCCTTGCTGATGTGGTTCTGGGCCAAGGTAGGCAAGAGGCTAACAAAATTTGTCCAATTTACTCTAAGCAATTTGATTTAACTGGCAGTTGTTACCTTTGTGTCCCATCTCCTGACGGGCAGATTTAGAGCTGTGCGATATCCAGTCAGGCTGCATGCCAGGGTGTCAGGACCCAACTGTAACTGCCCTGGCTCTCCCCACTGTAATCTCTATGAACAGCAAACGGATTAACATTTCACAGTCAAAACACAAGGCAGTGGCTAAAACTCCCAGTACTCTTTTGTGTGTGTAGAAGAAACCCTTCACTCTTTTGGACAGCAAGCTAAAAGACCTTGCTTGTGCCCCAAGCCTGGCAGGAAGCAACACATTTCTCCTTGAATTCAAAAGGATGGGTACAATTTATAAATCTAAATGATTTGTAATTTCCAATGGGTGGTGTACATAAAAAATCTAAATCTCGCGTCACCAATTGTGATGGCTGTGAAGCGGGTTACGTTTATTCAGAAGGCATTTGGCTACTAGTGCAAGCCTGAAAATGTACTTGAAATTGTTCAGATGAACTAGTGCATGGTTGGTTATTCTTTCGCTTAGATGTGTACTGCTAATTTATGTTTGTCTGTATTTGTGATAAGGGTGGATGTTTTGTTGTGTTGTGAAAGCATGTATCTTTTTTTAAGGATGTCTCTGTTCCACATGCATAGCTCACTGATGAAATGATGATAAACCCATACACGCTCTGTGGAACCATTCTTCTTTCCAAAAATTAGGATTGGCTTTCTCATCGCGTCTGACTATCGTAAGAATTTGGTCATAAAGATCTATGGACTGGGAGCATAGCTACTCAATATACAATTGTTGAGTAAATCACTGAGTAAAGATTTTTGCCACTGCATTTGCCACAGGTTTATAGCATAAACTATGAGAGCCTATTCTGGTATGTTTTTCTTTTCTGACTTTCCTGAATTTTTCTGGCTCAATCCAGAATTCATATAATTTAAAATTTTTCAATACATATATAAATATATGTACTTTTTACTGTTCTACCCATCAAATAATTGAATGTTAAAATACAAAAGACATTTCAGAAACAGTTCGTCATCAAGAATCATAGTCTGAATTTTGGTCATTATTTTCTTTATTATTTTTATGATATACATACAATCACAATCATTCAAAGACTCTTTATTTTTTTTTAAGACTTTATTTATTTATTTGAGAGAGAATGAGAGAAAGCCCGAGCAGGGGGGAGGGGCAGGGGGAGAGGGACAAGCAGACTCTTCGCTGAGCAGAGAGCCTGATTCAACCTGGGACTTGATCCTGGGACCCAAGGATCATGACCTGAGCCAAAGGCAGATACTTAACGCACTGAGCCACCCAGGCACCCTCAAAGACTCTTTACAAGTGACAGTGTATTAGTGTCCTAAGGCTTCCCACAAATTTGGTGCAGTTCTGAAGGAGACTTAAAATACAAAATCGAAGTGTCATGGGAGGCACCCTCTCTCCAAAGTCTCTGGGAGGAAATCCTTCCTTGTCTCTTCCAGCTTCTGATAGCTTCATGTGCTCCTTGGCTTACGGCAGGATAAGTCTAATCTCTACTTTTGTTTTCATATGGCTTTCTCCCCTGTGTCTCTGGATCTCAAATCTCCCTCTGTCCTTCTAAGACACTTGTCATAGGATTTAAGGCCCACCCTAAATCTGAAATGATTTCATCTCAATTACCTTAGTTTAGTTACATCTGAAAAACCATTTTTACATATAAAGTCACCTTTATGGGTTACTGGTAGACATATCTTTTGAGGGGCCAAAATTCAATCCACTACAGGCAGTAAAGACTATAAAGGGACATCTATTTTATTGGAGGAAGAGTTTTAGTTAGTAGCAAAAAAAATGGGCTATGTTAGTAAATTTAGGAAATATCTGTAGGGCAGCCAGACTATAAAGGGAAATGAGGGAAGAAACACTGTTGAGAGGGCTATAGGGGATTTACATTCTTGCAGCTCTAAGAATGAGGTGAGCCAAGAACAAGGTTCAAATTTGAACAGATGGAGGGATTCCAACAGTCATTGCATCAGGAACCATTCCTGATTATGTAAGTTACAGGAGCCTTCCTCACTTCTTGATCATGATTATATAAAGAGAAAAAGCATATACAATCAGTTGTAATTACAAGAAAAGCAACATATGGTTTAGCTATCTTAAACATGGAAGCAAATCCAGAGATGAGTTTCAGAGATATGGGTGCAACAAAATATGAGGTCACACGAGAAAGGTTTTGAATAATGAATCTGCTATGAAATTACAAAATTGATCAATCTCCCATTGATTTGGTTTATATTCATTAGAAATAAATGGAATATTTGTGGATTGAAGTTGCCTTCTTTGTCTGATGTGATAATGGACAGAAGAAAAGAAGCTAAAGGAAGATAATTAACTACATATGACAATATTGAACCTGAAAAATTGGTTACAAAGCTAGGCCATCCGATCATTTCAAGAAGACTAAGTGCTTAGAGAGGTAAGTAGACTTGCACAGCAATCTTGCACTTTCTTTGCACAACTTGATTCATTTGAGATAAGGCTAATTTTACTGAGAGACTTGTCCTTTTTAAAAGGCATTGTAACAGTCAGATATATTTGTGTATTTAAGTTTGCTGCGAGAGCTGACCCTCTCCTCCACCATTCTGACTGCCACAGTTATAAGAGTTTCTCGATGCAATGCTAGTCCCCGATTCTATTTCAGGACCTGTAGACCCTTCTCAGAGGAAGGTATTGTGAGAAAGACAAGAGTGAACTTGTTCTGAAGTACTGGACTGCAACAGAAAAATTCAAGGAGGTCTAAAAAGGGTTAGAGATTACAGCAGTGTTGTCTCTTATAGCTCAGGATATATAAAAGCTGTGGTGAAATCGGAGGTCTCGATCTTTGCACAATAACTTGCTAAACAATCATGTGATGAGTTACTACATACCCAGCCTATAGTGACTGTAAATTGTCACGATAGTCAGTTAAAGGGAGAAAACAAAAATCTTTTTTTTTTTTTTAAAGATTTTATTTATTTATTTGACAGAGATAGAGACAGCCAGCGAGAGAGGGAAACACAAGCGGGGAGTGGGAGAGGAAGAAGCAGGCTCATAGCGCCGGGATCACGCCCTGAGCCGAAGGCAGACGCTTAACCGCTGCGCCACCCAGGCGCCCCAGAAAACAAAAATCTTTGTTAAGGCTTTGATCATGGATTAAGTCATGCTCTTACAGAAGAACCAGAATTAATATTATTAGTAAATTTAAAAAGAGAGATATCAATAAACTTCTATAAACTGATTATTGCTAAAAGAACACGATATGATACAATTTATGCCATGTTAAAAGGACTCATGATAACCAAATAAAATGAGTGAAAATTCATTAAAATAAATCAGGATTAATCATGACTTTGAAGTTTTCAACAGATTAAGTAATAAACATTATTTGATTTGGGAATGTGAGTTAAATTTGCTTTTCTTTATGGGACCCTCATTAAAAGGAAAATGTATAATACTATTAATTTATTTGAGGTAGGAAATAGTTCCTTGCTGAAAATATAATCTTTAAAAAAAGTGAGAACAAAATAGGATCTTGATATCATTTTGTGTTATTAAAATAAATGCATTAATTTATTTATTCATATAATTTCATTCAAAATCTTAATTACAGGCAAGATTTGAGAATCTACTATATTGAAGATAATTGCATTAAGAACCAGGGGGAAATGGAAGTTGGAATTTGGATAAAACTTCTCCTACATGAATATTCAGGTATCTGTACTGCTCTGGACACAGAATAATTTATTATTGGCAAATGAGTAGCATGTATAGTAAGGTACATAAAAATGTGATGACTGCCTAAAGAAATAAAATAAAACATGTTGTCAGAGTAAGACACCCATGTCTATTTTTTGAAAAAAAAAAACCTTTCTTTTATATTTCTGAGAAGTAAAATGATTTCTTTCATATAATTAGCATGATACTGCTAAAACATATCAAGTGCAATACACAATGGTTGATTTCCAAATATTTATCAAAAATTACTAAGAACTCAGATGCTGTCTTAACTGCTTTTCTGTACTAACATGTTGCTGAAAAAAACTCTATGAAGTAAAGTTATTTTCCCTGTTTCATAAATGAGGTTAGTGAAACACAAAAAGAGCTCACTTGCCCAAGGTTGTACAGATAGCATGTGGAACAGCAAAAAGACGGTGACAAAGGAAAAAAAAAGAGAATACATTTGATAAAGCATAGTGAGATACAACAGAAAACAGGATTTTTTTTAAGCTCTCAGACATTCATGAAAAATCAGGTGCACTTAAATAAATTAGGTAGGTTTTTCGGTATCTTGTAGGTAGTTATGATTCTACCTGCCTTTTATTTCTAAAATGAATCCAGCCAAATCAACTAATGTAAATAATAACTAATGTAAAATTTTCATAGTAGTATCTTACCAGCTTGTATGTACCAGACAACTTGTAGAAACTGAAATAAAAATAATATTCATGGTCAGATATCTGTTAAAATATATGCTGTTCAAAACACATCAAATAAAATTATCAAAATTCTCTCAGGGCTATTTATTATAAGACATTATTTTTAAGAGTTTTAAACCATTTTCTTTTATAGTTACTGAACCTTTGCAACACTCCTATAAACAAGGCAAGTCTTTTGTATTCATTTAAAAATGATAAATCTAGACTTACAGAAGGTAAGTGCTTTCCGCAAATCACACAAAACAAAACAAAGAAAACAAACAAGGAAAGACCTAAATGCAAGATCCTTGATTCCATACTTAATCCAGAATCTTTTACACTTAATTCTTCTGAGGGAAAAATGTTTGGCTTTAGCCATGGAAGCTGCTACAGTAATTGCTTTCAGGAGGCTGCATAAACATTTGGAAAATGTATTATGTAACAAATACTATAAGAGGGATCAATGCAAGGTGTATTCTATAATGTATTCTAATTAAGGGTTTGGAAAAAAAAATTATGAGCACTAGATAATTTCCTTAGAGGGAAAGTTAAATAAAAGAGCTCAATAACGTCTGAACTATAAGTAAAAATTTTAAAAAAAAATCTACCAATGCTTCCCTAATTTAGTTAATTTTGGAAAGGTAATCCTTTATATGTGATTTATAAAATACGTATAAATTTATAAGCTTGGCAAGACACAGTACTAGAAAATATACCCACTCTCCCTCCAGAAGCTGTAATATTGCACAGAATGTTATAAAAAATGTTAAATCAAAGAAGATTTATTATTGTCTAGGACTCTGGGTCTTTAAATTTTCTAATATGCTTGTGCCTACATAATTTACCAAGCAGCTTAAAACCCAAGATTATATCTCAGATCCAATAGATGTGAATCTCTCCCCGTCCATTTGTAATGAAGAACAGATTAAAGATTTCACTAATGAAAATGATTGAGATTAATCCAGAAAAGCTGGGACAGACCTTCCCAATAAATAAGCTGGCTTTAAACACTTAATCTGATGAGGCTAGGGAGAGTTTAATTAAGATTCTATCTCAAATTCATCTAATATTCAAGAGTAAAATATCTGCTAAAACAGATTTCTCTTTAACATGATTTTTTCCCTCCTCCTTGGCTCTGACTAAAAAAATAATTTAAATTGGAATAGACAAAAATCATTCCATCAATTTTATTTTCTTTGGTAGGAATCACAGCTGTGAGTGAGTAATAAAGATAAAATTGCTCACTGACTTTTGGAAGGTCTCCCACTTGAGATTGAAGGTTAACATAGTATAAGTGTTGTATACCTGTTTTATTCTCTGGGTGACTATTCAATTCTCATAGATAAATTAAAGGCTGTAACATTTAGAGTAACAACGCTGACTGTTACTTGATGCTCAAGTTAATGATGCCAGTGGATGTCCCGTAGTAAGCAAGCAAAATAAAGGTGGTTACTATGCTTACATTCAAATACACACTACTAAGTTGGAAAGATGAGAAACAAGTCTACAAAAATAGTTAATTCTAGTTAAAAGAACAAAACTCAGATTTTTACTGGCTGAACTCTCTAGCTGCTAAATACTGTACTCTCTTCTAAACCACTAACAATTTATTTTAATCTTATGTTTATAGAGTCTATGAATGAACAATGTTGATTCATGATAACACTTTTCAAATTTGGGAATCCCAGAAATTTCCTGGGGAAAAAAGTGTGAACTTAGTGTTTGTGTCCTTTCCCTAAAACAGAGATCTAATATGTTTTCTTTTGTTGAATTTGACATTTAGATATGATGCATTCTACATTAAAGAAAATATTTATACATTAACTACAAATTTACCGCAGCCCTTGGACAAGTCAGGCAAATAATATAAAAACATCCTTTCATCTTTCTGATGCACATTTTCCCTCTATTCAAGCGCAGTTCTTCATACTATGGATACAGATCAATATCCCCATCCATTATCTCTCCTCTCTGTTACTGAAGAACGTCTTTATCTCTACCAGATTTGTTAAATCACTACCGATGTTTGAGTGAACTTAATTAAAAACAAACCCAAGCAACCAATAAATGGTAAGTCTAACAAAAATCCTTGCTTGAACCTGTATCTTTTCTGATTTATATGCTGTCCTTTCCTTCCTTTTGTAGGCAATCTTGTTGAAATGTAACTTAGAGTCCCTTCACTTTTTATTCTCTTTATTTTTCATACCTTTTTTTTTTCCCCCTCATTCTTATTCCACTGCAGTCTGGCCTCTTCCTCTACTATAGTCCTGGAACTGCTGTCGAGAGGAACCAAAATCCTCCTGATTTACAGACAGGTCGCCATTTTAATCACTGTCCTTTGCTTTAAGTGCCGGGTTCCGTATTCAGGATGTATTATTTGTATTTGCCTATGGTAGATGTAAGACTGTAATTTTCTTCTGCTCTGGCTCTTACTTCTGAGTCTCCTTCTCAGGTTCCCCCTCTGTCCATTCTTTAAGTTGTTAATATTCTTTTGGTTTCTTCTCATTGTGTCCATTTTTACTGCACGAATTTCTTCATGTTTATGGTTTTGACTATAAACATGACTCTGCTCAGTATAGTTGTTTGGGTCATGCGGAGATAGCTCAAGTTCCAATAAACATTCCAATACCAATGTTCATCAATAACACTGATCCTAAAAATCCAGCAACCACTTATTTTACCCATGATGAGTGTCAGACCATATTATCACTTATATATATATATATATATATCTTTTCATTTTTACAATTATCCACCTAATAGATTGCCATGAGTTTTAAATGGGATATTTCTGGCAAGAAGTAAAAATTAGAACAGTGACAACTTTATCATAGGAGATAAAAAATGAATGTCTACTAATATATAAATATTTTCATTATTTTTTTCTTAACTATTCTTGATCTGAAGTTTTTATTTTCTCTTTGACCCTAGAGAATATGACTTTTTACCTTAAGTCCTTTATTAAAATGTTGATAGTTGTTTTACTACATAATTGAACTATTATGAAGAACTTATTGAAAACTTCTGTGCATCTATATCTCTATCTATCTATCTATCTATCTATCTATCTATCTATCATGATCATCAATCTATCCAATCCATCTATCTAAGCTTTAGTGAAACCTTAAATAGGAGACTCATTTCCCAAATTTTAAAAAAGCTTTATTTAAGTAATCTCTACACCCAACGTGGGGCTCGAACTCATAACCCTTAGGTCAAGAGTTGCATGCCAGCTGGCACCCCTCTTTTCCTAATTTTTAAGGTAGAGGGTATATCAACCATTTTTGATCAAATAAAATAAATTAGTCTAATGTGTTTTGTCTATATAGTCTGTCAAAAATTGAGAGATGTGTTAGAATGTCCACTGCTATCTTTTGAAGTATAATTGGCTTATAGTATCTTATTAGTTTCAAGTATGCATAATAGTGATTCAATATTTTATATATTATGAAATAACCCTCATGATAAGTCTAGTTGCCATTTGTCACCATACAAAGTTATTATAATATTATTGACTATATTCCCTACACTGTACATTAATTGCATCCCGTGACTTATTTATTTTATAACTAGATGTTTGAATTTCTTAATTCCCTTCACCTCTTTTGTCAGGCCCCAACATCACCCCTCTGGTAACCAATAATTCATTTCTTGCATCTATGAGTCTGCTTGTTTTGTTTTATTCGTTCACTTATTTTGTTTTTTAGATTCCACATATAAGTAAAAACATGCAGTTATCTGTCCTTTTCTGTTACTTATTCCACTTGGCATAATACTCTTTTGTCATTCCATGTTGTCACAAATGGCAAGATTTCACTTTTTTTGGCTGAGTAATACTCTAGAGTGTGTGTGTGTAGATTGATAAATCTATCATCGATCTATATCACATGTTCTTTATCCATTTATCTATTGATGGACACTTAGATTGTTTTTCTATCTTGACTATTGTAAATAATGCTGCAATTAAAATAGAAATGCATATATGTCTTCAAATTGATATTTTCATTTCCTTCAGATAAATACCTAGAAGGGGAATTGCTGGATCATATGGTATTTCAATTTTTAACTTTTTGAGGAAACTCTATACCACTTTTCATAGTGGCTACATGAATTTACATTCCCACCAACATTGTAAAAGAGTTTCATTTTCTGCACATCCTTGCCAACACTTGTTACTTTTTGACTTTTTTGATAATAGTCAATCTGGCAGGTATGAGGTGACATCTTATTTTGGTTTTGATTTGCATTCCCTGATGATTAGTAATTTTGAAAATCTTTTTATGTGTCTGTTGACCATCCACTGCTATTTTGTTTATAGCAATTAAGTATCTCCAAAATTAAGCACAGTATGTTTTTAATATTTTATTGAGATTAAATTTACTGAATTTAAAATTAGCCATTTAAATTTATTTCTCTATTAAGGTATAATTGAATACAACATTAAATTAGTTTCAGCTGTATAGCATAATGCTTTGATATTTGTATATATAGTCGACCTTCGGGCAACATGGGTTTGAACTGTGCAAGTCCACTTACATTCACAGATTTTTTCAAAAAATACAATACAGTACTGTAAATGTATTTTCTCTTCCTTATGATTTTTTCAATAACATTTTATTTTATTTAGCTTACTTTATTGTAAGAATACAGCATGTGATAAGTATAAGTATAACATACAAAGTACGTGTTAATCAGCTGTTTATGTTATTGGTAAGGCTCCCAGTCTGTAGTTGGCTATTAGTATTTAAGTTTGGGGGGCGAGTCAAAGTTAGAGTGTGTATTCAGTTGCACAGGAGGTTGCTGTCCCTACCCGCTGCATTGTTCAAGGGTCAACTGTGTTGCAAAATGATCACCAAAATAAGTCTAGTTGATATCTGTCACTATACAGAAGTTACAGAATTCTTTTTTATGTTGAGAACTTTTTTCAAGATTTTATTTAAATTTGTTAGTTAATATATATTGTATTATTAGTTTCAGATGAGAACTTTTTAAGACCTATTCTCTTACCAACTTTCAAATATGCAATAGAGTATTAACCACAGCCGCCGTGCTGTACATTTCATCCCCGCGACTTATTTATTTTATAACTGAAAGTTTACCTTTTCACTCCCTTCACTCATTTCACCCACCCCAAATTAACCATTTTGAAGTGAACAATTCAGTGGCATTTAGTACCTTCACAATATTGTGCAACTACCCCCTATCTAATTCTAAAATATTTTCATCATATCAAAAGGAAAACACATACTCATTAAGCAGTTACTCCTATTTTGCCAAGACTCAGCCCCTGGGGACCACCAATCTGCTTTCAATCTCTGTGGCTTCATCTGTTCATGTAAAGGGAATCACATAGGATGTGACTTTTTAATGTGAATTTTTTCACTTGAAATGATATTTCTGAAGTTCATCTACACATTGGCATGCATCAGTACTTATTTTTGTGGCTGAATAATATTCCATAGAATACATGTATTATAGTTGGTTTATAAGCTGCGTTGTTCTTTTTCATAAATGCTTTTTATTATGTTGAGGAAGTTTCCTTTTTATTTCTATTTCAAGCTTTCTGAATGTTTTTTTAATATAAAAGAGCATTGAATTTTGTTAAATGTTTTTTAATGCAACAGTTGTGATGGTTATATGTTGCTTTTTCCATTGTTATATTAACATGGTGTTTTACATTGATTTATTATCTTATTTTTGAATCATCCTTACATACTTGGGATAAATCTCACTTATGGTATATAGTCCTCTTAATATACTGTTTCATTTGCTACTATTTTATTTTATTTTTTGCATTTATATTCATAAAGGAAATTTGCCTACGCTTTTCTTTTCTTCCAGTGTTTTCATCTGACTTTGTATGAGGGTAATACTCCCCTCCATGAATGAGTTAAGAAGTATTTCTTTCTTTTCTAGGTTTTGGAAGAATTTTAAGAGAACTAATGTTAATTCTTCTTTACATGTCTGATATAATTCACTAGTGAAGACTTCCCAGTTCTAGACATTTCTTTGTTAGGACGTTTTTGATTACTAATTAAATCTCTTTACATGTTATATGTCTACTTAAATTTTATATTTCTTTCGTAATTTGTGTGTTTCCAGGAATTTGCACATTTCATTTAGCTTGTGTAATTTGTTGCCATATAGTTATTCATACTACTCCCATATAGGTTTTTTTCTTTTCTTTTCTTTTTCTGTGAGATTGGTAGTGTAACTGAACTAATATGAGCTTGCTTCTCGGTGAGTCACAGTAGAAAACACCAGGTAGAGTTGTTGCAAAGTAAACCTTATTTGCAGCGAATAAGGACATCAAGGGAAATAACTCCCAAAGGGGAATAACTTCCAAAGCCATGACTCCTCAAGCAAGGGTGGATGGGTTTCTTTCCCTTAGGTAAGGGTGAATAAATAGGGGAGTCTTGTCATTGTATTTAGATGTGGGCATAAGGTGGCACATATGCCTTAAGGAAACATGCTTATACATATATTTTATGTTATGTAAATGAGGCTTGTGCTCTTCTTTGGGTGAAGATTTTAGTTTTATAATTAAGCAAAGGTAACCGTTAGTCTCTCCGTGTGTCCCTTACCCACTCAGGCATGAGTGAGAGGTTGAGCTCAGACTGGTCTAGGTGGTCTGGGCCAGCTGGAATTCTTCATCCAGGTTGTTGGTATTCCTTGAAGGGTAGCTTTGGTTTCCATCAAGGGATGGAAACCCTTTGCCTGAGTTAAGAGACAAGATGGAAAGAGCTTAAGGAAAAATTTGGGACAAAGGTTGGTAGGTACAAAAAGTGATTGATTTGATTTATTTGATTTACTCAATTGTTTCTCTGTTATCTATTTGTTTACCTTCACTATAATCATTACTGTTTCTTCCATTCTGCTACTTTTTGGTTTTATTTGCTCTTCCTTTTCTATTTCCTAGAGTTCTAAAATTATTACTAATTTGAGACCTTATTCTTTTTTAATGTAGGAGGGAGAGAGAAAGAAGAGGGAGGAAGGAAGGAAGGAAGGAAGGAAGGAAGGAAGGAAGGAAGGAAGAAAAGAAAGAAAGAAAGAAAGAAAGAAAGAAAGAAAGAAAGAAAGAAAGAAAGAAAGAGAAAGAAAGAAAGAAAAGAAGAAAAGAAGAAGAAATAAATGGAGGGAGGAAGGAAGAAATGCAGGGAGGGAGGGAGGAAGGAAAGAAGAAAGGAAGGAAGCAAGGAAATGAAGGAAGGAAGGAGAGAAAGGAAGGAAAGAAAGGAAGGAAAGAGAAAGAGAAAGAAAGAAAAGCAAAACTGGCATCTTAGCTCTGTATGCATTCAACACTATGCAGCCATTTCTAACTCTGTCTTAGCTTTTACTTACTCTGAGCCTAGTGATCAAAGGTGAAAACTTAGGGTCTTCTCAGGCCTCCACAGAACAGGCATTCTGCCTTGGATGTGTGCATGAATTTTTAAATTTTCCAGCACTCAAGGGCACTTTTTGAATATCCATGAGGAAGTCTCTGCCATGCTTTTCTCTCAGGCTGTTGTTTGCCTAAGTTTTAATCTTTTCCCCTGAAGAGCTGTGGGTTGTTTGCTTGCCTTACAATGATTTCAAGAAATATCTACCACTTTTCTTCCATGACGAATTCCAAGTTAGGTGCAAAAAGATGAGCACCTTGTGTCAACGCTTCAGTCAGTCCCCAAATAAGTTAGAACAAACACAAGCCTGTGTGAGTAAGTTCTGCTCTGTTTTGCTTGACTTTTGATGTTTCTGTGGAATGGACCCTTGGAGAAACGTACTCCACCATTTTTGCTGATGTCGTTCTTGATCACTCTATAGCTTTTGATGTTCTTTCATTAAGTTCAAAGGAGTTCATGATGTTTTTGGTTTTTAGGTGCGATACATCTTAATACAGCACAGCTATGTACTTTGTGTCATAGAATATATTTACTCTAAAGCATTGTTTATCTAATTTTAATACAACTTCACGATTCCACTTATTTTCTTTTACCTTTTGCTAATCATTATCTATCCTAGTACTTGTTATATGTGATTTTTTCTCTTACTTTACATACACAATAACTTGAGGTTTTGACAAAATACAATATTTTTTCTTGAGTTTATTGCATTTAAATTAAATTGCATATAAAGATTTTTTTTAATCTCACCATTAGCATTTTACTTATGTTTAACGTTTCCCTAATTCCATGCTATTTCTTTTTGGTAGCAGTTACATGCCATCAAATTTCTTAGAGGTATTGCATTTTCTTTTTCACTTTCCTGACAAATCTCTTTCCTTTGTTGTCAAAGCTCTTTCTAATCAAGCTATAGTTACCAGTTCTTTAACACCTGACACTGTAATGCACTATATCCTGAATATCAGGCATACAGACACATACATATATACCCATAAATGTATGCATACACATGTTTATATTTAAATGTACATTATATCATATATGTTATATATATTCAAATATGCATATACAAACATGATTTTATTTTCAAAGAATTCCCTTTTCCTCTTGTTAATCTAAATAAAAGTCACAGAAATAAAAATAAAGAAATGCAAATATTTAACTTATCTTCAATTTCTCATTTTATATGATGAAATAAGTCCCTTAAATTTATAGGCTAATGAACCTACCTTATAGGACGATGCTCCATTAATCATCCTAAATACTCTTTTTTTTCTCAAAATTACATTATCTCATACTTCCAAAATTAAAATAATTTGTAATATATGATACCATCAATCTGAAATTTGGGGCTGTATGATAAATCTTACAATGAAGGTTGGCTAGCACTTATGTTGTTTTATTAAGGACATTGTGTTTAAACAACAAAAAACACTTAGTGTGTTTTCAGTGCTTTTGAACATTTTACTTCCTTTCCTTTATTTTATATCTTAACCGACTGATTGCCATTTAACATTTGTAGACATACCTCAGAGATATTATGGGTTAGGTTCTAGGCCACTGCAATAAAGCAACTATTTCAATGAAGCTAGAATTTTTTGAGTTCCCAGTGCATATAAAAGTTATGCTTATACTATATTGTGGTCTATTAAGTATACAATAGCATTATGTCTAAAAAACAGTGATACACCTTAATTGAAAAATACTTTGTTGTTAAAACATGCTAACTATGGGGCACCCGGGTGGCTCAGTCCTTAACCATCTGACTTAGGCTTGGGTCATGATTCCGGGGTCCTGGGATGGAGCCCTGCATCAGGCTCCCTGCTCAGTGGGGAGCCTTCATCTCCCTCTCCCATTCCCCCTGCTTGTACGCCTTCTCTCGCTATCTCTCAAATAAATAAATAAAATCTTTAAAAAACACATGCTGACTACCATCTGAGCTTTTAGTGAGTTGTAATATTTTTGCTAGTGAAGGCTCTTGATGTCTGCTGACTGATTGGGGTGGTGGTTTTTGAAGGTTGGGATTTCTGTAGTAATTTCTTTTCTTTTCTTCTTTTCTTTTCTTTTCTTTTCTTTTCTTTTCTTTTCTTTTCTTTCGAGAGGGAGAGAGGAGGGGAGGAGCCAAGGGAGAAGGAAAGAATCTTAAGAAGATTCCATGACCAGCACAGAGCCTGATGCAGGGCTTGATCTCATCACCCTGAAATCATGACCTGAGTGGAAATCAGGAGTCAGATGCTTAAACCAACTGAGCCGCCCAGCTGCCCCTGTAGCAGTTTCTTAAAATAAGTAACACCTATTGCTACACCTATTGACTCCTCCTGTAATGAACTATTTGTAGCATGTGATGCTGCTGGATCGCACTATAGTCATAGTAGAACTTCTTTCAAATTTAGAGTCAACCCTCTCAAAACCTGCTACTTCTTTATCAACTAAGCTTAGGTAATATTTTAAATCATTTGTTATCATTGCAACCATCTTCACAGCATCTTTATCAGAAGTAGTTTTCATCTCAAGAAACCCCTCTCTTCATTCATCCTTAGGACGCAGCTCCTCATCCACTCAAGTCTGATCATGAGATTGCAGCCATTCAGTCCCATCTTCAGGCTCCGCTTCTCATTCTAGTGCTCTTGCTATTTCTACATCTGCAGTTATTCCCTACACTGAAGTTCTGAACCCCACAAAGTCATCAAATTCAAAAGTCCAAAATATTGCAAGAATTACCAAAATGTGACACAGAGACACAAGTCAGCAAATACTTTTGGGAAAATGGTGCCAATAGACTTGCTTGAGGCAGGGTTGCCACAAACTTTCAATTTGTAAACAAAACAAAACGAAAAAACGAACACAGTACCTGTGATGTACAGTAAAGTGAAGTGCAATAAAAGGAGGTATGCCTGTATTGAAGACAAACTTGAGAGAAACAAAATTGCAAAAAATTTTAATATCAAGACTGGTGTTTGCATTTTAGGAAACTAAGCAGATTTCTGCCATTATACCCTTTGCTTACTATGTACAATCAAAACTAATTACTAATGCAGCATCTCATTTTGTTTTATAGCTTTGACAAACAAACTTTAGTATAAATATTGACTCTCTTGGCCTAAGAGGTATAAGAAGAAAGGAAGGGATTTTGAATAGTAGGAGATTCTCTGATTATTGGAAAACTACCATTGATGCAAACATAGAGGGATATGAACCATTAAAACAATAAGCCCATTAATGATTATCATCTCTTATGTTGAGACCTGGTTCCTAAGGAATTAGCCACATGGCTGGCCTCTAACTAGAGAACTCAGTGATACTCTGCTAAACATAATTTTTCTCTGTTATTTAAATAGCAATATATTCCCTTTAGACAGATTTTTTTCCCCACACTAACACTGATTGATAATTGATAGGCAGGTTAGTCATACTAAGACATGAGAAGGATTTATTTTATTTTTTTCCCAAGGATTTTATTTATTTACTTGAGAAACAGAGAGAGAGTGAGAGAGAGAAGGAGCAGGAGAGGGGCAGAGGAAGAAGCAGACTCCCTGCTGAGCAGGAAGCAAGATGCAGGGCTCTATCCCAGGACCCTGAGATGTTGACCTGAGCCAAAGTCAGACATTTAACTGCCCTAGCAACCCAGGCACCCTGAGAAGGATTTAAGATGTCTTCTGACTCATCTAAAACTATACACACTTTGCTTATAGATTTTAAGTATATCTTTAAAAAATTTTATATTTATTTGAGAGAGAGAGAGAGAATGCATGGGCTGGGAAGGGCAGAAGGAGAGGGAGAGAGAGCATGCTAGGCAGACTTCCCACTGAGCACAGAGCCAGTCACAGGGCTGGACCCCAGGACCCTGATACCCTGATATCATGACCCTAGGGAAATCTAGAGCGGGATACTCAACTGACTGAGCCACTAAAAACCCCTCAGTTTTTTAGATTGATTTATTTATTTAAGAATGAGAAAGAGACAGAGAGGGAGAGCACCAATGGGGAGAGGGGCAGAGAGAGTGGGAGAAGCAAACTCCCCACTGAAGAGGGAACCGTACATGGGGCTTGATCCTGGGATCTGAGATCATGACCTGAGCTGAAAGGCAGACACCTAACTGACTGAGCCACCCAGGCACCCCGTTAAGTATATCTTAAGACAAAGTACATTTTGTTGCCTCTGATTTTTTGAAATTAATTACATGCGGATGATATGTATGGCTTCGTCATTAGTCAGAAAATGCCATTGTATTCAATTTTCTATACCCTGAATACTATGAATAAATAAATGTTGAATATGCATGCATATGAAAAACATGCTTTATTATGATGTATTTTCCTGTAAGAAGAATAATCAATGATAGAATGTTACCAACTCCTATTCTATCTACTTATCAGGCAGATGTAATCCTATTTAGTGCTCCAAATATAAAACTCATTAAATGAATCAATCTCAGTGGAATGCACTGAGTGAAACCTATTTTTATTTATTTTTTTGTTATTATAATTATATAAGGACCACAATATCAGATAGAAGAAATGTTTGGTAAATCTCTGGGCTGGACACTCTGCAACTGTAAGTAGTACACTGCTTTTAGACAACCAGAATAATTTATGCAGAGAGAGTTTTCTGCTTCAATACACGATGTTGAGAAAACTGGTCTTCACAAAGCCATTGATTAGTTTTTTTGCCAAGAAGATATCTACTTTTCAAGTCATATAAAACATTTCATTATGAGCTGGTGGGAGTCCTAGAGATAATCCACTATAAATCCCTCATTTAGAGTTGAAGAAACAGTTAAGAGGAGGTCAAGTTATTTGATCATGTGGAAGTGTCAAGACTAAAGTCTTGATCTCATATCTCCCAGTCCAATGATTATTCCAACACCCCATGGAAATGACATAATAAGGATGCATAAAATAGAGTGTAGAATTTTACTGGAAAAACTTCAGGAAACTTCGGAAAATATAGTAGCAGAGATTTATGGGAAACTTGAAACATGTTTCCTTTTAATCCCTTTAAAAGGATTTTAAAAAGTTGCTTCCATTCCAAACTCTTCTTTTCTTCACTTATATTTTCAAGTTCTTCGATATAAGCATACCCAATTTCTCCTTTCTTATCCTCTTTTTATGATGAAACAAGGTTTATTAAACATCGACTATGTCAACTACCCTTTATTCAAGTTTTTTCAAGATCCCTAAGGTGCAAATAATGTTATGTTCATTTTACAACTGAAGATATATACTCAGAGAGATTAAGTAATTGGTCTAATAACAGTTACCTAGTAAGTGATAGACTCAGGATATTAACCAGAAATTCTTTATACGTTGTCCCTAATTTTATCTCATTTTATTTTTCTTCCAGTTTTAATGAATTATAATTGAATAGAACCTTATACGAATTTAAGGTGTGCAACATGAAGACTTGATATATGAATATGTTGTGAAATGATGTCAAATCATTATGTCTTCAATTAAAAAATTTTGCCTAAAAATCTCTTAAGACATTGTTCTCTGCATTTTATTTCATTTATTTTTAAAAAGATTTTATTTATTTATTTATTTTAAAGAGAGAGAGCACAAGCTGGAGGAGGAGCAGAGGGAGAGGGAGAGAGAAGATCTCAAGCCAACTCCCTACTGAGCATGGAGTCCTACTCGGGGCTCAATCTTATGACCCTGGAATCATGACCTGAGCCAAAATCCAGAGTTGGATGTTTAGCCAACTGAGCCACCTAAGTACCCACTCTCTGCATTCTAATACACTATCCCTGTTTCCTGATTTTTATACCTAGACTCATGAGGCATCATGGGATGTGAAGATTTTTAGAATAAATAGGTGCATTTGTCTTTCCTGCTACACATTAAAGTTTTATAAATATTTGAGCAGGCCGAAGTCTCTGGATATATTTTGTGAGTCAATGTGGTTTTCTTTAAACACCTTATTTAATGTTGAAATTGATTATTATCATGTGTCTTCTAAAATAGTGCTTCATGAATCATCAACCTTAAAGGACCAATTCTTAAATTTTTAGACCTTCGCAGAATGATATATTTGTAAAACACAGCAGAAATTTTATGGTAATGTAAAATTGCTATAACAATTTCCAAGTGATTATTCTCCTTGCCTGTACTTAGCGTCATTGTAGACCAGTGCCACAAAGTTATATAGAGCAGAGCTGTGTCTCAAGAACTTGTGTGTCCTTATCAGCTGAAGATCACATGACACTGCCGATTCCATTATAATAGGCCTGTGGTGAGGCCGAGATTCCACATGGAGCAAGTTCCTAGATGGTTCTGTTCCGTATTCACATTTGGGTACAATTCCTGCAAAGCAGAGCCTGCGGCAATGAGTCACGTGCCCACACTTTATTTGGGAGTTCTAAGCCTCCGGGCTTTTGAGTGAGAAAGAGTGGGTAATGAAGGAGAAAAGAAAAGAAAGCAATGAGATATTGTTCTTTACCACATTCCCTGCAGGGAGTTAATAGTCAACAAGTTGCCCTGAAGTGTATTTACATGGCACCAGCTTTTTCATGATGGTTGCAAGGAAGAAATCAATTTTTAAAGAGAAAATGGAGAAAGGATTATCTTCAAAGCTGGTCAGTTTTTACCCCAAAGCTGTCTCAACCATGCTTTTGCATATCATCTCTGGCCTCTTGAGGGGCTGCTCAGAATTCCAGATCCTTTATCTCATTATGGGGTATTTCAGCCAAGTCCAAAAGCAGAGGGGGCCATTTGAAGCAAGTAAGGTAATGACTAAGAAAAAGAAAGCAGAATGAAGTTGTGACCAATACACATTCCAACAAATAAATTATCTCCTTCCAAGCTTTATTTTCCTCCAGAATATGTGTTACCATCTGATGACATATATACATATATATATCTATACACACACACACACATATATATGTATGTATGTATACATATATAAATATGTAAAACTTGTTTTCTCTTTATTGCTCTCTTCTCTTATCACAGTGTATGGTACTTGAGGTCAAAGACTGTATTTTTGTCCTCTAGTTCAAGAATAATGCTCGACACATAGTAATTGCTGAATGACTCTTTAGCAAATAAATATGTGTATGAATTTTAAAAAAAGGAAGTATTATATGAAGAGATAAAGTCCAAAATTGAATAGTTAAAATGACCATTCTTTAATCTTGATTATATAATTTCTCCCTATGGTGAGACCTTACTATGCCAATTTTTCAAATCAGGGAGCTACGCAGAAATTGGCCGGATGAAAGCTTTGGGATTAGCATTTCATTAGCTATTGCAGTTTAACTAACTAAAGCCAAAAATTTTCTGGGTTTGTGTTTCATGCAATTTGTAACAAATTATTGACCTTTTTGGAAAATAATGCCTCCCAGTCTAAAAGAAAGTGTTAAATTTTGAAAGCAATGAACACATATATTTTCCTGAAATCTGATATTTTCTTGTGATTTAAAAAGCAATTTCAATCATTTCCAGTATTGTCAGTAGAGAGCTTACTAAGATTAATGTCCTTGTACACAAATTTTCAAAAATGGGAATATTGTCATTAATTTCAGACACTTTAATATCATTCTATGCCCAAGTTTACAAACCTTTTACTACAGGGTGGGTAGAAGCTGATCTTAAGATGTTTTATCTGGCACTTTAAAGCACCTTATTGTGACATTTTATAGTAACACTAGCGTACTGGACATTGTAGCTTTATGCCACTATGAACCTCCTTTCCATTTTGTTTAATAACACACTTAACTACTTATTACATTTATATAGTTTCTTTTTTTAAAGATTTTATTTATTTGAGAGGGAGAACATGAATACAGTGGAGGGAGGGGCAGAGGGAGAGAGAGAAGCAGACTCCCAGCTGAGCTAGGAGCCAGACATGAGGCTCGGTCCCAGGACCCCAAGATCATGACCTGAGCCAAAGGCAGACATTTAACTGACTGAGTCACCCAGGCGCCCCGCGTTTATATAAATTCTGTTTCCCAATAGAGTGACAGAAAAATCAATTCAAATTTTTCTCTGTTTTCAGTTTTTATGCTTATATATTCCTTTTATCAATTTTAAAATGTGATTAATTTTTTTTCAATATTCTGGAATATAGGATAAAATCATAGATCTTATTTCTATATTTTACACTTCTCTCTTTTTTTTTAAAGATTTTATTTATTTATTTGACACGCAGAGAGAGACAGCTGCGAGAGAGGGTACACAAGCAGGGGGAGTGGGAGAGGAAGAAGCAGGCTTCCTAGCGCAGCAGGGAGCCCGATGTGGGGCTGGATCCCAGGACCCTGGGATCACGCCCTGAGCCGAAGGCAAATGTTTAACGACTGAGCCACCCAGGCGCCCCTATTTTACACACCTCTTAGCACCAGACAGAATTATTCACTCACTTACTCACTCATTCATCATTAATTGAGTGATTGCCATATAAATATTACAATATAAATTACTCTGGGCAGACAGAAAACTTTTATCCCCTTACACCTAAACATAGCATTCAGTTAAGTACTGTAATATAGAGAGATACAGTGCTTATTACTGCCAAATAACAGAACTGTTTCAAAAAGTGAAATATTTGTAATGAAAATTCTTTTAACATGCTAAGGAACTTCTATCACACATAATTGGTTATGTCTTTTCTTGTTAAGAGGATTACTTAAAAATAACTTTATATTTACTTTCCTTCAACACATCTTGTGGTATAAGTAACCTATTGATATAAAACAAGCTGATTGATATTTGCTTTCACTTTCCTTCAGTAATCTACAGGAAGGAAATTTCAGAGATTGCATATTTTAGTCCTAGATTTTTGCATTTGGGTGTTTTAATAGCTTCTTTTTATCCACTAAGATTTCTTATCTTTATTTATTTTTCCTTTATCTCAGGATTATATGGGTCAGATTATATGGCTATAATCATTGCTCTAAAATCTTTTTCTGCTAATATCAACATCTGGGTCATCTTAAGCCTTTACCCCACTGCTCAGCTTTTCTTGTGAGAATTCCTGAGTATTCCTGATTCTTAATATGCTGTGCACTTTTGCCTTGTACCTTGAACATTTGAATATTACAGAGCAGATACTGTTATATTCCTCAAAAGAGTGCTGACCATTTTGTTTAAAAGCAGACAAGTTATGTGATTAGACACATGCTGCATATTATTTTTGAGTGACAGATCCAACATCAGTTCTTTTTTTTTTTCTTTTTCTTTCTTTCTTTCTCCCNTTTTTTTCTCCCTTTTTTTTTTTTTTTTTTCTTAACTGTCCTGTACCTACCAGGCTCAGACAGAGCCAGAAATTTGGGAGAGTTTATATGTAGAAACCAGGCTCCTTGTCTTCAGCTCTCATATTTCCAAGGTCTCTCCATCCACTTTCTAGCATCTATATAATAATGATTTTCTATCATAGTTTTAACCTTCTCATTTCTGCCAACTGCCTACTTTTTGTACAATTTCTAATACCTCAAGGCGATTGTAGTTTTTGTTGTTGTTTTGTGATTTGTTCAGAGTTTATAGTGGTTATCTATGGAAGGCTTGGTCTAGTAGGAGCTTAATCTGTTACCATGGAAGCAGAATCTATAGCTAGGAAATTTTAGGGAAAATTTTAATAAATTTTAGAAGGTCTGCTAACAAGAAAAAGCAAACAAAATAAAGAAAATTCATTTTAGAGGGATATATAATGCCTGTTCAGTTGAGACAGAGTGTGAGTTTCACTGATACATTAAGGAAAAATGAAGAGAACATACAACAGTATGCCATGGTGGAGACAGATACATATGAATACAGAAAATACCTGAGGATCCTGATTGTTATATTTCGAGTGAAAATTTGACATTTAAAAATGTCAAATACATTCTAAAATAATGGTTTTTAATGTTGGATATTTGTGTATTTTTAAAGTGCACTTGACCTTTGTTTTGGAACACAGATTAATTAATCAAGAGCAATTTAATCCTTTCAAGGCTTACATAAAATAGGTAGGGCTAGAGCAAACTTCAGTCTGGGGATAATTTTTTGCTGTTAATGAGGCCATAGCTTTCTGCATACTCTATCTAATGTCCCATGTATTTGTTGCAAGTTTTTTCTTCCCTTGCTGGGGGGGGGGCGGAAACAGAGACTATTTCCAGCCTTGTAAGCTCTGGTGGTTATTGCATCCTCTGAGCACTCCTTGCCCCAGCTTGAGCATGCATATTCACAGATACGTGCTAGTCAATACTCACCTGAAGTCTACAAGGGAATGCTCTGTAGATCTCCTGGGCTTGCTTCTCTGCGGAACTCTCCCCTCTCTTCTCACTGCTGACAGAGATCTGTTCTGTGAACTCTGAATGCCTGGTAACCTGAACATCTCACTTCCATCTCCTCCATTCGAGACTTCTGGGTCTGTTTGGATTACTGTCCCAGTTCTGTGGCCTGGAAACTCTCTAGGCAGTAACATTGAAAACTGTATGACAGCTCACCTTGTTTGTTTTTATTCTCTCTCAGTCCTTGTCCTGTGTTGCCTATTATACAATGTCTGAATCTATTTTTTCATATATGTGTCCATTTGTTGTTATATTTAAGGCAGGAGATTAAATTCAGTCCTTATTACTTCACCATGGCCCAAAAAAGGAAGTCTGAAACAATGATCAAATTTAAATTTGGAATGGACTGTATGTTGAAGGTCACCTTGAGATAACGGCTTATTAACATTTTCCATTTTATTTTCCACTAATTAAAATGAAAATATTGTATGTACTAAAGCAGCTGATTTCTGTAACAGAGGAGAGAAGGTGTTCAGCCTCAGATACCTAACAGATTTGGAAGGAATTTGTACTGCAATTTGTGTGGAAGGTAAATGTTCTTAGCTCAAATCCGTAGGAGAGAGTCTGCACGTGCCCTGGAGCAGCTCTACTAGTTTGAGAATATTCTGAATCAAATTATTCTTTAATTTTGATAGAAAATGTGCAGACACAGAAAGAGCCTGTTACATTTATTATATTAGCTTAGTTGTTAGTGGAGACATTTTACCCTAGTCTATTTATTACAACAGCAGCCTGCTAACATAGCTCCCGAATTCAAATTGCCTCCTCTAATAATCTAGTCTCTGGGCAGCTGCCAAATCTTCGTATTTTTTCAGGCAGCCATCAGTGCTTTTTTCTTTTCTTTCTTTCTTTCTTTCTTTCTTTCTTTCTTTCTTTCTTTCTTTCTTTTTCTTCATTATTTTTGGTACAGTAAATCATATTTTGTTACCTCTTCACTGAATAGCATTCAGAACCTTTCTATCTCACTTGGAAAAAAATCCAAATTATTGACAAGACTAATACCCTCCATTATTTGTCTGCTTATTTCAATTACTTGATGTTTTGTTACTCTTATTATGTCTTCTTTCAAATTAATGATGTTATTTTATTATTCTGTTGCGTTTCCTTGTTTGATTATTAGCTACACCTATATGTGTTATAAATTTGTAATTGCCTTAGATTTTATAGTATACGTCTTTCACTTATTGCTTTCTTTCATTAAGTAATATTATACCTCTCAGGTATAATGTGTGAATCTGACAGTCCTGGATTTCCACTTCTCTTCCTCCAGCTTACGGGCTGTTATTAAAGCAAGTCCCTCAGGAAGAAAGGAAAATAATTCCAGATAGAAATCCAGTCTACACGAGAAAATAAAGAGCACTGGAAATGGTAAATACGTGGATAAATTTAAAAATCGATTTTTATTATTTTAAAAATATTTTTAAAAGATAATTGGGTTTTGTAAAAAAATAGTATTATCCTGCCTCTCTTATTCATGTCACTTAGCATGCTTGCTGGCCTACATTCAGTTGCTTGAATATGCCAAAAATTTCCTGCTTTAGCCTTGAGGAGACTGTTTTTCCTGCCCAAGATATGACATCCACATTACACACACACACACATACACAAACGCATGCACACTCACGTTGCTGGCTCATCCTCTTTGTTTGTCGTGTCTCAACCTAATTCTCATGTCCCAAAAGACCTTCACAACTCATCTCATTTAACCAATACCCCACTTGGTATCCTTTAACTCCAGATTCCTCAGTTCTACTTTGCACAGTTTGTAATGATATTTTTGGTTTGACATTTACTTTTTTTATATATCTCTCTACTAGTTCTATAAGTTCCATGAGAGTAGGAGATATGGTTCTATGGTCATATTTCCAGAATCTAAACAATGTCTGTGATTATGTGAAGTAACCCATTGAATAATTTTAGAAAGTGTAAAGGATGAACTTAGAAAACATTTCCGTATAAGTTCGTGTTCCTATTAAGACAGTCTTACAAAAGTCCTGTAAAATAATGTCCCAACCTACTCCACTTCAGGCAAGGAGCAATGTGAAGTTATTTAGATTGTACTTACTCTGCATTGTTGTGTTCTTTCGACAAAATCAGCATTACAAAATAGGCCAGTAGGTTTTATTTTTAACATGTCTTCAGAACCTAGAAGAAAGACCATATCCTTTTTTTTTAATCCCTTGAGCTTCTTTGAAGTGACCCTGTCAACATCTCTCAGTGTTTCAGCACTTAAAGTTGTTTCTTGGTCTGTTGCCAAAGAAAACACCACAGGGATTTACACTGGCAATTTCTTTAAAAAATATACAGAACATTTTAAAAAGTAAGTCGTACCTTGGAGCAATTCAAATCATGTGTCACTTGTGATGAAAAGACTATGTGCGGATATGTCATTATACTTATACTTAGGGCTGATAATTGGTAAGGTTTGACATTCAACTGACTAGTTAACCTCCACAATGGGATGCCAATGGACATCACAACCATAAAGTCGCAAGCAATGTGATTTTTCCACAGTCAGTGGTTGTAGATGTATATATATATATATATATATATATATATATATATATATATACACACACACAATATGAAATCTATAGCATGGAAAGAGATGAATAGAATGTTTATTAAGATATAAAATGAAAAGACAATTTCTCAATCTATTTTTTCATCTAAATAAATTGTTTTTAGTCATTATTTTTACAAGCATTGTTTGTTAAGTGTAGTCTTCTTAATTACACTCACAGATATTATCATTTTAAATTTCATAAAGCAATTAGCTTTAGGATTGTTAACAAGAGATTATGCCATATGTTAATGGGATTGTTTGAGTTCAGCTCTCAGGTACCCAAATTGACATGTATTTAGAGACTCTTCCAATGCTGTTGTGACCCATTTGAACAAATTGGAAAATATTAAATATATTTTGCTCAACCAGAACTTGATGTTATATTCTTTTTACATATATAGATTCTGTGCAGAGTTTCTTCAAGCTAGATTCGGCTATTTTCACTTGAGAACACTTTATTTCATCACCTAGATAATTCTGTGAAAAATGTGTCTATGAAAAAAAAAACAACCGAAATTATGTGCAAGTCAGTAATCTGGTAAGACACTTCTGCAGGAAAAATATTTTAATCAATTAATTAATTACCTAAATTATTAGTAATATTAAAATCTGGTAGGATGGCAAAATTTAGGATTAAATGCAGTTTCATGAAGGAGCAAAAGTCAGAGCTAACATGAATGTTCTATCTTAGTAATATATTACTTATACATTTTAAAACTCTGTTGGAAATCTGTCAATTACAGACAGAATATACAGAAATTTATACAATCATTAATTTAGGTTTAATTCCTGTGACATCTATACAGAATGTGCGAGTATGCTGATTTGGCATGGAAAACAAGCAGAGGCCAGCATTATTCAGTAATGACTACAAAGTTTGTTAAGTGGCAAATAAAATCAAATTATGTTGATTGAATATCAGCTTACCCAGGGCCTACCTTTCATTGAACCAAATATTTTATGAAATTCTACCAGAAGTATCAGCAGGGCACTCTGGGATTCAGAGCAGTCACATATTTAATTTTTTTTTTGTCTACTTTTTACAGTGGTTATCAAAATTTTGATGAGCATAGAAAGCCTCTAAAACTGTGGCTTTGACAAATTCTTTCTTCTCCTGGGAGAGAGCATGAAAAGAAAGAGGGTTTTTTGTTTTGTTTTGTTTTTTTGTTTTTATCATCTCTTTATATATAAGAACATTGGATTTTCAGGGAGTTGGAGAGGAAAAACACAACTCAAGCTAGCTCTATTTGTGCACTTTAAAAGCTATATGGTTCTTTAAGCAATATCCTGTCTCATGCAATGCATTCCTTTAGTTAATAATAAATTTCTAAAACACAGCCTCTGGTTATCAAAGACCTTGAAGAAGCAGCAGAAACAAAGGAAAAAAATTATCTCTCCCAAGTTACAAGAACTTACCTTCTCAAAAAATTTTTTCATGTTGCTGAAGTAAATTTTGCTCTATTAAATTTGTTGTATGCCATCTAATTGTATAGACAGGTTTTATTTAATATACAGAAAATTTTGGATTCTCCAAGCTCTATGATTTTATTATTCAGTAGTGCAGATAGAAATACTAATATCAAACTTGTGCTATATACATCATTACCCACACTTAATAGGCTTTTTACTTGATATTTATAATTGAAATGCTTTAGCTGATGTATACTTGTCAGAAAAAGGATTATGTTTTCTCTACTAGGGAAAATTAGTTCCATGATACTATCATTAACATGTATAATTTTGTTGTTGATTAATAATTTCATAGATTTGTCCTTTATAAATATTTTGCCTTGGTGTCTGAATATTTGTTTTATTTTTCCCAATTTGAACTGTTTCAAAATTTGACTGAAAGTAAATATATGCCTAAAACTAAAAGAAAACCAAAACATTTAAACAAAAATTAGGGCAAAAATCTGCACATGTCCAGTGTCTGAATATTTGCCTCAACATTCAGTGTGATGCTCATACTAGAAAACACCCAGACTTCATATTCAACTTGATCACAAAATTTAGGCCTAATTTATTAACATGGTGTTAAAGGAAAGATATATACTGTTTAGTGATAGAACCCAGTGTTCAAACTCCTTCTCTGCCCCTTTTTGTCCCTAAGATTTGAAACAATTATTGAATTTCTCTGAGTTCTTCCTGGTCTATTAAATCAGATTGATCATGTCATTCACAATGGGACTTTATGAAGATTCAAGAAATATTTCAAGTGTCTCTAATTGGTCCTCTAATGGGATAACTAGCATTATTGTTGATTCTAATTCATTATCTTCATTATATCCAATTCCCTATGAGGTTTGAAGGTAGAGAAAGTATAAAGAAAACGCAAGGCACAACTTCAAGGATAAAAGGGAGTAATAAGAAGGAAAATTTTGCAGATTATTTTATTTTATGGGCTTGAGTGATACTGATTAGCATTTCATTTGTTAAGTCCAGCAAGTATTTAAAAATCATGGATAGCCACTAAAAGAATGTAAATAGAAAGCATAACCCAAAATATAAAAGGATAATTGAGGGAATTCGGGAAATATTTATTGTATCAAAAAGCAGTGCAGTAGTGCCCCTTATTCACTTTGCTTTCTGTGGTTGCAATTCCCTGCAGTCAACCATGGTCTGGAAGCAGATGACTCTCCTGATGTATGGTCAGAAGGCCATTAGTACCCTAACGGTACATCACAATGTCTATGTCATTTATCTCACTTCATCTCATCATGTAGGCATTTTATCATCTCACATCATCACAGGAACAAGAAAGGTACATATAGTACAATAAAATATATTGAGAGACTACATTCACATAACTTTTATTACAGTATATTGTTATAATTGCTCTATCTTATTAATAGTTATTATTAATCTCTTACTGTGTCTAATTTATAAATTAAACTTTATATATACATAAGTATGAATATATAGGAAAAAAATAAAATATATATAGGGTTTGGTACTGTCTGTGGTTTCAGACATCCACTCGGAGTCTTGAAACAAACTGCCCATGGATAAGAGGGGACTATTGTAGAGGAATAAAGAATGTTCAGGTAAATCCATAATGTTTATATATTGAGCAATGGAAATCCAATATAATAGTATGATGAAATAAGTATTTCTAAGCTTGCATTGTTTTTCTAGAACACAGCTGGTGCATTTAGGAAACATGATGTTTATATAAATTCTAGTAGACTATAAGATAAACTACCCAGGTTTATGTCCAAGGGCAGAATGATGGTAAAGTTTAAATTAATTGTCTAATTCAAGATTACTGAGCAGTTCAAATGCTGCCGAATAATGGCAAATGTTGTAAGAACATTTATTTTGCACTACAGCCATTAAAAGAGGTCATACTAGTTATGGTTCTCCAGAAATACAGAACCACACAGATATGTGGATAAATAGAAAAAAGATTTCCTATTAATGAATTAATTTATATAATTATGATAATTGGCAAATCCAAATCCACATTGTGGCCAGAAGGCTCAAGACTAAGGAAAGCCGTGGCACAGAGGAAGTCCAAAGGAAATCTGTGAGAGAATTTTTTCTTTTTCTTTTCTTTTTTCTTTTCTTTCTTTTCTTTTCTTTTTTCTTTTCTTTTCTTTTCTTTTCTTTTCTTTTCTTTTCTTTTCTTTTCTTTCCTTTTCTTTTCTTTCTTTTCTTTTCCTTTCTTTTTTTCTTTTCTTTTCTTTTCTTCTTTTCTTTTCTTTTCTTTTTTCTTTTACATGGAGGTGATTCAGTATTTTGTTCTATTCTAACTTTCAACTGATCGAATGTGACCCAGCACACTAGGGAGGGCAATATGTTTTCCTATATTCATTAAATGTTAATCCCATCCAAAAACCCTCTCAAAGAAATACCCAGACAAATGTTTGACAGATATGTGAGTAACCTTTGGCCTAATCACAACACATAAAATCAACCATCACAAATGTCATCAATTTAGGTGGGAAAAAAGAAAAGGAATAAAAGAAAATCTTTGTGGATGTCCTAGTGGGAAGTAATGTTAGAAAGGATTAATGGCACTCCAGTATAATGTTTATTCCAAAAATAATAGGGTGACATTGAAGAATTCTGAACTACGAAGGTAAGTTGAAAGACATTGTCTTACTCTTATAAGATCCCTTGTTGGTATTGCATTATATTGATTCATCGAAGTGGAAAAAGAAAATCTTGAAACCGAAGAAATTAAATGTAAAGAATGGTTTGAACTTGAGACCATTTTTTTAAGCACTTTCCTACATATTGTTTTCATACTATTTTTGAGTTCCCATTATAAAATTCTTGACATATTAGTTCCTTGCACTCTACAATTTCCCATTTGAAATATCACCCTGTAGTTAATGTGTATGACATTCTTAGGCATTTTATATGGTTTCCCTCTTCAATATTCTCAGCAATCCAATCATGGACTTTTGTACTATCTTTATGAACAAGGAAATAAATAACTAACTTACCTCCAAACCCACAACTTTAGAGCCTATCTAAGTTAGACAAATGTATTAAAAGATATGGGAAAAGAAAAAAAAAGGATCCTAACATTCTTCTATTTCATATTTGACTTGGAAGAATGAATATCAAAGAATAAATGACTAAAAAAAAAAAAGTGGTTTGAGAGTTTTCCTAGGAATATCTATTTAATGTGAGAAGAATAGTCCTTAAAGGCAAAGAAACCAATGATCATCATTTAATACAAGTAGCAGGGTTATATTTTAATGCTAATGTAGCAAAAGCTTAATGTTCAATTTGAAATAGCTCTCAATATGTTTTAGATTCATACTCAATGTTTTGAAAATGGAAAAAATAGTACATGTAAAAAATGAAGAATATTTTCTTAAGAGTTCAAAAGCAAAGTTGCTATAATTAGATCCAGAATTGAGGAAGGGACATAACACAATGGAAAGGCTGGTGTCAAACATTAATTCATGGGGTCAGAACTAGGGCTGGTCAAACAAGATAGATAAACAGTCTATACAAACATGAGCAGAATTATACTTAGGGTCTAGTTGATAGTAATGTAAATAATAAATAGGTAAACAAGAATGGGAATGAAACTAGCATAGTATTAATGTACCAAAAGATCTGCATTGAAAAATTGAAAGTTGGGAAGTCTTCTGGCTTCCAGTTCCACATGTAAGGATTTAAAAACCCATCCTTCATTTGTATCTTTCACTTTTATCCTGAGAAACTATGGGATCTTTTACAATATATTTAAGTCTCTTTGCCAAAAATCTATCAGTTATCACCTGATCAAAATCTATATCTGTTAGAACCTGGTTCAAATGCAACCTCCTCCTCAGGAAACTTTCTCTGTACATTTCTCTTTGCCTTTTTCTGAAAAGTCATCTTCTTTTTTTCCCTTTAATTCTATCATCTCTAAATTTGCTGTTACAAATCTCACTTGCCAGCAACAAAATTAGCAGACTTATGGTTTCTAATCCCACTTTTTAGGAGCTTGAAGTCACCATTCTGTCCTAAAGACAAATAAAAAGCTGAACAGACTGAAAAATCAACAACTCTTCTTGGATATGTAAGAGACGGCAGAACACAGGGCAAGCCCTTGTCACCAAGATTGAAAAGAAAGACAGGCAAATACAGGGAATGACGGCTTACTGGAGCAGAGATTCATAAAAAGAGCTAGTGCCCAGATAGGAAAATCTGAACTGTAAATGACAAATTGCTAGAAAATCAGTATGGGCAACTCTGAGAGTTAAAAACTCGGGGGAACCTGATCATAGGGGAGCACCCACAATATGGTGAGATTTACCTACAGGATCTCAACCAGGTTCCCATGGTAAATATTGAAGATGAATCTAATGCTTCCAGCAGAAGAGGAAAGGAAGCCATGCTGTAATATACTAGAGAACTCTGTTCTTAACTAGGCTTGCACTCAGGGGAAACTAGTTGACCAGAGCCTTACATACTGGGGTAGTATCAGGGACTAACTGAACTGGGGGAAAGAAAATAACCAACTCCAACTCACTTTAGTTATCCTGTCCCATTTAAGCAGGGAGATAACACTTAGAAATACTAACAAAGTTTGTAATCATAAGTCTATGGAGCACTTTCTATTCCCCTATACCTCACCACCACAATACTAAAAGCCTATTTAGCAGTTTCTTTTACTAGGTACATTATGTCCAGCCATCAAGAAAAAAATTAGAAGGTATACCAAAAGGAAAAACAAACAAACAAAAAACCAAACCAAACCAAACCAAAACCAAAACTCAGAAAACAAAACAAAACAAAACAACAACAACAAAAACCACACAGAAGAGACAGAGCAGACATATTACAAAGATGTTGGAATTTTCAGACTAGGACTTTAAAATAATCATTGTTTTAAGGGCTCTACTGGATAAAGTAGACAGCATGCAAGAACAGACGTGTAGAGTGAGCAGAGAGATAAAGGTTCTAAGAAAGAACCAAAAATAAATGCTAGAGATCAGAAACACTGCAACAGAAATGTAGAGTGCTTTTGATGGACTCGTTAGTAGATTGAATATGACTGAGGAAAGTCTCTAAACTTGAGGATATCAAAATAGTAACTTCCAAAACCGAAAAGCAAAAGTGAAAAAAAAAATGACTGGAAAAAAAAGAAGAGAATATCCAAGAATTATGGAAAAATGTTATAAAAGGTATAACATGTATGTGATGGGACTACCTGGAGGAAAAAGAATGAAAGGAGCAGAAGAAATATTTTAATAATAAGAACTGATAATTTCCCCAAAGCTTACGTTAGACACAAAACCATAGACACAGGAAGCTCAGAAAACTCTAAGCAAGATAAATACCAAAAAAAAAAAAAAAAAAAAAGCCCTACATCTAGCCATATCATTTTTAAATTATAGAAAATCAAAGACTGAAAAAAAAATCCTAAAGGACACCAGAGGGAAAATACCTTATAAATGGAGAAACACAGACTAGAATTATGCCTAACTTCTCCTCAGAAATCATGCAAGGAAGAAGAAACTGAAGAGAAATATTTAAAGTGTAGAGAAAAAAAACAAAACCAAAAACTAGAATTCTGAAACCTGAGAAATTATCTTTGAAAAGTGAGGCAGAAATAAAGACTTTCTCACACCAACAAAAATTGAATTTGTTGCCAGTAGATCTGCCTTACCAGAAGTGTTGAAAGAAGTTCTTTAGAGAGAGAAAAAATAATATAGGTTGGAAACTTGGATTTACATAAATTAGGAAGACCATAAAAGGGAATAAGTGATGGTATTATAAAAACTTTTAGGGATGCCTGTGTGGTGTGCTCGGTTAAGCATGGCTTAGGCTCAAGTCAGGTTCTCAGAATCCTGGGATTGAGCCTCGAGTGAGGCTCCGTGCTCTGTACAGAGTCTGCTTTAGATTCTCTCTCCCTTTCCCTCTGCCCCTCCCACTAATGCTCTCATTCTTTCTCTCTCGCTAAAATAAGTAAATAAATATTTTTAAAAAACTTTTATTTTTCTTACTCCTAATTGAACTGAGAACATTTGTTCAAAATAAAAATACCAACAATCTATTTGATGCTTATACATAGAGAGAGGTGTATGTATGTTTACACATAAGTGAAATAAATAATAGCAATTATACAAGATAAGGGAGGGAGGAATGAAAGTTATTTTGTTATTAAAAGATACAACACCCTTGAAGTAGTATAGTGTTATTTGAAATTTGACTTGGATTAGCTAGTTGTATGTGTATACTGCTAAGAGAGTATAGAAAATGTAATCATATAAGATAATTAATTAAAACTAAAGACGGCAGGAAAAAAGTGGAAGACAAAAAGAAAAGGAACAAAGAACAAGGCACTGAAATGGATATAGATATTAACACAACTATATCAAGAATCACTTCGAACATTAGTTGTCTAAATGCACCAATAAAAGACAGAGACTGTTAAAGTAGATTAAAAAAAAAAAACAAACAAGCCAACTATAAATTAGATACAGAAACTCACTATAACTATAAGGACACATAGATTGGATAGAGAAAATGCACCTTGCTGACATTAATCAAAAGAAAACAGTAGTTATATTAATTTCAGATAGAACAGACTTCTAAGCAAGAGAAGTTATCATGGATAAAGAAGGGTATCACATAATGATAAAGAGGTCAATTCTCCAATGAGACATAACAACCTTTAATGTGTGTATGTATTTAAAATATAGCATCAAACTTCGTGAGGCAAAAACGAATGGAATTACAAAAGAAGTAAATGAATGCTCTATGATAGTTGGAGACTTCAAAACTCTTCTATCAGAAATGGACTACAACAAGGCAGAAAAACAGTAAGGACACTATTGAACTCAAAAACATCATCAATCAATTGAATATAATTGACATCTACACACTACTTATCCAACAATAGCAGAATAGAGCACCAACCATCATTTGGATATAATTGACACCTCTAGGTGATTTCATTTAATAACATCAGATGACATATTTTTCTCAAGCTCACATATGGTATATTCAGCAAAATAGACCATAAAACACAACTTATCAAATTTTAAATAATAGAAATAAAATAATTTCTGCTTTCAGTCCTCAGTGGAATTAAGTTAGAAATTTATGTAGGGGCGCCTGGGTGGCACAGCGGTTAAGCGTCTGCCTTCGGCTCAGGGCGTGATCCCAGCGTTATGGGGATCGAGCCCCACATCAGGCTCCTCCGCNTCCGCTATGAGCCTGCTTCTTCCTCTCCCACTCCCCCTGCTTGTGTTCCCTCTCTCGCTGGCTGTCTCTATCTCTGTCGAAAATAAATAAAATCTTTAAAAAAAAAAAAAAGAAATTTATGTAATTAGAAATCAATGAAAGAAATATAGCTCCAAAATCTCAAAATTCTTGGAGATTAAACAACAAACTTACAAATAACAAATGATAAGAAATCTCAAGAGAAATTTGAAAATCTTTTGAACCAAAGAAAACTGAAAACACAACTTATCAAAATGTGTAGATCCATTAGAAGTAGTTCTAAGAGAGAAATTTATAGCATTGAAAGCATATATTAAAAAATAGGAAAGATCTACTAAAATCAATCATCAACATTTCCACCACATAAAACCAGCAAAAGTAAGACAAATTAGATCCAAAGTAAGCAGAAGAAAAAAAATAATAAGAATTAGGGCAGAAATCAATGAAATTGAGAATAGGTTATCAATAGAACCAACAAAACTAAAAGCTGGTTCTTTGAAAAGATCAATGAAATCAATAAGTCTCTAGCCAAGTTAACCAACAAAAAAACAGAATGAGCACACACGTTACTAATAGCAGAAATGAAAGAGGAAATATCACTGCAGATTCTATGGACATTAAAAGGGTAATAAATAAATACTATAAATAACTCGATGCCCACAAATCTGACAACCTAGATAAAATGGACAAATTGTTTTCTTAAAAGACACAATCTGAAAAAAAAACTCATGCAAGAAGGAATATATGATCTGAATAAGCCTACACTTATTAAAGAAATTGAATCCATTATTAATAACCTCCCAAAACAGAAGGCACAGGGTTCAGATGAGTTCTGATGGTGGTATAAAAAAATTATATACCATGGTCAAATGAGATTTATCTCAGGTGTACAGGGCTGGTCCAATATTAGAATATCAATTAATGTAAACCATTACATCAACAACCTACAAAAGAAAATTCACATGATCATATCAACAGAAGCAGAGAAAGCACTTGATAAAATCTATGATTTAAAAAAATCTCAGTGCACTAGGAATAGATGACAAACTTCCTCATCTTAATAAATAATATTTTCACAAATATATTTTACAAATACTTTTACAAACATATTTACAAAACATTGACAGCTAACATCATAATTAATAGTGACAAAGTCAAAGCTTTCCCACAAAGGTCGGTTGCACAGCAAGATGCCTCCTCTCACCACTTCTTTTCAGTATAGAACTGGAAGTTCTAGCTAGTGCAATAAAACAAAGGAAAGAAACGAAAGGCATATTAAGGGAAGAAAGAACTAAAACTTTTTTCTTTTCTTTTTTTGCTTGCAGATAACATGATAGACTATGTATAAAATCCAAAAGAAAAGACAATAACATCCCTGAAACTAATAAGCAATTATAGCAAGGTTGTAGGAGCCAAGGTTAATATATAGAAACCCATCACTTTTCTATATTCCAGTAATGAACAAATGGAATTTAAAATTAAAAGCAAAATACCATTTACATTAGTGCACAAAAATTAAACACTTAGGCATAAATCTAACAAAATATGTACAATACATATATGAGAAAAACTACAAAATGCTAATCAACAAAATCAAACAACTAAATAAACTTAGAGATATTCCATATTGTTCATTAATAGGAAGACACTGTATTGTCAAGATGTCAGTTTTTCTTAATGCAATTTATAGATTTAATGCAATCCCAATCAAAATCCTAGCAGGTTATTTGTTGATATTTAAAAACTGATTCTAGAGTTTATATGGTGAGGCAAAAGACCCGGAAGAGCCAACGCAATATTGAAGGAGAAGAACAAATCAGAGAACTGACACTCAAGATTTACTATCAGGCTGCAGAAATCAAGATAGTGTGATATTAGCAAAAGAAGAGACAAATATTTCAATGTAATATTTGAATGGAAAGAGAATAGAGAGACCAGAGGTAGAACCCCACCCCATAAATATAGTCAACTGATCTTTAATCAAGGAGCAAAGGCAATAGAATGGAGAAATGATAGTCTCTTCAACAAATGATACTGGAACAACTAGACATCCATATGCAGAAAAATGGATTTAGACCCAGACCTTATACCTTTCACAAAAATTACTCAAAATGGATCATAGACCTAAATGAAAAATGCAAAACCGTAAAACTAGAAGATAACAGGAGAAATTCTAGATGACTTCATGGGTATAGCAATGACTCTTTGATACAACACTAATGGCACAATCCATGAAAGAAATAATAAATTGGGTTTCATTAAAACAAAACAAAACAAGCAAAAAACTTCTGCTCTATGAAAGACAACGTCAAGAGAGCAAGAAGGCCTGCCAGAGACTGGGAGAAAATATTTGCAAAAGATATATCTAGTAAAAGATGGCTATCCAAAGTATACAATTCTTAAAACTCAACAAGAAAACAACTTGATTAAAATATGGGCCAAATTCTTCAACAGACAACTCAACAAAAAGGTATATAGATGCAAATAGTACATGGAAAGATGTTCCACACGTATGTCAACAGGGAAATCTAAATTAAAACAGTAGTGAGATACAATACACACTAGAATGCCCAAAATATGGAACACTTACACTGCCAAATGTTGGTGAGGATGTGAAGCAAAGAGAACCAAATCATTGATAGTGGGAATGAAAAGTGCTCACACCACTTTGGAAGCCAGTTTGGCAGTTTTTACAAAACTAAATGTACTCTTTCCGTATGACCCAGCAATTATGCTCCTTGGCACTTACCAAAGAATTTGAAAACTTTGTCCATGCAAAAACCTGCACGCTCATGTTAATAGCAGCTGTATTCATAATTGCCATAACTTGGAAGTAAAATCAAGCTATTTTTCAGTTAGCGAATGTATAAATAGACTCTGGTACATCCAGACAATGACGTATTATTTACTGAGGAAAAGGCATGTGTTATTAGGCCATGAAGAGTGAAGGAGGAACCTTAAATGCATCTTCCTATGTGAAAGAAGCTAATCTGAAAAGTTTATATACTGTATAATTTCAACTATGTGACATTCTGGAAAAGGCAAAACTATGGACATCATAAAAAGACGAATGGTTGTCAGAGATTAGGGGTGGCAGAGGAATGAATAGGTAGGGCACAGATTTTTAGGGCAATGAAAATATTCTGTATAATAACAGAATGATAGATACATACCATTGTATACTTTTTCAAACCCATAGAATGTACAACACCAGGAATGAACTCTAATGTAAACTGTGGACTTTGGATGATAATGATGTGTCGGTTGTGGTTTGTCATTTGTGCAAAATACCACTCTGATGAGGGATAAGGATAATGAGGAAGGCTACCTATGGTTGTGAAGGCAGAGAGTATGTATATGAGAAATACCTACACTTTTCCTCAATTTAGATGTCAATCTAAAACTTCTCTAGAAAATTTGTCTTAACAAAAAAATTTGTTGTTGAATAATTCGATTCATCTGGGATGAGGTTAGTAGGACTTTCCTACATTGACATACAGGGTCATGAACAACAACAACAACAAAAACTGAGCTAGCTTCTGGAGAAGACCGAGATGGAATTTGTGAGTTAGGCTTAAGGTCACAGAAAGAGATAAGGCAAAACTAGGTTTTGGATATGAAATCCATGCTAGAATTACCCTTGTTTTCAGTGTTTGTTTGTTTTAATTTACAAGGATATAGCACTCTATGCTTTTGTGTATCCAATATATTCTATCATCTTCTGTCTGTGATCCTGTCATGTCAACACTGTTTCACAGTGTTCATTTTTGTGAATTGCTCAGTGGGTAGCTTACAGAAACTGAAGTTGAGTGTCAGAAGTGATTAATACGGATTCCATTTTTGATAAAATAGTTGGCAAAATGGCTGATATGTAAAGGCCCCTGTTTTTTTTTTAAACAAACAAGCAAACAAATATATACAAACAACTGAACTTAGGGAAAATCACATCATCCAATATCTAGACATTATATTTTGGTAGCATATTGATGATAATATGCGTTTTATAGTGTACTTATTATGCCCAAGACTGTGCAAGCAAGTATGTTTTGTAAAAAATAGAAAAAAAATAGAGATTATTATTTATTCATTCATTTAGTTATCTAAGCCTGCATATTTTACAATACAGCCTAATATATACATGTCTATTTGTACATATTTATATTCAGTTTACAATCAAAGTGACAATAAGAGATATAAACATCAGTTAGGACAACTTTAATGTAACTATCTCATCGCAAATTTAGGATACCTAATATCAGGTATTTATTGAAATAAAGTGGGGAACAGTGGAAGAGAGAGACATAGAGAGGACAAGTAGTTAAAAAGTATGGTAGCATACCAAGGTAGGAGGTCAAATCTATTGGTTGTTAATATTTCTTGCGTACTGTTAAATCAGAGAGAATTGGAATTACTGTAAATTTTATCCTTCTAACTAATCTAGAAATTTTAGAAGTTACTTGTTAACATAAAGTCTGTTAGTGGTTGCTAAAATAATCATGGGATTACCTAAATCTCTAGCCTCCATGTTGAAAAGAAATTTAAAATCCAATAACAAAAGTCAAACTTAAATTAATAGTAATGAAATAATGTTTGTGTTTTCTTCTGATTTTCAAATGTTTGCACACAACGTATATGTATTATATTTGGGTAGACTAATATATCAACTACATATCTTTTATTAGAATATAATTGACATATAATATGGTGTAAGTTTTAGGTAAATAGCATGTTGATACATTTATATACGGCAATATGTTAATCACCATAGTGTCAGCTAATATTACCATTGCATCAAATCATTATCATTTACTTTTTGTGGTAAGAACAGTTAATACCTAGTCATTTAGCAACCTTGAATTATATAATACAGTATTGTTGACTATAATTCTCAGCTGTGTATTAGTTTTCTGGAACTTATTCATTTCCTAACTGCAAATTTATATTCTTTCACCAAAATTTCCTCAATTTCCCTACACCCAGCCCCTGGTAGCCACCCTTCTACTCTCTGTTTCTATGAGTTCTGTTTTTTAAGATTCCACATATAAGTGAAATCATGTAGTACTTGCCTTTCTCTATTCGACTTATTTCACTTAGTATAATGCCCTCAAGTTCCATCCATGTTATCACAAATGACAGGATCTCCTTCTTTCTCAGGGCTGAATACTATGTATCTATCCATAAATGCTTTATTTGTGTATATATATACACACAAGTGTATATATTTGTATATATGTATTTGTATTTATATTTGTATTTATTTATACCTCTTCTTTATTCATTCATCTATTAATGGGAACAGGTTGTTTCCATATGTTGACTATTGTGAATAATGCTGCAATAAACATGGGAATGCAGCTATTTTTTCAATATACTGTCTTCATTTCTTGTGAATATATACCCAGAAGCAAGATTGCTGGATTGATCATATGATATTTTTATATTTAATTTTTTTGAGGAAACTCCATAGTGTTTTCATAGTGGCTAAACCAATTTACACTCCCACCAACAGTGTACAAAGATTCCCTTTTCTCCAAACCTCATCGTCACTTATCTCTTGTTTTGATGATAGCTATTCTAATATGTGTGAGGTAATAATATTCTGGTTTTGATTTGCATTTCCCTGGTTATTAGTGATGTTGAGCATTCATTCATGTATCTGTTGGTCATTTGGATATCTTCTTTGGAAAAATGTCTATTCTGTTCCTCTGCCCATTTTTTCATTGTTTTTTGTTATTGAATTGTATGGGTGGTTTATGTACTGTGGTTATTAACCCCTTACCTGATATGTGGTTCGCAAATACTTTTTTCCATTCTGTAGGTTCCCTTTTCATTTTGTTGATTGTTTCTTTTGCTATGAAGAAATATTTTAGTTTGAAGTAATCTCACTTGTTGATTCTTGCTTTTTTGCTTGTGCTTTTGCTGTCATATTCAAAATATCACTGCCAAGACCAATGTAAATAGCATTCTCCTGTCTTCTATGAGTCTTATTGTATCAGGTCTTATGTTTGAGTCTTTTACCCATTTTTTAAGTCTTATATCCATTTTGAGTTAATTTTCAGGAGTGATATAAGTTAGAAGGCAATTTCCTTTTTCTGCATGTGGTTACCTACTTTTCCTACTATCATTTATTGAAGAGAGTATTATTTCCCCATTGATATACCTTGTTCCCTTTTCAAATATAAGTTGACTATATAGATAGGATTCTACTTCTGGACTCTCTTTTCTATTCCATTTGTCTATGTGTCAATGTTTAAGCAAGTACCATACTGTTTTGATTGCTACAGCTTTGTAATATAGTTTGAAATCAGGACCTGTGATGCCTCCAGCTTTGTGTTGTTGTTGTTTCCTCAGCATTGCTTTGGCTATTTGAGGTCTTTTATGGCCCCATAAAAATTATAAGATTGCCTTTTCTGTTTTTGTGAAAAATGTCAGAATTTTGATAGGGATTCCATTGAATTTATCTATTTATTTTTTTAAAATTTTATTTCAATTCAAGTTAGTTAACGAATAGCGTAGTTTTTGTTTCAGGAGTAGAATTTAGTGATTCATCAGCTACATGAAACACCCAGTGCTCATTCCCACAAGTGCTGTCTTCAATATCCATCACCCATTTGGTCCATCCTTCCACCCATCTCCCCTCCAGCATCCCTCAGGTTGTTCTCTTAACTGTAGAGTCTCTAATGGTTTGCCTCCCTCTCTGTTTTATCTTATTTTTCCTTCCCTCCCTCTATGTTTATCTGTTTTGTTTCTTACATTTACATGTGAGTGAAATCATATGATATTTGTCTTTCTCTGACTGACTTATTTTGTTTAGCATAATACACTCTAGTTCCATCCATGTTGTTGCAAATGCAAAATTTCATTCTTTTTGATGGCTGAGTAATATTCTATTCTCTATATATATTCATTGATGAATGCATAAAGAAGATATATATACAGTTATATACATACATATAAGTATACTTATATAAATATATATACTATATCTTCTTATGCATTTATCAGTCGATGGACATCTGGACTCTTTCTATAATTTGGCTATTATTGATATTGCTGCTATAAACATTAGGATGCATGTGCCCCTTCAAATCAGCTGTTTTGTATCCTTTGGTTAAATACCTAGTGGTGCAATTGCTGGGTTGTAGGGTAGCTCCATTTTTAACTTTTTGAGGAAACTCCATGTTGTTTTCCATAGTGGTTGCACCAGTTTGAATTCCTAACAGTGCAAGAGGGTTCCCCTTTCTTTTCATCTTCGCCAGCATCTGTTGTTTTCTGAGTTGCTAATTTTAGCCATTCTGACAGGTGTGCAGTGGTATCTCATTATAGTTTTGATCTGTATTTCCCTGATGATGAGTGATGTTAAGCATTTTTTCATGTGTCTGTTAGCCATTTGTATGTCTTCTTTGGAGAAATGTCTGTTCATGCTTTCTTACCGATTTCTTTTTTTTTTTTTTAAAGATTTTATTTATTTATTCAACAGAGATAGAGACAGCCAGCGAGGAGAGGGAACACAAGCAGGGCGAGTGGGAAAGGAAGAAGCAGGCTCATAGCGGAAAAGCCTGATGTGGTGCTCGATCCCATAACGCAGGGATCATGCCCTGAGCCAAAGGCAGACGCTTAACCGCTGTGCCACCCAGGTGCCCCTTTCTTACCGATTTCTTAATTAGATTATTTACTTTTTTTGGGTGTTGATTTGGATTAGTTTTTTTTTACATTCAGGATATTAGCCATTTATTCAATATGTCATTTGCAAATATTTTCTCCCATTCCTTCAGTTACCTTTTAGTTGTGTTGATTGCTTCNGGCTCGATCCCATAACGCAGGGATCATGCCCTGAGCCAAAGGCAGACGCTTAACCGCTGTGCCACCCAGGTGCCCCTTTCTTACCGATTTCTTAATTAGATTATTTACTTTTTTTGGGTGTTGATTTGGATTAGTTTTTTTTTACATTCAGGATATTAGCCATTTATTCAATATGTCATTTGCAAATATTTTCTCCCATTCCTTCAGTTACCTTTTAGTTGTGTTGATTGCTTCCTTCACCATACAGAAGCTTTTTATCTTGATGAAGTCACAATAGTCCATTTTGCCTTTGTTTCCATTGCCTCTAGAGATGTGTCTAGTAAGAAGTACCTGTGGTCAAGGTCACAGAGGTTGCTGCCTGTGTTCTCTTCTAGGATTTTATGGTTTCCTGTCTTGCATTTAGGTCTTTTACCCATTTTGAATTTATTTTTCTGTATGGTGTAAGAAAGGTCCAGTTTCATTCTTTTCCATGTTGCTGTCCAGTTTTCCCAACACCATTTATTAAAGAGACTTCTTTCCATTGGATATTCTTTCCTGCTTTATTGAATATTAGTTGACCATATAGTTGTGGGTCCATTTCTGGGTTCTTTATTCTGTTCTATTGGTCTATGTGTCTGCTTTTATGCCCGTATCATACTGTCTCAGTGATTACAGCTTTGTAATACAGCTTGAAGTCTGGGATTGTGATTTCTTCCACTCTGCTTTCCTTTTTAACATCACTTTGGCTATGTTGGTCTTTTCTTATCTTTATCCTAAAACTCACATATACATTATAATTTAAAGTATAATAAATACGTTACTTATAAATGATATCATTAAGTTTCTGGTTTCTAAATCAGGAATACATTTAACCCATCCACATTTGAAAGTGAAGATCTAATTTGAATTATATATCCAACGAAACTGAAGTTTTCAAATATATAGAGGACATATCCTCTATATATTTGAAAATTAAAATATGCTTTCAATTTTGTTTTAACACTTCTGTGCTTTTGTGAGTCTTCACTAGCATAATGAGGAAAAATTTTTGAATATATAGCTAAATGTAAATATCATTATTTTTCTTAAAATAATTTTTGAAGTTTATATTACAATATGGATATGACTGAGGCATTAGTTGCTTGAATAATCCCTGATAAAATGATCTGATATTCTCTATCTAGTAAAGTTGAAGAAAAACAAAATATAATGCAAATGACCTTTGAGTTAAAATGTCAAAATATTTCTCTACTGGATCTAAAAGGTGGCATTAAAGTCAGCGATTGAATCCAACCCAACAATCAATGATAGAACATAACTAGACTGAGTTTTAGGCACTGGGTCTAGGTTCCACACCAGCACATGAAGAGTCCCCTGGCACACCTTGTGAATATTTAAAACTAGAAGTTGCTATTGATTATTGTAAACTCTGGAAGCAGCCTATGTGACTACATAACCCAGCTTTTTCAGTTATTGATGGAGTAACTTTGGGAAAGTTCAATGGCTTTTCTGTAAGTCATTTTCCCCATTTGTAAGATGACAATAGTGCTTCAAAAGGTATCTGTGAAGATTAAACTATTTAAGCTTGAAAGAAAACTTAAAGCAGTATTTAGCACATAGTAAATCTTCAATAAATAGCGGTAATAGTTTCACTGTATTATTATTATTATTATTATTATTTAGTAGTACCACCTTCTCCTGATTTGCTATACCCCAAAAAATACCTAATTAAATACCTAATCATCTCTAATTGAAGTTTGTCTAATAGTATCAAGGATATTTTTTACTGCTAAAAAAAGTAAAACCCAAAAAACTTTAAATGTATCTAGAGGGAGGCCAAGTTGTTTCTCCTGATGACTTCATGGCTCTGAAATTTCTTTCCAGAGACACAACAGTGTGAGCCTTGACCTATGAATCAAAGCATGAAGTCGTCCTATTTATTCAGTCTTTTATCTGAATGACATGAAAGGATCAATCAAGTAGAGAAGTGATTAAAGCTGTTTCTTTCCGTATATATACCTAGGGGTAAAATCAATGAGCATCCCCAGTTAATAATAAAAAGTGATAAATGAATAAATAATCACATACATTTTTGAAGGAAGCATGTCTCTGCCTTGAGGTAGTTGTCTGTCAATTATTGATAGACTGATTCCTGCACATGAATATTTTGAAGCATATCTTTAATGTTCAACTTACAAGGCAAACTTTTCCATTTACTTTTGAATACGTAACTGTCTTTTTTTGTCTCAACATTATTTGTGTAAAAAAGGTCCTAAAGAATGGCAAGGAGATCAAAGCTTATTGAACTTGCAAAACAAAATAGCCCGAAATGTTACCACTGTAAAGTCTCATTACCATGTCAGTCATGTGAAGAAGTGAATTCCACTTCCAAAAAACTTTTCTTTTCCCTGGTGTGTAACTGATTTTTAATATGAGCCCAGTGAAATTTTTACTGTAATCAAAACTAAATGTAATTCGTCTCTGCAGGAAAAGATCAGGTACATTATAGAACAGTAGAAAAGGTGAAAGTGTGTAGCAATAGTTACACAGGGTTCCTTTTTTTTCCCTCTACATTCATCCATTATAAATTGATCCATTATAAGTTTTGTGTCTAATAAACAGTAACCTGTGCTACAGATAGGAAAAACAAAAAACAAAAAACAAAAAAACCCTTGTACATATTATATGTTAAAGGCAGCAATTTAAATTCAGGTAAGTTTCTGATCATGCTTCACAATACAAGAGAATACTTTGAGATCTTGATTTCATTAACAATTCAGACCTGAAGTATATTATCATGAAAATAAATTAAAAACCTCTAACATTTTATCAACTTGAGATATTATTTAGTGTGACATTAAGTCATGTCTCATTTTTCCTGGTCCTAATCATTAGAGGACTCTAATCTTGATATTATCTAAATGCTTAAATTGTGTAGAATTCATAGAACTCATTGTGGCAAAGTTTAATGGATACCAAGGATATAAGAGAAATAATTAGGCATGTTCCACTTCAGGAAATTCACTCCCTAGTGGCTTATGGCAAACCATGATTTGGGGAACTAATTGAGGTTAAAATAAAGTCTTCGGTATCTGCAAATTCCTTACAGACTTTTCAGTTGTGGGTATGATTAATGCTTAAATCATATATGATTTACAATTAGGTATTGCAAAAAAATTGAATATAGCTATTTTTCCTAAGAAAGTAAATATTGAAGTCATTTTTAGAAGATTTCAAAAGAAAAGTAATAGATATAAAAATAAAATGGAACCAAAGAAAAACCGAGTATGGAATTTTGAATGTTTAATCTGATCCTTATCCATCCAAGAAGAGGTATCCTTTGGGATTTGATAGTTTGCATATGCAATATCTTAGTGAGATAGGAAACAAAGATTTAAGACTGAGAGTTTACGTGTACAGATGTTAGTTTCATCCATGAAAATATATGAACTAAAAAAAAGAAGAGAACAGAGAATAAATATATGTGGGGGTCCCCACAATGTACAGGCAAAGCAAAGATTAGCTATAAAATTTGCTGATTTGGAGAAAAAACAGGTAGTAAGAAAATGGATATAGAAGGAAACCAAGAGAAGATAGAATTTTAAAACCTCAGTTGGGGGAACAGGATATATATGGCAAGAGAGGAATCAATGGTGCTAAATATTGCAGAGTTAAAAGTAGGAGGCACAGAGAAAAAAAAGATTTGTGAATGAAGTGACTGGGATTTAAGTAGGCAGGTAATATTAGAGAGATTTCAATTCATTGAGGACTGATTATGAATGACAAAAATGGAAATAGTATTGTTTCTTCTTTAAGAAGTTTAGTGAAGAAGAGCAGGAAGAAGAATGGAGGGTAAACTTAAGGAGAAGGCAGGTTATTATTCTGTTTTTAGCATGAGAGACTTCCAACAATGTTTGTAAACAGAAGGATCAAAGAAGAGAGAAAATTTGAAGATAGGAAAAATGAACTGTTTAATAATATGAAGTCTAGTGAGAAGGAAAAAGAGAAGCAGTCCAGTTTACAGGTGAATACACAGGCAAGTAGAAAGCATCTGAGGAAGAAAACAAGCCTAACATTTATTCAGTGCCTGTTTTGCCAAGGACTGGGTACAGATACTTAAGAAGTCCAACTTCATTTAGACACATGCTTTCCTCACTATTCTCTAAGGTAATAAAATGTTATTTCTCAATGTTTTTAAAATAAATACTTGATTTAGAAATATTGGTTTCAAGAAGGAAGTTACTCAATTTCAAACATTTCCACCAATAACTCACTCAAATTCATTGCTCACTCTTTTTTGTCAGTCAGCCAACATTTATTAAACCCCTGTTATGTGTCAGACACGATTCCTGGCACAATGAATTGAAAGGTGGAGAAAACAGATGATCTTACATCTCAATGATCTTATATTCCACATAGGTCAGATAAATAACAAGTATTTGGGGGAAAAGAAAATAACGTAATATTCTGGCTTTGAGAATTGTTATGAGGAGGATAACATATGTAATATGGATGACAATGGCTGTAGAGCTATATTCATTAGGTTTTCTGAAAGCATGTTGTCTGAGAAGACACTTGATTTGAGATCTGAGTATAAGATCTGAGTATAAACCATTTAATTTTGGAGATAGAGCATTCCTAGAAGAAAGAATCTATCAGGTATGAATTATCAGAGAAGAAAAAATAATGAAGTATTCAAGAAACAAACAAAAAGTCAGGGTTGCAGCTAAACGCACACACACACACGCACAATATGTATACACACACACATACATAAATACACAATACTAGAGTTAATTTAAAGAGAGAGAATTTAGATCTTAGGCTGGGGCCAGAACATGTTGAATATTAGCCATGAGAACCAGTCAGATTAGGGATATATTTTGAAGCTAGAGAAGATATAGAGGAATCAAAGATGATGCCAGGTGGATAGATAGTGATTACAATTGAGAATCATTTGAGTTGGAGAAGACATTAGTAGACAGCATTTTGATGGAAGATTTTTAATAGAAATAAGTGGTACTTTTTGGACGTGGTAATTTGAAGATATTTATTAGTGATGAATACAATGAAAAGAATATGGGGGTAGAATTTTGGTGACTATTGGGGAACTGAATGCCAGCAAAGAAGACTGAGACAGGACAGTGAGATAAGAAAACAAAATACATTATCCCAGAAGACAAAGAAAAGAATGTTTCTGGAGGGAGGGATGGGGATGGTAATCCTTTCAACTGTTACTGAAGCGTTTACAAAAATGAAGAGAGATTTTAGGGCAATGAAACTACTCTGCATGATACTATAATGGTTGATACATGTCATTATCCATTTGTCCAATCTCCTGGACTGAACAACACCAAGAGTGAACAGAAATATAAACTATGCACTTTGGTGATAAGGATGTGGCAATGCAGGCTCATCAGTTTTAACAAATGGCCCACTCTAGTGGGGGATGTTGATAATGGGGAAGGCTATGCATCCATGGGAGGAGAAGGTATAGAGAAAATCTCTGCACCTTCTCACCTGTATCACTGTGAACCTAAATCTACTCCAAAAAACAGTCTATTAAAAAATGAACACAAGCCATTCACTATTAACCTAAGCATGAAGATGGCCACCTACAACCTGTTTCAGTAAAACTATGTGAAAGAAATCTTACTTGGAGTTGACTTAAAGATGGAAGAGGGAAAATTAAACTGCAAGCATGGAATATAAACGTATCTTTTTAGAAATACTGCTATGTGATGGATATAGGTTGGCAGAGGTAACAAGCACATAAGTGGTTATGAAAGAACTCTTCTGAAAATTAAGTGCATTTCTTTGGATGTGACACTGAATAGAAGCTTTCTATAAGGTAGAAGTGAATATGTACATGGGCTTAAAATATTAATAATGGCAACCTTCTACAGAGCATTTCATGTGTGCCAGATACTACTCAAAATGGATATAGGTCCTCTTATCAGTGTTATGTTGTTTATTCGCTATTTGCTGAGGAGGAAATAGAAATATAGAAATTGGAGATACCCAAATTTATGTGGCAGAACTGAAGAATAGAAACAGTTTACAATCTGAGACAGGAACACAAACAAGAAAAGATGGAGCGAGTATCCATTTATTATATCCAAAGAGTTGAAGGAGTCAGAATGAGAGTGGGTGTTGAGAAGTGCATCTGACCCATTGCTGAGACCATGAGATTAAGGAATAGGTCACGAAATTTGTACCATGAAGTAAATTGAGGTTGTCATAGCCAAGCAAGGAGAAAGATCTAGGATGATCAATACAAAGATGGTACTTTGCATTGCAACAGGAATGGAAGTAGGGAGATAAGAAAGAATATAGCTAAAAAGGAGATGCAAGAATTGAGAGCAGTGCTGACAGCTGATGTTTATACATGGATATTTTTGGGATGTTACTTTTTTTAATGTTCCTAGCATGCATTTACCTGAGTAAGACAGGTTCTTTATAGGTGAGTGGCCAGGATATATTGGACTGAAGAATATGAAGCAGAGATATACGAGTGATGTTAGAAAGCTACAAAGTGTTATGGAGCTTAAAGAAAGTGAAACAGTGTATGAAAGAGGAGAAAAGTTTCCACAGAAAAATTACCAGTTAAAATAGGCCTTAAAAAAATGCACAAGGATTTAATTAGCAGTGATTAGGCGAAAGTGTATTGTGGTAGAGAAAGCATCTTTAGTACCTCATAAAGCCATTCATTCATTCATTCATGCATGCAACATATATTTATTGACCTATTACGTGCACAGGACTTTTAAAGTATTGTAAACTAGAGCATGAAAGAATAATTACAATACCAACATAATTTAGATGGGAGGAGTTAAGATGGCGGAGGAGTAGGGGACCCCTTTTTCAGCCGGTCCCCTGAGTTGAGCTGGATAGGTACCAGACCAGCAGGAACATCCACGGAATCAGCCTGAGACGCAGGAAGATACATCTGGATCTCTACAAATGAACATCTCCAGCGCTGAGTATCGAGGTACGAAGCGGGGAGCNCAGAAGGGTGAGGGAGCCGGGAAGCGGTAGCCACCTGCACGGGGGAGCGGAGGGACCTTGGACCCGCACGCTTGAGACAGCAGACTGAGAACGGGAGCTCCGGGAGCGTGCGCGGGGCGGCTGGCGGCTGGCGG